>NW_028318099.1:13952500-14302500 GCF_062004578.1 Staurois parvus
GGGGAACTTTTTAGCAATATATTCTCAAAATTGCCCATTGTCCACATATTGTAACTATTGTCCATTAGTTGTCTGTCACAGTTTTGTAGAGCACCATATTACCATAATATAGACCCCTGTAGGCCTCTCACTATCAAATTATGCTGATATGATCCCATGTTTTACCAGAGTTTAATGCATGCTATTAAACCCTATTATTTAGCAAGCTGTTTACTGTCCTCATGTTTAGCCACAGAAAAATTACCTGTGCCACCATTACACTCTTGAATTTTATTTTTCATCACATGATTTTTTTCTCCAAAGAAAATCTTTACTGACTCCGTTTTTGTAATCTGTTTATTGTTCGTATTTTTGAAAATGTTAAAAAAAAGTTTAAAATTGAGAAGCAAACACCCCCAACACTAGAACCAAGTACTTCCTGAAGTCAAACGTGATGGGCATTCATAAACTTTATAGCATCACTAAATGTAGCAGAGTTTGGTCAAATGTGAAAATATTGTCTGTAATTCTGTATTCCAGGGCTGCTATATATACCTAGTTTGGCAAAGGGTGGCTCAAACCTTTACTTTTCTAATTATTTGAAAGAATGAAAAAGGGCCATGGATAGAGAATAGTGTTTCAAGACTGTGATAAAATAATTAACTGTTATCCCTGAATGGTGTCAAGACAACACCCAATTTAACCAATACAGGGAACCCCAAGAAGAATGAAAAACCTTTAACTTCAGTTGCCCATAAATGTTGGTTGATGCTGGAGGGGACAACACTCACTACAATACCTGTACAGACTAGTTTTCAGTTTTAAAAATATTCATTTTACAACAATTTTTTACATTTTACAATATTATGTGCTTGCCACCTAAACTGTTATTTAAGCCATAAACATTAATTAATTTTTAATAACCATCATACATACCTCAGAGGGAGAATTTACCACTGCTAGGTTGTAGCCATACAACATAGAGGACCCAACAGAGGAGAGCAGGGACACAGCCAGCAAAGGAAACGTTAATTGCTATAGAAATTAAAAAATAAATATGTGTTACATAAATTAGTAACTGTTTTATCCATCAATCCAGCATTTAACATCACAGATGAAGAATACAGGTAAATAACCAGATTAAGCAATTTGGATTGAGAAATATACAGTTATTTTCAGGAACAACTTGAAGCCTTCCAAGACTTCATGGGACACCAACCCTTGAATAAACCAGAGAATCACAAAGCAGAAGTAAGACTGGTTGTTCCCATAATAAAATCAAAATGCTGAGATTAGGAAATGTAAAGGTAGTCTGAGGAAAAGCATGTAGACAGTAGTGATAGTGGTGGGAAAACAGGTTTATAGCAATTTAAAACTCTGTGCTCCTGTTGCCTTCCCATTTAAAAGCTTTCATTCACATGCAGGATTTTGGTAACTGTGCCCATAGTGGCACCTCATGAATGGGCTACAATGTTATTTTGATTGGGAGCAAAGCTCTCAGTGTTTTATCAGGATCATTGAAAGCACTGCTCAACCAGCTAGGAACATGAGGGATTGTCATCGAATATTGATGATCATGGTCGCATTTGCAGAACAATTGTATATCCACTTTGCAACCCGTCCAGGCACTAAATTGCCATACAATATTAAAAAGACCAATTGTCCAAAATGGTTTGTCAGAATAGGGCTAGAACCAGTGATATTACAGTATATTCTTCATGCATAACAAGTTCTATTAACAATTTGGTCACAGTCAGCTAACAAAACCATTTTGAACCAGGGGCGGACTGACAACTCATGGGGCCCCTGGGCAATAGGGGATCATGGGGTCCCTGTGTCCTTGCCCAAACTCAAAAAAGCCTATGAAAAAAGTACCAGGGGCATCTCATGGGGCCCTCTACTGACCCCGGGCCCTCGGGCAGTGCCCGAGTTTCCAAATGGTCAGTCCACCCCTGTTTTCAACCAAAGTGGGCAATAATTGTAGGCCTTTGTTGGTAAATAGCACTCGCCAGCCAGTGTCTCTCAAGAGGGACATTGGTTTTGGCTAATCTCTAGCTCCTCTCCTTTCGGCTTTGACAATAAAATGCTGCTTTAGCTGAGTCACATTGTGCCACACTAGTTCCTCTCTGGTATTTATGGGAAACTTTAGTTTTGAACAACAACTTGAAACTCTGTTCAGAAAGAGGCAACTGACTTGGGCAAACAACCAACAACAAATACGACCATTTTTCATGTTTTCGATGTAATCCGGATTCAAGAGGCCTTCTAAGAACAGCATTATGGTGTTCTGGCACCCTGAACACAGGTCTGCAAATAAAATATTAATGCCATTTCATTTTTTGTCTCCCATTGTGCTCTGACAAATGCTCAAACAGCCAATACAGTTTCCTCTTATATAGAGGGTAGTAATCACTTCTGTGATACAAGCAAGAAGTAACACTGCCCAATGTATTTTCACTATGTGGCATGAAAGGGAATGTATTGCATAGTAACTGATCACTTTCCATACTGGTCAGTTCCCCACTTCTTAAATCACTTGGCACCTGTAGGGATAGAACACCAAACCTTTTATTGACTCAGTACTGCAAAAGCACTTTTGAGCATGTCAGAGATGACCCTTGCTGCTATTCAAGAACTGTTAGTGACCCACAGGTAGTGGAGCCAGCATCAGGAACATCAGCAGTCCCAGAGCCTGGACCTTTAAAAACAAAGTTGATAGTAGCTCCTATATCTTTCATGGGTTCACATTAAAGTGTATGTCAGGACGAAATAAAAAAAATTAAAAATATAAAGATTTCATATATCTTTGCCATATTTGCACATTTCCCCATGTTTTATCACTTCAAAATGTTGAAAGTACAGAAACAAAAAAAAATGAAAAAAAGTTGATTTGTGTACATTTTAGCTTGAGCTATTAAACTCTTCTGAACATCACACTATTTTCCAATGGAGGAGTTAAGAGACATATGAAGGTGTAGAAAAATGAGCCAAGATAATTGACCTACAGGCTGGATTTTAGTGTAGCGCTACCCCCACAGGAACCGCTTGGTTTAATGAGTCCTCTGTTCTC
The DNA here is from genome assembly GCF_062004578.1 of Staurois parvus. NCBI lineage: Eukaryota > Metazoa > Chordata > Amphibia > Anura > Ranidae > Staurois > Staurois parvus. Next base: position 13,955,550 of record NW_028318099.1, read on the forward strand.
TGCCACGACTCTGTAGCCCACTCAGTCCCCACCGACACACACGGTTATAAGTTACTTACATCTATGTTACTTAAGTGCATGGCCATTTTTAGCAGGAACGTGGGGGAACACAGTTCTGGCATCTCCAGCACTGAATGTATGTAATGGCAAAGGGTGCAGGGGTGTGCAGGAAGGTCTATTGATGCTGGCTGTTGGGAGATCGATTGTTGCTGAGGGGGGGGGTCTCTTGATGAGGGAGGAGTCTATTGTTGCTGAAGTGTGATTTGTTGCTAGGAGGGATCTACTGTTGAGGGAGGGGACTGTTGTTACTGGCTGTTGGGAGATCTATTGTTTCTGAAGTGGGTCTATTGTTGCTGAGGGGGTATTTTGTTCCTGGGGGTGATTTTGTTGCTGGCACCAGGGGATCTATTTTTTGTTATCTTTAGCACATTCTATAGAAATGACTTAAGAGCACAAAATGATACTTGGTTCTTTATTCTCAAAGGGGTGGTACTGGTAGGTGATGGAACCAAAGGATGGTGCTCGTAGATGAGGTAGGGGGTGAATACAAGGGGTGACTTATAAAGGGGGGGGGGAGTTCCTGCATCTATTCTCGGAGAAAAAAAGCCCTGCTTAAGTGATAATATTCTACCACTCTGTAACAGTACACAGAAAATAAGCCTCAAGCAACTTGAGGATTAATAAAGGTAAAAGTATTAAATGAAGGATAAGCAAATGTAATGCATAGAATGCATAAACAGGACAACAGAACGCATTTGTTTAGCTGACAGGCAGATTTGCCTCACCTATGACCATTAACTTTCACCACAAAGGCTAAACTCCATTACACTAGTCCACATAGTATCAGAAAAACATTACCGGTGAAAGCATGAATGGCTTAAAAGATGCAAACCAGCTCCTGGTTTGTGGGAATGTCACTGTTGAGCCTGGTGTCGCTGCTTGATGGAGAAGAGGACATTACTGCAGCTGACATCATTAAATCCTGGACAGAGATGAAGGAGACAGGTCATCACCCTAGGAGCTGCTGAGAGGTCACTGGCCATACCCTACCACACCTACTTAAAGTATTGCTTGCTGGGGACACTGTTCAGGCACCTGCACCAGGGTTTGGAGCGACTTAATTCTGAGCTCTCCAACTCCAGGTTTGGGGCCCAATGCACTAGCTAGTAGGGGAAAGTTTACGGTCCTAGCCTTGCCCTTAGACAAGACCACCCAAAGGATAAGAGGTCTGCTTGTTTATTACCAAGTACCAAGTGTACAGGTTATGTTGCTTCACATACTTGTTGAAGTGTTTATTGCCAATTTCCATTCTATGTTGAATTATTGTGCATTGTTGCAATAAATATCCACACTTCAGCCCTAGTGTGTCAGAGAGTGCAGTGCTGCTTAGAGAAGTGTGGGAATTGGGAACAGGGAACGTGACCTTCCAGGGTAAGTGCTACATTTGGAAGTAAGCAGTAAGGAGGGTATAGAGGGGTGGGGAGGATATTACAGTAGACAGTAGAGGGTATTTACTAAAACTGGAGAGTGCAAAATCTAGTGCAACTCTTCATGAAAACCAATCAGCTTTTAGATTTTATAGCCAAAGCTTAACTGAACAAGCTGAAGTTAGAAGCTGATTGACTACCATGCACAGCTTCATCAGATTTTGAGTGCTCTCGTTTTAGTAAATCTACCCCAGTATGTGGGTATTGGCAGGCAGTATTTGGAGGAGAGAACTGTGGAATGTATGTATGTATATATATACACACATTTTATATATATATATATATATATATATATATATATGCACACACACAGCTCAAAAAATTTAAAGGAACACTGTGAAAACACATCAGATCTCAATGGGTTAAAATATCATGCTAGAAAATGTATATTATATAAGGTGCGCTTGTTGGAGCCCAACCTCTGTAGCTGTAAGATAAAGGTGCCAGATGGATATCAGTGATGGCTGGATGGATGCATGGATTGGAGCAGTAACACTGAGGCAGCTCTTCTTAGAGTGGAAGCAAAGCTCTAATGCAGTAACAAGAAAAAGAGAGAAAGGCACCTCTAAGTGCAGTATTGACAATTTATTCAGTAAACAATGGAAAATTTGCACTTACAAGATAAACGGTTAAAAAGACTCATCGTGTGGTAATTAGATCCAGGTGGGACATTCAGCCGTCCAGCAGCAGACTATGCCTATAGCATCAGGAAGTAGAGTCCAGGATGTGCCTGTGCATCAAAAATGAAGCTTGCGGGGCAGAGTCAGATGTAGCAGGTGAAGGGGGCGGTAATGCATTTCAGAGCATGCTCAATAGGCTCCTTCTTCAGACCACCTGGATCTAATTACCACACGATGAGTCTTTTTAACCGTTTATCTTGTAAGTGCAATTTATCCATTGTTTACTGAATAAATTGTCAATACTGCACTTAGAGGCGCCTTCCTCTCTTTTTCTAAAATATCATGCTGGATATCTATACTTATATGGACTGGGTAATGTGTTATGAACATAAGGATGACCCATCATTTGATGGAAATTAATATAAATCAACCTACAGAAGACTGAATTCAAAGACACCCTGAAAATCAAAGTGAAAAAATGATGCAGCAGGCTAGTCCATTTTGCGGAAATTTCATTGCAGCAACTAAAAATGGTGCTCAGTAGTTTGTATGGCCTCCACGTGCTTTATGCATGCCTGACAACGTCAGGGCATGCTTCTGATAAGATGAGGATGGTGTCCTGAGGTTTTTCCTTCCAGCTCTGGACCAGGGCATCACTGAGCTCCTGAACAGTCTGAGGTGCAACCTGACGGTGTTAAATGGACCATAAAATGATATCCCAGAGCTGTTATATCGGATTTAAGTCAGGTAAGTGTGGGGGCCATTCAATGGTATCAATTCCTTCATCCTCCAGGAACTGCCTGTATACCCTTGCCACATGAGGCCGGGCATTGTCGTGCACCAGGAGGAACCCAGGACCCACTGCCCCAGCGTAGGGTCTGACAATGGGTCCAAGGATTTCATTCCGATACCTAATGGCAGTCAGGGTGCCATTATCTAGCCTGTAGAGGTCTGTGCATCCCTTCATGGATATCCCAAGGTATATTCCTTGGCAGTTTTTCCAGCAGTAAAGCAGTTTGTTACTGTCAGCTGTGACTCCAGTATGTGTCTGATGGCAAGGGCTAAAAATTATTATTATTATACAGGATTTATAAAGCGCCAACAGTTTGCTCAGTGCTTTACAATATAAAGGGAGACAATAGAGTTCAATACAAGAGGGTTAGGAGAGCCCTGTTCCTTGGAGCTTACAATCTAAGAGTGACACCAAACTCTGGTTTAAGAAGAAAAAAAAAAGTATTCCTAACTTTAAAAATTCCCTTTTATTGCTATCAGCCTCTAAATATCCATTTTTTGCTGTTGTGATCTGACTTCCTCTCAGAGGGTCCTGTCATTCCAAATGGTGCATTCCTGTGTCATTCATTTTGTATGGTACTCCAAGTACTAAGGCAATGTACTGTGTTGCAATGATAAGCGAGCCAGCCTGTCTTTAGAGACCTTCTGAGAAAAAAACAAATCTAATACTTCCCCTGTCATACTGACCCTCTGACTTCAATTCTTTTTGTCATCGCCTCAGAACTAGTATGAAGATAAAGAATTCTAACTTAATCACATACTTATTTTGGGTCAGTGACTCCATACTAAAGTTAGTGGATCAACAGGAACCTGGCATTTTTAGAAGGTGGTCTGTAATGGTAGTCTACTGTACATATATCAATCATCAATAGTATCTTTAAAAAAAAGATAGGTAAATTAGTTAATGATATGTAGCGCCACCCTCGTAAGGGCTGCTTGTATTCCTGCCCAGATCTCCCCCTTTTTTGCCCTGCAGCCAGGCAGAAGGTATTTTCCACAGCCAGGTACACACACACACACGTTCGATTGCTGTCTTCAATGATTAGTATAGGGGATGTTTGTTTTAGGAGTTTGATTGTAGAACTGGGGATAGGTATAGGGGATTTAATAGGATACTCCAAAATTAGAACTATTCAAACTGAGGACATCTACTGTAGCTGATCTCTTAGTTAAGCATTTTTGAAGTCCTGGCTGACAGTAGATAGCAGACAATTAGACTAGCTTTTCAGAACACATCAAGTACAGGGGGGGTAACAAGCACACAGAGTCCCCAAATTCCTTTAATGAAAGTACCCACAAGGCCCAAGGACAGAATGGTAGCCTCCTTCTAAACTTCCAAGAGAAACCCTCCAGTGATTCCAGACAGAGCTTTGGCAGATAGCCCCCTTCAGTCAGCATACTGTAGAACCAGGATCACCCTCTTTAAGTTCAGGCCCTTCGGTCGACCACCTGAGGCCAGCATGGCAGTCAGTGCCAGGCGAGGCAAACCTGCCTCCAGCCTGCTTTGGTTCAATCCTCTCCTGGGAAAGCCACTGAACCCATGTGTTCACAGAACATAAATACCACTCCAAGCATGCAGTGGGACTGCCCTCCCCTACAATTGGGCAGGGCTGTATCCATATTCATGCTGCTCATTTTCCTAGTTGCCTCCTAGGTTCTGGAAGGCTCTCAGTTTCCAGAAGGCAGGCAAAACTCAAGGCAAACTCAGCAACAGCAGACACAACTAATCCATCACAGCACTCCATTAGGCAGACAGCCCAACTAGATTTTCCCAACAGCTATACTTAACCTAACTATACCAAATCCAAAACCTAAACTAGAAGAGTGGTACAGAAATATTTGGAGTTCTATACAGATTTGTTTTATTTATAATAATCCCATGCCGATCCCTAAATGAATGCAATATTTCTCAGACTTCCTATACTGTACAACATTCATAACAGTTTCTCCTTACACTTTTCTAAAAGGAAACATATATTGGGATAGATATAGTACCACTGCATATCTTCTTCTAAAAATGTCAATTGCCTGCCTGTTTCTGGCTCCAGAGTGAACTCCTAACCTGCATACTTATCCCTAGTGAGCTTCTAGGCAGCATAACAGCCAGAAAACTAGTACCATCAAATGCAAAGACTTCCTCTGTGCTTCCTACCTGCAGGGTGTTTTCATTGGTATGTTTCATTGGTAGTTTTTTTCCAGCACTTCCTTAAAATAACCACCATGTGCTTTGTAGGATATACTCGTATTACCTTTCTAGATAGGTTGCTAGGTTGGTTAGGTAAATTTAGCTCCATTGGCTCCTCTGTAATGAGTGGAGCAGAGTGTAATTGCTTTGGGCTCTTCTGGACTTGTGGGTTTGATTGTTTCCCCCTGCCTTCTGGAGGATTCTAGAATGTAGTGGGCTAAAAAGGTAGATCCACAATCCGAATATTGATGTTGCCTTGACCAATTCCTGGGGGGAAGGTGTCCAGTAGGTGGTTAGGGAGGACATTGAGCTGCCCTGTTCTTGTCCAGGGGGAGAAGTTCCCAGCCCTACTAAGCAGCCCAACTGAAGTTCTACATGTGCTCATTGAGGTTCCAGCTTTACTTAAGCTGTTGGGCCTGTCTTGCTGAAAATCTCCAGAACTAATTAAGAGATTTCACTGAGTAAATGTCTGTCTGATATAGAAAGGAGGCATCCAATCATATAGGGACATTTAATACAGACCTGAGTGTAGGATCCTAGCGACTGTGTGCTGCTACCACCCCTTGTGCATCAGTGCCAGTGCTTGCTTGGTCCGGGGTATTTCTTACGTGCACAAAAAAACAATAACAACAAAAAAAACTCTTAGACTGTTCTTTGAGCCAGAAAGAGTGATTGTTGCTGTGTGCTTTGCTGTTGCTGAACTAACCTGGGAGAGGAACCTGTGGCAAATTAGTGGGCCCTTTTGGGGGTGAGTGCTACATACTCTACCCACCCAAACATTCACATTTGTGTGTTGTGGCAACACACACTTATTCCCACACTTTTTCATTGTGAATGGCACCCCCAGTACAGTACAAGTCCAATGCACTGCAGTGTACCCATCTGTTGTGGTGTATTGGCAGCCCATTCACATTGTGTGTGCATTAAAACAGTGCCAACAAATGTGAATGGGCCCTGATGGGAGTTTAATTTGACAAGAAATAGTAGAATAAATGATAGCAAATACCAACTTGGGTCTCATCAGTGATGGCGCGTTTTCTATCCTGAGTACAATAATTTCATTATGCACTAACTCTGGAACATCCTCTCCACTTATCACATGCATTTGATAAAAAAGTACAATTTGATAATTCTAAATCCACCAGTTGTTTCAAAATGTTTCTACGAAAGGTTCTTATAAAAGTAGAAATTGCATTATGCAGCTTGAATTTATCTGCATTTAGGGCACATTAGATTAACTCTTGCTGAGACCTAACAAATTTCAAAGCAGCTTAATATATAAACACCTTAAAAGAACCACAAAGTATAGGTAAAGTCATCTGAATGACATGAAGTTTGTTGCCTTTTTATGGTTTTCTTCTTTTTCATATCCTTTACAGCTGTTTTCCTGGAAGCAGTTTGCATTTACTTCCTGTCTATATGTACTCCAATGATGGCTGCATGGCATTTCTTAGGATGGGTTTCCTGATGATGATAATAGTGGTCCATGTATGTGTAATGTGTATTGAAATGGCAGCTTGTAACCTTTATCAGTGGCCATGTAGAGGAGCACAACTTAAAGACAGGGACAAAACTTGGGGGTCACTGTACTTCTTGAGTAATGCTACCAACCTGATGTGTAAGAGTATCCCGTACATTATATGTGGTGAAGGACGAGTTGGGTTTGCATCCATGGCCATGGGCCTGCTAAATGAAGCGCAACCTGGAGCACACCTCCTTGGAGGAACATACGTGACAGGGCCTCAGGCCCTTATAACAAAGCAGCAATTATGATGTGGTATGACTAAGAGCACCACTGCACCCCCTTATGATACCTGTTCCTGGGATACAATTGCTGTTTCGCCAGCAGATGAGTAGTTGTCCATATTACCGCTGCTTACTTGGTGTAGCCAATGCTACCCCAATATGTTACAGCACGCAATGCGGCCATATCATTTAGTAGCTTGGTCTAAACTAACTATTTAAAGTGATATTGTAGCACCCTCCTAGATAAGTACTAAAAGTAGAAAGACTAATGCTCGCTGTAGCCAATGAGGCTGTATTTTTTGCTCTAGGTAAATTTAGCTTTAGCTTACTGGTTTTAGAGCACTCACGTCTGGTCCTGGAGAGGGGAAGTCCAGCCTATAGGGTACACTGCTCTCCCAAGCAACCCTGCAATGTGCTTGTTGTTCATGAGCCCTCAGCTGGGCTAACTGAGAGGCCCAGAAGCCGAGAAGTCTAGAAGCCGAGAGACGGTCTCATCGTGGATCTGGTCTGGGACTACTACTAATAGACATTGAAAGGAGGCATATATTTGTATGAGGGCCTTGTGAGTACAGACTGTGTGGGAAATCCCAGAGATTAAGTCTATGGGCTGCTTCCACCCAACCCTCTGGGGCTTGAGAGTCAGCTGTGAGTGCAGAAAAAAAGGGGGTACCAGCTGGTATTCTTAAGAGCCTAGTCCACCTTGTTCTGTGCTCAGTTGTACATAATTCCTTGGAGCATCCCATTTTTCTCTAATTCCTATCCAAGTTACCTAAAAAAGAAAGAAAAAAAAATCCCCCTAGATGGCTTATTGAGCCAAAGAGTGACTGTAATCATGTGCCTGTCTGCGGGGCAGAAGATGGGAAAAGACCCTAGGGACCAGGGGTGGACTGACAATTCGGACAGTGCCCAAGGGCCCAGGATCAGTAGGGAGCCCCATGAGAGGCTCGCTGTCTGGTGACAGTGCAGGGAGCAGAGGAGGAGGCAGTCTCAGATCGCAGAAGTAGCTCACCTTTCACTTCACATAGTGGCAGAGTGAGTCAGGGTCCCGGGCAGTGATAGTGCCTTGTACATGCTGCTGGTGATGGAGACGGTGGGAAGTGAGAAGGTGAGAAGCAGTGGAGTATCATCCATGGGTGCAAGGTGTTCACTGCACTCACCCTGCACCCATGGATGACATGTGTTAGGAGCAAAGTCAGGGGTGATCGGTGAAGAAGCTGAAAGCATAGGACAGATGCGGCTTCCAGCTGCTTCATTGAAAGCCATACAGGGAGATCGGTGCTTGTTATTGTCCCTCCGCTGCACTGATCATCCCTAACCGTGCACCAGATTTCCATCCTCCCCCCTGCAGGTCTCTGGTGCCTCATCTTCTCTGGCAGTGCCCAGACCTTTCCCCCCATCCTCCACAATAATGGCAGAGCAGAGGAGAGAGCCCAGATCTGCTCAGCCTCCCCTGTCCCCATCCACACTGGAAGTCCAAGCAGCTTCTGAGACGAGGCTGTGTGGGGAAATTGTGTCGATCAGCCGGAAGCTCTGTGATGCTTCTGAATGTTCTGAATGTGCCAGTAAGCCAAGAACCATCCATGTGATTCCTTCCTTCCTTTTCTTTCTTCCTTCCTTCCTGCATTTCCTCCCTCCCTTTTCTTCCTTCCCTTCCTTCATTCCTCCATTCATCCCCTCTCTCTTCTTCCTTTCCTCCCTCCCTTCCTCCATCCATTCCCTCCCTTTTCTTCCTTCCCTCCCTCCTTTATTTCCTCCATCCATTGCCTGCCTTTTCTTCCTTCCATCCTCCATTCTCTCTCTCCCTTTTCTTCCTTCCTTCTTCCCTCCCCTCCCCTCCTTTCATTCCTTCCTCCATCTTTTTCCTTCTATCCTTAATCCATTCCCTCCTTTTTCTTCCTTCCCTTCCTTCCTCCATCCCCTCCCTTCCCTCCTTTCATTTCCTTCCTTCCCCCATCCATTCTCTCCCTTCATCCATTTCCTCCTCTTCCTTCATCCATTCCTCCATCCGTTTCCTTGCTTCCTTCCTCCATTCATTCCCTACCTTCCTTTTCTTAATTCCCTTCATTCTTTCCTTCTCTCCCCTTCCTTTATTCCTTCCTTCCTCCATCCATTCCCTCCCTTTTCTTCCTTCCCTTACTTCCTCCATCCCCTTCCTTCATTTTCTTCCTTCCTCTTCCTTCCTTCCTCCATCCATTCCCTCCCCCCTTTTCTTCTTTTCTTCCTTCCTCCCATTCCTTCATTCCTTCCTCCATCCATTTCCTTCCTTCCTTCCTCCAACCATTCCCACCATTTTCATCCTTCCTTTCCTTCCTCCATCCATTCCCTCCCTCCCTTCCTCCTGATATAAGGGGATACAGGTTCTGTTTATTCATCCCAATCTAATGACAGCCGAAGATATACTAGTGCTCACTGTTTACTCCCAATCTAGTGACAGCCCCACATATACTAGTGCTCCCTGTTCATTCCCTACTGAGGCTGTCCACTGCCCCCACAAAATCATTGTGACTCCAAATATAAACACATGTATGTAAATTACGTGTAAATGTGTATGTAAATTATGTAAAACATAATTTAAAAATGAAATAAATAAAAAAAATTCTGACACCCACACCATTTCTCTACTGACATCATCCACTGGCCACCCAAAAGCATTTTGAAAAAATTATAAAAATAATAAAACATTAAAATTGTAAAAAAAAAAAACATAAATAAATCTGACACCATCCTGCACATACTACCCATCACCATACACTCCGCACTCCTCTCCCTGTACATACTACCCACTGTCACACACTCCACACTGTACTTTCCCTATTTAACATTACCACACTCTGCAAGTCATCTCAGACACTATTTAACCACAGACCTTTTAAGCCACACCCAGTTTTTTTTAGCAATTCAAAAACATACCCTCTCTCTCTCGCCCCTCCTCTCTTTTCTCTCACCCCCCCACCTCTCCCTCTCTCACTTCCCCCAAATGGCAGCCATCTTTAAACCTGGAAGTTCCCAGTGGCTTCTATGGAAAGAAGCCGGGAACATTCATGCAGTCTTTGTTGCAGTAAATATTTAATTGTCCCTTCTATACAGCTGAGCTGCAATATATAGGTGGAGCGTTGTGCGGGTGTGGCATGAGTGTAGGCTGGGACCAGGGGTGGACTGAAAACTCATGGGGCCCCCAGGCAATAGGGGACCATGGGGCCCCTGTGTCCTTGCCCATGCTCAAAGCACACCCAAAAAAGCCTATGAAAAGGTAACAGGGGCATTTCATGGGGCCCCCTACTGACCCTGGGCCCTCGGGTAGTGCCCGAGTGCTTGAATGGTCAGTCCGCCCCTGCCTGGGACACATTATATCTTATTGTCTGGGGGCCCCATGACTTGTCAGTCCACCCCTGCTAGGGATCCATTTAAAAGCTGGCTCCTATGGGATACCGCTACAATAGGAAAGCTAGAATTCTACTTTAAGTTTGGACTGTTACCCTATTAAGGAAGACCGATGTATATTGTTTATGGTTGAGATTATGATGTCACTGCCCTGCCTCTCCACCACGTTTAAACACTTTCTAGAGCAATTTTTTAAAATTTTTTGAACAAATGTAAAAATCTGCATTTCGGGCTATAAAATGTTTTAAAATATTATATATTTTTTGAAAGCAGATGACGTATAATAAAAAGATAGTTTTAATTTATGTTGCACAGCTGTTATCAAACACATTTTTTCCCAATAAAATATAATAAAATTAATTTTAGTGCAATCACAAATAATACCAAACCCAAATTTTTGGTACAGTAGAAAAGATTGGGTTGCGTCAGGTAAATAGATACCAAACATGTCAAGTCTTAAAATTACATGCGCCTGTGATAATCAAAAAAAATATATGGTACCCAAATATTTTCATAGGTGATGCTTTAAAAGCCTTTACCATTCATCAGTTTAGAGTTAACTGAAAGCTATGGTGCTAGAATTATTGCTCTCAATCACCACATATGTTTTTATTCAATTCTATTTTTTTTTATTTATTTTTTTGTAATTTAACATTATTTTTGACACAAGAGATTAATAAATCCCAATATGATAGCATTAGAGAAGTGACAGATACTCTTTATGGAGATATTAGGGTCTATTAAACTCCCCACCTGTTCCAGCAGCCGCAACACCCACACAGAAAAACTCAAGAGATGGGTGTGGGTGCCATTTATCCTAATAGCACGCCACTGGCAATTGCACTGCACTTGCAGTTCCCATGCGGACTGATATTCCAGAAATGATACAGGGACCTTTCCCTGTGTTTTAGGAAATTTGAATGAAAGGGCTGCCATGCCCATGCTAAACGTGGCTCACAGAGCCGCATCAATGTGACCCTAGCCTAACCCTAGGTTCACACCTAAGCGTTTTCTGCAGCGTTTTGCAGAAACGCAATACAGTCCATTTAACATGATTTCCTAAGGGACAGGTTCACATCTCTGTGTTTTCACCCGGTGTATTTTTTGGAAAGGGTCAGGGACTTTTTTTTAATGCAAAACATTAAGTTTTTGGCTCTATAGACTTCAAAGGGAATGCTGCAGAAAAGCATGTATTGTGTTCTTGCTGCGTTTTTAATGTGCAGGTTGCATTTGAGCCGTTTCTGCATTGCCTTTTGAGTTGTGTTTTTTAAATGTTTTTTGCCACATTTTGCTTTTTCTTTTTTCTTGTTCCTAGGCACATTTAAAATGCATCAAAAACATGGCAAAAACGCAATACATGCTTTTCTGCAGTGTTTCCATTGAAGTCTATAAAACCAAAAACACTACTTTTTGCTTTCAAAAAACTTCCTGACCCTTTCCAAAAAACGCACCGGGTGAAAACGCACAGATGTGAACATGTCCCATAGGAAATCATGTTAAATGGACTGTACTGCATTTCTGCAAAACTCTGTGGAAAATGCTTAGGTGTGAACCTAGGGTCCTTAAATGTTCCCAGATAGGGGAAATGTCACACTTCATTAATTTTTTTTTTTTTAACCGAGTTGCATTTACATGCATTTGTTGTGTGTTAATGTGCATTCTGGTACAGGGGCGGACTGACCATTCGAGCACTCGGGCACTGCCCGAGGGCCAAGGGTCAGTAGGAGGCCCCATAAGATGCCCCTGGTGCCTTTCAGAGGCCTTTTTGGGTGTGGTTTGAGTGTGGGCGAGGACACAGGGGCCCCACGATCCAATATTGCCCGGGGGCCCCATGAATTGTCAGTCTGCCTGCCCCTGTTCTGGTACATTTACAATCAAAAAAAATGCAGCATGCTGAACTTTTATTTGTCTTTATAAATATATATGAAAGCTCCATAATGGTGTAAACTAGACGCACTAAAATGCATTAATTTTTCATGTATATGCATTCATAATGCATTTAAGGTGTCTTGCACACAGGGAATTTGCTTTTCTCCTCTGAATGCCAGAACTCCTGGCAGGAAAAACATACTGCACATGTGTTTAGGGGCATGAAGCATTTGAGGATTATAGGATACTATGGGCTGGAATGTTAATTAATTCTGGCCATTGGAATGCATTAATGCTCAAGCATGCCTAAACGTGGCTACCGCTTAGACGCCTTAATATGCGCTCAGTGTTTTTCTGCTCTTCAGCTTCTCTCCTGAACACGCTATTGTTTTTTTTTTTTTGTTTTTTTTTAGCCTGTAAATACTCCTCTTCCAATATGCCTGTGAACACCTATGTGTGCATGGATGCCTAGGGGGTTATTTACTAAAACTGGAGAGTGCAAAATCTGGTGCAACTCTGCATAGAAACCAATCAGCTTCCAGGTTTTATTGCTAAAGCTTAATTGGACAAGCTGAAGTTAGAAGCTGATTGGCTGCCATGTGCAGCTGCACCAGATTTGGTGTGCACAAATGTTTAGTACATCTACCTCATAGACTAACAAAGACGTGATTTTACAGGCTGAAGAAAAAAAAAGCCACCAAATGTCTGTAAAAGAAGCATTTCTTTAGCCCAATGTGCATGAGGCCTAAAAATAAATTCAATAGCATCTGGTGTACTGCACACCTAACACCAGCACTCCTGCGTTCAGGTTATTTAGCCCCGATTCACATATATGCGGCCGTGCGGGCCACGTTTTGCGCGGGTACAAGAGCCCATTCATTTGAAAGGACTCCCGTGCCATGCAGAGAAGAAGTCCCTGCACTTCTTCCGAAAACTCAGCCCGCACAGGAACCTTGGTTGCGTTTTCCAGTGTGGGCGGCTTTCCATTAGAATTAATGGCACCCGCCAGGTACTTGCCTTTTCCTGAGTTTACTTTAATTTATGTGCATTCACTGTATCTAGTCTGCCCCTGGATGCATGAAATTCTAATATCTCTAAGGCTACGTTCACACTAGCATTGTGTGCAGGCGGCAGAGAGGCATTTGGGAAGCGGTTTTACCGCTTCCCAAATGCCTCTTCCAATTCTGCACATTACAGCACATGGTGCTGTTCTAACGGGAGCGTTTGCGTCGCGTCGCTTTGTGTCGTGGCAAAATGGACGTCTCTGGTCGAGTCAGGAGACGTTGAAGCCTCCTATTCTTGTGTATGGTGCCGCTCCGCAAACGCCTGGCGGTTGCGACGCGGTTGCGGGGCGTTTGCAGAGCGGTAACACCACTCAAACTGCATTATAGGCGTTTGTGGGGTGTTATTAACGCTCAGCAACTTCTGCTAAACCGCGCATGCGGCGTTTGCGAAGCATCTGCCGAGTGTTAAAAAACGATCCGCAAATGCCGGACCAATGCTTGCCAAACGCTATAGGGGCGTTTGGCAAGCGTTGGTAAAACAGCCAAGTGTGAACGAGCCCTTAATGTGGATAAACCAACCACATGTAAATGTGCACAAATGCATAGTGTGAATTACTCCATTTGAAATCATTACATGCATGTATACGTTTTAAGAAATATCAGGTTGTCAATACCAGTGTAAATGTGACTAAGGTTCCGTTCACACCTATGCAGTTTGCTTTTTGTCCATTTCGCAGTGCTTTTTGCAGTTTGTTTTGCGTTTTTCTACATGCGTTTTTGCGTTTTGTTCAGTTTTTTTTTTTTAAGTGGAATTTTCTTTTTGCTGGGCAGAATAAAAATGCAAAAAACACAGCAAAAACGCACTACCATGCATTTCAGCAGATTCTCTATTGTAGAAAAAATGCTTTTTGCTTTAAAAAAAAAAAAACCCTGACCCTTTCCAGAAACGCAACAGCTCAAAAAAGCATAGAAGTGAACGTGTTCCATAGGAAACCATGTTAAATGGACTGTAGTGCGTTTCTGCAAAAAGCACTAAAAAACGCATTGGTGTGAACGGAGCCTAGAAGTAAAGATATAGCTTGGTGTCACTAAAAAATGCAGGTCTGTTTCTATATATGGCTTGATATTGTATAAAATGACTAACTTAATACAGGTAGAAAACTTCGATACAACTTTGATTAATCGCTGACAATGACAATATACAGAGAAATGGTTACATTGATAGACGGCATCTATAAATCATGGGAACAATCCCTTTACTGTTCCCCAGCATTACAGAGACTTACCCCAGTTATATGCTTCGCAGGGAAGGCTGTCCTCTTAATATTATCCATCTATAATGCAGAACTTGTGAGGATTAATTGTAGATTTACAAAGAACAAAAATGAACAATTCCAAAACTCTAAAAGAAGAAACAAGTAATATGTAAATGGTTCCTCTGAGTGCAGGTTACGTGAGGTCTATGTCCATTGAGAAAAAAAAGTCTAGTTTAGTAAGCAGTCTTTATCTGGTGGGAGAGCTGCGGAGAAAGGACGATCTCACATGATCTGGCTTTTTATGAAGGAAATTCTAATCAATTTGTTAAACTGGGATAGCCTAAAAAACGTAGCTGCGGTATGTAATGCGGGGAGAATCACATGTTCGGCTGAAGATCTTCTGAGAAGATGTCACAGCACACAATTTTCTTTTTAGTTGACACACTTGTTTGCATAAGTGGAAACATAAATGTTTGCAGGAGTAACTGCAGCCAAATCGGAATGTTTATGGGGGACGTAGGCTGACATGTCATGTTTGGAAGTACAAGGATTCCATTACACGGAGTCTTTTGGGTGAGCTCCTTTTGCCATGACTGTGTGATTGCAGCACAAAGGCCCCTTCGGAGCAAAGGATTATGGGTATGAACATGACATGTCCACTTTTATTGTGTTTAAGGATATATAACTGGTGTGAATTGCTCATTGATTGTCTGATGGGCAGTAAGGCTGGCCATACACTATACAATTTTCTGTCCAATTTCTGCCCAATTTCCTTTAGATTTACCTTCAACTATGTAGTGCAAGGTTTGACCTCCTATTATATGGTTTTTGGTCAATCTAAAGCAAAATTGTATAATGTATGGCCAGCCTAAAATTATAAATAAATTGGTGTAGCACTATAATATGCAACATAAACACATAAGCAAATAAAATCAGTAATAAATGATAAATAAATTGTGATCAGATCCTCCAGGGATCTAGGACATACTGGTATGTGCCACAAAACTGTGAATTTGTGAATATGACAACTTGGTCCTGAACTTGGACCCAATATATGGTGAATAATGAATGAAACCCCCAAATCCCAGAAAAGGGATTAAAAAACATAAGACGAATGCAATAAACAGTGTTTCCCAAAATGCGGGATAAATCCTAAAATAAAGTGACAAGTGCTCAAACTCCAAAATAAAATATGCACATGAAAAACATAATGAGAAACACTGTAAAAATCTCAACAATTCGCATGTGAAAAAACTGTATAATGAAATATACATCAAATGGTGAAAATATATAAAATATATATATAAAAAACATCCAATATAGTGCAAAACTGCTAGAGGTGCTTCAATATTCCAGGACATGCAGGTGATACAGTGCATGTGTACACAAGTCGATGTGAATCATTAATTGGCTAAAATGCCCCCTCACCTCCTTACCATGACCCAATGGGCCAATACGCCTTTCGGATCACACCAGGATCCTTCATAAAAACTCCTCAATATACGATCTCCAGAGAAAATCCCCATCAATGGTGGCTCACAAACATCAAAGGTTCCCCTTCCAGAGATAGGTACTGCAATACAGCCAACTTACTCACACAGATCACAATAATTGCCATAAAAGAAGAAGAGAGATCCTCCATAGTGTAACACTATTTATTCCAAGTGTATATCAAAACAAAACGCCAAATTTACACTCACTTGATTGCAGATATAAACAGGCAATCACACTACATGTAATGGGTGTACTCTGCATGAATTGGGTATACCAAGATGGCGTCTGCCGGAATTACGTCACCGCGCATTTACGCGTTGCGTCACACTCCACACGTGACTTCCTCAGGCAATCGCATGCCAAGTCGCACCCAGTGTGACCGGGGTCTAAGAATGAAACCTCAACACACCTGTGCTGTAGACAAAATGGTTCACGGATGTTTTCTTTGTGTGCCAAGGTGATGCTAGCTCACTAGAAATGAATGGGCCACCTTAAAGCAGAACACCTCAAAGCATAAAAACACATGCCTTATGGTTTTATATACAAGTGTGAAGGGACCTTCAAATCACTTCTACACACAACTCAAGGTTTAAAGTGATACTAAAGGTTCTTTTTTTTTTTGTAAAATAACAAGTATGTTATACTTACCTGCTGTGTGTAGTGGTTTTACAAAGAACAGCCTGGATGCTCCTCTGTGTCGGGTGCCCCCATAGCAAGCAGTTTGCTATGGGGGTACCCGAACAGACGTGTTCCCAAGCCACTGCTCCGTGTGTCCATTCACACATGGAGCCATGGCTTGGCCCTGCCCCCTCTCTTTCCTCATTGGCTGACTGGCTGAGATTGACAGCAGAGGGTGCCAATGGCTCCCGATTGCTGTCAGCCAATTAGGAGGCAGAGACCCGGGACAGCCGAGGCTGTTGTGCACATTGATGGATCGCAATGGGGCTCAGGTATTGAGGGGGTTGGGGGGGGCTGTTGCACACAGAAGGCTTTTTACCTTTATGCATAGAATACATGAAGGTAAAAAACCATGAGGCTTTACAATCACTTTAAAGCAGAACCTTACTTATAACAACTTGATAAAAAATAATGTTCTTTAGCAATGAACATACATTACACATTAACAATTATGCTACCAAAATTAGGTTAGGTTCACACCTATGCAGTTTGCATTCAACCCGTTTCTGCATTGTGTTTTGTGTTTTTTGCACCTGCGTCTTTTATGTGTTTTTTGCTGTGTTTTTTATGCGTTTTGCGGTTTGTTTTTTTCTTGTTTCTAGGCAGATTTAAAATGCAAAATGCAGCAAAAACGCACTACATGCTTTTCTGCAGCATTTCAATTGAAGTCTATAGTACCAAAAATGCTACTTTTTGTGTTCACAAAGGCCATGACCCTTTCCAAAAAACGCACTGGGTGAAACACAGAGATGTGAATGTGTCCCATAGGAAATCATGTTAAATGGACTGTAGTGCATTTCTGCAAAATGCTGCAGAAAACGCTTAGGTGTGAACCTAAGGTGTAAATTGCCTCCAGCATTACTTCTGTTTCTTCTTGCCAGAGGCTGCCATTTTGCTGAAACCCAGAACCCATGAGCAGCAGTAAATCTTTAACCTGTCAGCAGAACGCCCTCCACAGTTTTGGCAAATAGAGAGCAACTGCACATGTGCAGAGCAGGATGAGACAGCGTGGTACTGGATTTAAATAGTACAGGCATTTATTTTTAATGTTTTACATAGCTATACCTGCAAAAGGGGCCAGTCTGGAGTGATTTAACAGGTCTTATTTTTCTAAATAAGGTCCATTTTAAAGCAGGTATGTATATGTTATGCATGATTACACTAATCTAGCTTTGACAAATGCAACTTAGTACCTGGTCAATTCACCTGGAAGGTGGAAATCACTGAGGTAGACACCGCTACTCCAGTAATCTCCATTTGCTTCTGGGTCCAGTGCTGAACAATCTGCTGCTGAGCATGGGCGCCATTCAGAGAATGCTTTGATTGGATGAGGTGGTGAGTGTGAAGACACTGCCCTGCCTCTCTACAGCTTTCAATCAGAGAACACTTACTATTCTTTCATAGAGTTCTATGAATGGTGCCCATGTCAAGTGGCCAACCTTGTTCATTCACAATGCAGCAGGGCAGCAGCTCAGCACGGGACCCAGAAGCAAGTGGAAATCACTGGAGTAGCAGTGTCTACTTCAGCGATTTATAGCTGCCAGGGGCATTGGTCAGGTATGGTATGTATGTATGTATGTATGTATGTATGTATATATATATATATATATATACATACAATGATCCAAGCTGGAACAACGTAATTACTGTATGTACAAAATATCCATACCATAAATTATGCATCATACCCCCATATGACTTCAGCTTAGGCTGATTACAGCCTAACAGCACTAAATTTCACAAATCACTCCTACTTAAAATGTAACTAAAGGCAAAAATTTTTATTTATTTTGGATTGAATAAGGGAGGGATTTAATCCCATCAGTTTTTTGACACCTGTGTTGCATTGGGGAGATTTCCCTTCACTTCCTGTCCCATAGCCAAACAGGAAGTGAGAGGAAATCCCTCAAAAGTCAGGGAATCCCTGGTTGTCACCAGGGTCACCATAACTAGTGTCCCCAATGGAAGATTTCCCCCTCTATTCCTGTTCTGGTGACAATCCAAAATTTAGAATTTTGTATCACTTTCACTTTTGCAGATAATGGTAAACAGGACAAATAGTGAGAGCGAATCTCTCTAAAGGGGGCACAGACAGCACCTGGCAGATGTTCTAAACTATCTCTACTCTACACACACAAAAACGTTTTGCCTTTAGATATGTACTGCCCTCTTAGGTAGCTAGGGGGAGCTAGACTCTAATGGTTAGACAGGGGCTGAGTAGCAGCCCAGGTATAATAGCCAGAGTGGGGTCAAATTGTGGTCAGGGCTGAGAGGCTCTGCAGGCCAGCCTCTCTGGAATTTCCCTCTGCTCTAGGGCTTTGGAGGAAGGCCCTAGGGGCAGTGGGTGGATCTGAGGAGTGACTGGCTGCACTTTTGAGGGTTCCTAGCCAAAATCCAACAGGAGGTATGCAATTTGCTGGGACACCCTTAAAATCTTTGTAACCTGCCCAGTAGCGGGGGAGATCAGGTGGAAGATAGAGAGGAAGATGTGAGGCTAAAGGAAGGAGGCTGTGAGGAGGCCAAGTAGGATGGGGCCTACCTGTAAGCCTGGAGCTGGAAAGAAGGAAAGCTCAGAGCTCATTGGCCCCATGAGAGAGGACCACCTGTGCGGCAGGGAAGCAGCGGCCCAACTGATAGGCCTGGTAGCAGCCACCAACCCACAAGAGGTACAGGAGAGGATCTGAGTGAGTACACTTACACCTCCTGAGCGGATAGGGGAAGGAGCAGTGGTGGGAAATCAGATTAGCCATCTACCAGTGACTGTTTACCTCCTAAAGTGAGAGGAACTGGATCCCCTGTTGAGGGACACCTCCAGATTGCTGGGTGAAGAGAAGTTCATCTAGGGTCTGAGGTAGTACACTAAGTAGACACTGGCTAGCTCTCCAACAGAGACTGTGTTGCAGTGAAGGCTTGTAAATAGTTTCAGGAAGTTGTCCTCAGTTTATCAGTACACTTGGGCATCCTGTACACCCCTAACCCTATTCCAGTTCAAATCCCCTAAATAAAACAACAAAACCAAAGCTCAAGGACTGATTTCTGACTCTGGATGCAAGCTCTTGTGGAAATGTGTGATGTCTGGCTGTTCAGGACTATATCGGGACCCAAATCTTCTCATGACTCCTAAGGGGGTAGTGTTGCAGTTATATCTTAAAGGTCCCATGTCATCAGAGAAATCCAGGGCTCTCAATGTTGATTTCCTTCAGAAAACACTGCTTTCCTAGTTGTCTCTGATCTTGAAACTGTACTTGCGTGCATCAAGTGAAGTCAGAACCCGTAATCTACATGCTTGTTCATGGTCAGTGAGCCAGAAACAGCCACGCTAATAGGATTTTGAGCAGGAGGTCAGCATTTGTTTTTTGTCCTGAAAAGTTTCCTTTAATTAGACATGTAGATCCACAAAGCTCAGACTCATAACTACTGAAAACTTTTAATAGCGTGTTATTTCAGTTGTCACATGCTGCTCTGACATCAGCCATGGAGGATGATACATGAAAACTGGAATATATAACATCTCCACTGTTTACGACATGCTGACACTCAAAACTGAGTTTTATATATTTTAAAATATGTTTTTTATACTCATTACAATTTTTTAAAGAACATTTTTATGCATAAATAATAAGACAGATATATCTAACTTTAAGATCAAAACAAAAATCACCAGAGAAAATTACACTTTTATTTTATCATTGTAAGAGTTAAGGGAAAAAAAATACAGAAGAAAGAAGAGAGAAAAAAAAAATGAAAAGGGAAGAGAAGGTTGATTCCCCACATCAGGTCAGATTAATCAAAGTCAGGAGAACACAGCAGCCTGTAGTCCATACATTTCTAATGCCCCATACACACTATCAGTTTTTTGTCATTCAACCTAGTGGGCTGAATGAAAAAAAACCCAACAGATTGCTGTACTGACACAAGCAATGTTACTACTGCGATCTCCCCCGCTGTGCTGTTGTGTTCTGATAGGGGGGACAGCCCTCATCAGAACACGCTAGTCAGCGCTTTCAGCTATTGGCTGAGACAGTTGATTGGCAGGCCTTTTTTGATCATGCCCCTGAACAGATTGGCTGCTGTACGCATGAATGTTGAACTGCTCAATACTGCCCGATGTTCAGCCCATACGTACAGGGCTTTAAATTATTTTCAAGGATTCCAAATATTGGAGTCCAACATAGAAGATTACATTGCGTTAGTTCCTACAAAAGCAAAGTATGATCTATCATAGGGGTCTCCAAACATTTTAGTATGTGGGCCGCATTGTATATTTTACAAACATTCATGGACTGAAAACAAATCCGTTTTATAAATGAATTAATAAAATTTAAATAAACGAATAAACACACTCCAAAAAAAAAACTTCACACCAGAAGCCCCCATCATAAGTCCCCCTCTTTACCTCACCAGCCTACCCATTACATCTGAAGTACACTTCACATCACACAAGCAGAGATCCCCCTTCACATCAGAAGCCCCTTCATTCACACATCAGAGCCCCCCTTTAACATCAGAAACCCCTTCATCACATAAGAGCCCCCCTTTAACATCAGAAGCCCACCCCCCATTTCACATTAGAGTCTTTCTTTTACATCAGAAGCTCCCATAGCATCAGAGCCCCCCTCTCACATTTCAAAAGGCCCCTCACATCAGAGTTCCCATTGCAGTTCCTCATTACATTAGGGTCTCCATCAGAGTCCACATAAGAAGAGGAGAAAACCAAACTTGAATCCATAGTCTGTGGTGGCAGTCTCAAGATACACCACTTACCTAGCCTTACCCTAGTTGTGGGTTGGATAAAATCTCATAATGGGCCAGAGGGTAGCATAGCAATGGAAAAGATAGATCCAGGGGTCCAAAATTGGCATCCATCCAGAAAATTTAGATATGATACCAGGGGCGGACTGACAACTCATGGGGCCCCCGGGCAATAGGGAATCATGGGGCCCCTATGTCCTTGCCCAAACTCAAAAAAGCCTATAAAAAAGGTACCAGGGGCATCTCATGGGGCCCCCTACTGACCCTGGGCCCCCGGGCAGTGCCAAATGGTCAGTCCACCCCTGTATGATACCCACTACATTCTTCCAGTATGTTTAAACAATAGGATATAGTCACCATATAAACTATATTACCAAAAGTATTGGGATGCCTGTCTTTATATGCACGTGAACTAGTCTTAATCCGTAGGGTTCAATATTTAGTTGGCCCACCTTTTTCAGCTATGACAGCTTCATCTCTTCTGGGAAGGCTGTCCACAAAGTTTAGGAGTGTGTCTATGGGAATGTTTGACCATTCTTCCAGAATCGCATTTGTGAGGTCAGGCACTGATGTTGGGTGAGAATGCCTGGCTCACAGTCTCCGCTCTAATTCATCCCAAAGGTATTCTGTCAGGTTGAGGTCAGGACTCTGTGCAGGCCAGTCAAGTTCCTCCACCCAAACTCGCTCATCCATGTCTTTATGGACCTTGCTTTGTGCACTGGTGCACAGTCATGTTGGAACAGGAGGGGGCAATCCCTAAACTGTTCCCACAAAGTTGAGAGCATGAAATTGTCCAAAATGTCTTGGCATGCTGACACCTTAAGAGTTCCCTTCACTGGAACTAAGGGGCCAAGCCCAACTCCTGAAAAACAACCCCACACCGTAATCCTCCCTCCACCAAACTTTACACTTGGCACAATGCAGTCAGGCAAGTACCATTCTCCTGGCAACTGCCAAACCCAGACATGTCCATTAGATTGCCAGACAGAGCAGCATGATTCGTCACCCCAGAGAACACGTCTCCAGTATTCTAGAGTCCAGTGGCGGCATGTTTTACACCACTGCATCCAACGCTTTGCATTGCACTTGGTGATGTAAGACTTGGATGCAGCTGCTCGGCCATGGAAACCCATTCTATTAAGCTCTCTATGCACTGTTGTTGTGCTAATCCTGAAGGCCACATGAAGTTTGGAGGTCTTTAGCTATTGACTCTGCAGACAGTTGGCTACTTCTGCGCACTGTGCACTTCAGTTGCAGTTGTTTCCAGTTGCTTTCACTTTGTTATAATACCACTAACAGTTGACTGTGGAATATTTAGTAGGAAGGAAATTTCACAGATGGACTTATTGCACAGGTGGCAACCAATCACTGTACCACACTTGGAGGCACTGAGCTCCTAAGATTAACCCATTCTTTCACAAGTGTTTGTAGAAGCAGTCTGCATGCCTAGGTGCTTGATTTTATAGACCTGTGGCCATGGAGGTGATTGGAACACCTGAATCCAATGATTTGGAGGGGTGTCCCAATACTTTTGGCAATATAGTGTATGTGCAACATACCCCCAACAGACCCCTCAATAACATATCCAATAGTTAAATGAATACATGTTAGAGATGTGAAAGGAATAGATGTCATTGTGCAGCCAGTTTAACCATTAGCCGCCCGGCCAATGGCCGTTTGGCGGCTTGAAAAGCGCTGCAGCTTTCCGGGTGCACGCCATTTGGCGTGCTCCCGCACATGCGCGGTTTGCGCGGTTGCAGAGCGACGCAGCAGTGCAATCTGTCACCGCCCGTGCACCTCGGACACGGCCGATGACAGATCCGAGTACCGGCTCCCGTTGCCGGTACCATGTGACCTGCTGTGACCAATCACAGCAGGTCACATGACAGTTGTATACAATGGATGGCTTCATTCATGATGCCATCCATTGTATACTAGTGCCTAGCTGTGAATGGTCACAGCTAATCACATGCACATGTCATGTGATTAGCTGTGACCAAATCACAGCTAAGCACAAAAAAAAAAAAAAAAAAAAAATCGATTTCATTCAGGTAAATGCTTGCTTATAGCAAAGTAATTCTTTGCTATAAGCAAATTGTGTAAAAAAAAAAAAAAAAAAAAAAATACTGATCACTTCCCCAAAGTAGTACAGTGTTACTATGGTAACATTGTACTATTTTGGTCATAGTAAAATATGAAAAAAAATCTTAAAAAAAATAAAAAAAATGTAATAAAAAATTAAATATAATAAAAAAATTAAAAAAAATTAAAAAAAATATATATATATTTTTTTTTCATACTGTCACCAGTCAGTGTCGCTGTTCACCACCATGCCAGTTATATGATGATGCTGTACTGCACTGGTGACAGTATGTAAAAAAAAAAATAGTGAAAATAATTTTTTTAATTTTTTAATTTTCTGAAAAATTATGACAAAAAAATACAACTTCAAAAAACTCGCCATGCCTCTTATGAAATACGTCGGACTGTCTACTCTGCAAAAAGGGGTCATTTGTGGGATATCTGTACTGTTCTGACATTCTTGGACCTCAAGATATTAGATTGGCTGTCAGTACTTCAGGATTGATCAATATTCAGATCTATACCATAGTTTGTGAACTCTATAACTTTCCTACAAACTAAAAAATACATCCTAATTTGGGTTATTTTCACCAAAGACATGTAGCAGAATACATCTCGGCCTAAATTTATGAAGAACAATTATTTATTTGTAAACTTTTATAACAGAAACAAAGAAAAATGTGTTTTTTTTTCAAAATTTTTGGTCTTTTTTTGTTAATTTAGCAAAAAATAAAAACCCCAGCAGTGATTAAATACCACCAAAAGAAAGCTCTAGTTGTGTGAAGAAAATGATCAAATTTTAGTTTGGGTACAATGTTGTATGACCGTGCAATTGTCATTCAAAGTGTGAGAGCGCTGAAACCTGAAAACTGGCCTGGGCAGGAAGGTGTAAAATTGCACGGTATTGAAACGGTTAAAGTTCAGCTTCTCTGTATGTGAGATGATAGAAGAGGTGTGAGATATCCTCAATATTTTAAACTTTTTTCTTCTGACAGTGTGGCACCAAAAACATTTTCCCACTTAGCAAAATCAGGGAAGCCAACTAATCAAGGAAGCGGAGAGTGACTATTGATTATGACAAAGAAAGGTTCTTAAATATTTGTTTAACTATTTGTTGCACATCCTCAAAAGCCATGTGCCCTTTATTTGAATACTGAGGCAATCAAAGATAGATGCAAAAATTCCACTTCACATTATGCGTTTCATTAAGGCAACACTTGCATCAAGATGAACTGTATTAAAGTGATATTAAAAGGTAAAAAAAACCCAAACATGTTAGTGGTAGTTTTGTACAGAGAAACCCCAATCTTCCTCTTTTCAGGTCCTCCTCAGCGCTCCTGGCCCCTCCCTCTTGCTTAGTGCCCCAGAGCAAGCAGCTTGCTATGGGGACACCCAAGCAGGCTTGCTCCTGAGCCTCTGCTCTGCATGTCCATTCACACACCATGGCTCAGCCCTGCCTCCACTCTCCCCTTATTGGCTCACTGGCTGCAGTTGACTCCGGATCCCACTGCTGTCTCAGCCAATTAGGGGAACTGAGACTCTCGTGCACATTGCTGGATCGTGATAGAGTTCAGGTGAATATTGGTGGGGCTGCTGAACACAGAAGGTTTTTTACCTTCATGCATAGAATGCATGAAGGTAATAAAAACCTTGAGCCTTTGCAACCACTTTAACGTAACCCATTCATCTTGAATGGGCTGACAGCGCACCAAGCTAAATATTATTATTACACAGGATTTATATAGTGCCAGCAGTGCTTTACAATATAAGGGCAGACAGTACAGTTACAATACAATTCAATACAGGAGGAATCAGAGGACCCAGCTTGTTAGAGCTTACAGTCTAAGAGGGAGGGTCAAGAGTTATAAAAGGCAATAAATGTGGGGGATGAGCTGATGGAGAAATAAAAGTACAGTTGTTAGGTGGGGGCAGAACAGGCTTCTGTAAAGAAAAGGGTTTCAGACAAAGAGGACAGAGTAGGAGATAGTTAGACGGATTGTGGTAGGGAGTTCCATAGGATGGGAGAGGCTCCAGGAAGAAGTCCAGGAGGTGAGCATGGGAAGAGGTAACTAGGGAGCTAGAAAGCAGGAGGTTTTGGGAGGAACAAAAATAACGATTTGGTTGGTATTTTGAGACCAGGTTAGTGATGTAGGTGGGAGCAGAGTTGTGGATGGCTTTGTAAGTTGTTAGTATTTTGAATTGAATTCGTTGGGAGAGTGGAAGCCAGTGAAGGGAATAGCAGAGAGGGGTAGCAGACACTGAACGGTTGGTAAAGTCGATGACTCTGGAAGCAACAATTATGATGGACTGGAGTGGGATAGCCTGTCTAAAGGTAAGCCAATGAGGATGGAGTTGCAGTAATTGAGGTGAGAGTTAACCAGGGAAGGAATAAGAAG
The DNA here is from genome assembly GCF_062004578.1 of Staurois parvus. Taxonomy (NCBI): domain Eukaryota; kingdom Metazoa; phylum Chordata; class Amphibia; order Anura; family Ranidae; genus Staurois; species Staurois parvus. Next base: position 13,981,292 of record NW_028318099.1, read on the forward strand.
CTCTGTGGTGTCATTGGTTAGGAAGGGGTGTATTTTGGGAATATTTCGGAGCTTGAGGCAGCAAGCTTTGGAGATTGACTGGATGTGGGGCTGAAAGGAGCGTTCAGAGTCCAGGATTCCACCTAGCAGCCTGGAATCCGGGGACAGGTTGATAGTTGTGCCATCTATCCTGACAGAGAAGCCAGGGGAAGGGGCACGTGGGGGAGAAAATATTATGAGTTTGGTTTTGGATAGATTGAGTTTGAGGAAGTGGTGTGACATCCAGACTGAGATATCTGTTAGTAAATAAGTGGTGTGAGAGGATACTGATGGAGTGAGCTGAGGGGAAGAGAGATAGATTTGGGTGTCATCGGTGTATGCAATAAATATTGCATATTAATCATTTTTTTTGGAACACATCGAACAGCAATTGTTAGTGTGGTATTAAACATGAACATTGTAGTGCACCACAGTGTGTGGGTGTATTGCCTGTTATTATACCAGTGTGTTGGGGTACCATTCAAAATTAATATAATTGAAAATTAATGACAATGCAGTTCAATGCAACGTGGTACACAGCAAACAAATTGCCATGTGTTGCAGTAACATGCGGTAAAACACAAATTAATGTAATGCACCAATGTGAGGGGGGCCTAAAACAAACTTCTAATTTGCATGCCACATTTCCTGTTACCTTGAGCACTACTTATGTCTTACTCTAAGTTTACTGAAATTGGCTACAATGTTAAAGCCTTTGCATGTCCAGCAGTTCTGGTTCCAGACCCTCATGAAAAATCAAACAGCCTTTAACAGGTATTACTGACAGCTCAGTCCCAGTATTGTGAGAGGCTCTGGATGGTTTGTTCTACTTGTCATAAAAGTGGTATGGTAGCTGTCATTGCCATTCTGTCTACAAATGCTGGATGCCTGGACATTGTGGTGAACCACTGACCTGAAACAAGTAACAATTACATTTGAGACAAGCGTTTGGGGCACATCTCCTTTTTCTAAGGTCTGAGAGATTACACCCTAAAAGCTGGTCTTGAAAATGTAACTGTTAATACAACAAAAAGTATCACAGAAAGTACAACTGTTTTATTGCAAGTGCTCTAATATGGCTCAAATCACATTAAGCTTTTCTGTCACAGATCAACTTTATTGCAGCCACAGTTGACAATTGGGACTCAAGGGACTAACCTTGTTAGGGATCTTCCCTCTACTGTCGGTAATTGGCTCTGCTGCTTAATGATCAGAGTTTATGTACATCACTTCCTGTCTCTGTGTGTCTGGCTCAGAAACCCCAGATGGAGGAAGTGGAAAGGAAGACAGAGAACGGAGCTACAGGACCTTATACAAACAGGAGCTGTTGCTGTATTTTCACCCAGACCAGAAGCACAGACTATTAGATAAGTTATCCTATGCTCTGATAGCTTAACTGCAGTTGCCCATAGCTTCTTGAGTGTGTATCTAAATCCTTGTGACAGGCATATATCTTTCCTATTGTTTTAATCTCACATGCACAGTGCCAGATAGCTAGGTCTGTGCTACTGTATGTATGAAGTGGTCACATTCCAATACATTAGCAGGCAAATCTATTTATTGCAAAAGAGTTTATATACAGCTCTTGTTATTTTAGTTAACCGTGTCTCTACTGGTCTGGAATTCTATAGCTAGTTTTAACCCATTGCTCAATAACCAGCATAGTTTAGAGCCAGATTAGACATCCAATGACCATTTCTGAGAGATAAAGGTCTGGTTTGACATCAGATTAGAAGCTGCTAGGGTGGGAATAAAGATCAGAATAGATATTCTGAGTTACCTTTGTTTTGGTGACTCTTGTATGGCAAAGTTAGAAGAGATATTTTGGACTTTATCCACATTGATGTTTATGTGGACTATACTGTGATACAGTTTATTAGGGGTTTCCTTAAAGTGTGGTCTTTATTAGAGATGAGCGAATCGAACATGGCGAAGTGGAATTCGTTTCGAAGATCAGGAAAAATTCGATTCGCACCGAATCCGAAAATTAGCAAACTTCGGATGCACGAATCAAATTTTCCCAAAAATGGCGGCGACATGTGTAGCGACGGAGCGGGGATCTCTGGGAAGGCGCACAGACAAGGCGCGCTGACCCATAATGCATTCATTCATGACATGTGATCGCATTAGCCAATCAGCAGCCAGCCAGCCAGCACTGTGTAATGGTGGAGCTATAAATTGCGGCCATCTTACAATTCTCCATTAACCTCCGGTCATTCAAGAGAGACCGACCTGTCTGTATTAGGGACAGAGTTAGGGCAAAAGAGACTTTAGGGCCACAGAATCGTTACTTAGGAACACAGAATCGTTACTTAGGGACACAGAATCGTTACTCAGGGACACAGAATTGTTACTCAGGGACACAGATTCGTTACTCAGGGACAGACACAGAATTGTTACTCAGGGACACAGAATTGTTACTGAGGGACACAGAATCGTTACTCAGGGACACAGAATTGTTACTCAGGGACACAGAATCGTTACTCAGGGACACAGAATTGTTACTCAGGGACACAGAATTGTTACTCAGGGACACAGAATTGTTACTCATGGACAGACACAGAATTGTTACTCAGGGACACAGAATTGTTACTCAGGGACACAGAATTGTTACTCAGGGACACAGAATTGTTACTCAGGGACACAGAATTGTTACTCAGGGACACAGAATTGTTACTGAGGGACACAGAATCGTTACTCAGGGACACAGAATTGTTACTCAGGGACACAGAATCGTTACTCAGGGACACAGAATCGTTACTCAGGGACACAGAATTGTTACTCAGGGACACAGAATTGTTACTGAGGGACACAGAATCGTTACTCAGGGACACAGAATCGTTACTCAGGGACACAGAATTGTTACTGAGGGACACAGAATCGTTACTCAGGGACACAGAATTGTTACTCAGGGACAGACACAGAATTGTTACTCAGGGACAGACACAGAATTGTTACTCAGGGACAGACACAGAATTGTTACTCAGGGACACAGAATTGTTACTCAGGGAGACAGAATCGTTACTGAGGGACACAGAATTGTTACTCAGGGACACAGAATTGTTACTGAGGGACACAGAATCGTTACTCAGGGACACAGAATCGTTACTCAGGGACACAGAATTGTTACTCAGGGACACAGAATTGTTACTCAGGGACACAGAATCGTTACTGAGGGACACAGAATCGTTACTGAGGGACACAGAATCGTTACTCAGGGACACAGAATTGTTACTCAGGGACACAGAATCATTACTGAGGGACACAGAATCGTTACTGAGGGACACAGAATTGTTACTCAGGGACACAGAATTGTTACTCAGGGACACAGAATTGTTACTCAGGGACAGACACAGAATTGTTACTCAGGGACACAGAATTGTTACTCAGGGACACAGAATTGTTACTGAGGGACACAGAATCGTTACTCAGGGACACAGAATTGTTACTCAGGGACACAGAATCGTTACTCAGGGACACAGAATTGTTACTCAGGGACACAGAATTGTTACTCAGGGACACAGAATCGTTACTCAGGGACACAGAATCGTTATTGAGGGACACAGAATCGTTACTCTGGGACACAGAATCGTTACTCAGGGACACAGAATTGTTACTCAGGGACACAGAATCGTTACTGAGGGACACAGAATCGTTACTGAGGGACACAGAATCGTTACTGAGGGACACAGAATTGTTACTCAGGGACACAGAATCGTTACTGAGGGACACAGAATCGTTACTCAGGGACACAGAATTGTTACTCAGGGAAACAGAATCGTTACTCAGGGACACAGAATTGTTACTCAGGGACACAGAATCGTTACTGAGGGACACAGAATTGTTACTCAGGGACACAGAATCGTTACTCAGGGACACAGAATTGTTACTCAGGGACACAGAATCGTTACTCAGGGACACAGAATCGTTACTGAGGGACACAGAATCGTTACTCAGGGACACAGAATTGTTACTCAGGGACACAGAATTGTTACTCAGGGACACAGAATCATTACTGAGGGACACAGAATCGTTACTGAGGGACACAGAATTGTTACTCAGGGACACAGAATTGTTACTCAGGGACACAGAATTGTTATTCAGGGACAGACACAGAATTGTTACTCAGGGACACAGAATTGTTACTCAGGGACACAGAATTGTTACTGAGGGACACAGAATCGTTACTCAGGGACACAGAATTGTTACTCAGGGACACAGAATCGTTACTCAGGGACACAGAATTGTTACTCAGGGACACAGAATTGTTACTCAGGGACACAGAATCGTTACTCAGGGACACAGAATTGTTACTCAGGGACACAGAATCGTTACTGAGGGACACAGAATCGTTACTGAGGGACACAGAATCGTTACTCAGGGACACAGAATTGTTACTCAGGGACACAGAATTGTTACTCAGGGACACAGAATCATTACTGAGGGACACAGAATCGTTACTGAGGGACACAGAATTGTTACTCAGGGACACAGAATTGTTACTCAGGGACACAGAATTGTTATTCAGGGACAGACACAGAATTGTTACTCAGGGACACAGAATTGTTACTCAGGGACACAGAATTGTTACTGAGGGACACAGAATCGTTACTCAGGGACACAGAATTGTTACTCAGGGACACAGAATCGTTACTCAGGGACACAGAATTGTTACTCAGGGACACAGAATTGTTACTCAGGGACACAGAATCGTTACTCAGGGACACAGAATCGTTACTGAGGGACACAGAATCGTTACTCAGGGACACAGAATCGTTACTCAGGGACACAGAATTGTTACTCAGGGACACAGAATCGTTACTGAGGGACACAGAATCGTTACTGAGGGACACAGAATCGTTACTGAGGGACACAGAATTGTTACTCAGGGACACAGAATCGTTACTCAGGGACACAGAATTGTTACTCAGGGACACAGAATCGTTACTCTGGGACACAGAATTGTTACTCAGGGACACAGAATCGTTACTCAGGGACACAGAATTGTTACTCAGGGACACAGAATTGTTACTCAGGGACACAGAATCGTTACTCAGGGACAGAGAATCGTTGAATTAAAGAGTATGTCAGACAACACGCAGAGGAGTGGCAGAGGAGGCAATGTTTCAGGAGCGAGCAGACGTGGCAGCAGAGGAAGGAGTCGAGGCAGCACTAGTCACAGCCAGAGGCCAGTGCTCCCGGTGTCATCCAGCGGTCGTGTCTCCACCGACAACCCTGCCGTCATCGATTGGTTGGCTCGGTCGTCTTCCTCTTCCCAGGTCACCTCTGACACCTACAGCCAACGGTCGGTGGGTACGTCAGACACAACCGTTAGTTGGCATGGCCCGGGAGCAAGCCCACTGAAATCACGTGTCCTCTACCTGCCCCTGTCCTTTGGTGTTCCCTCACCAAGCAAAGTATCGCATGCTGTGGGCTTAGCCCCACTGTACAGTGAGGAAGAGCTAACAGAGGACGGTCAGGAACGGGGGGAGACATCCGCCTCTTCAGCAGCCAGGCGAAGAAGTACTGGTGAGGAGAGTGGCTCGGTAGCCGGTCTAGAGACAGGTCTGTCTCCTGACCCACACGCAGCCGAGGGGGCTAGTAGTGAGGCGGAGACCCTAATTGATGATGATGAGGCTGATCGCACTTGGCAGCCTCGTCGTCATCTGCCAGGCCCGTAATCTGCCATGGGCCCCCGTACCGACTCCTCATGCTGCTGCCAGGTCCAGAGTGTGTCATGGGTCCCTGTACGGCCTCCCATTGCTGCTGTCTCCATCGCCACACTCTGCCATGTGCCACTTTCAGGTCTCCTCACACTGCTGGTGGGTTCCATTTTGTCATAGGGTGCTGGCAGATTACGGGCCTCCCATTGCTGCTGCCAGGCCCGTAATCTGCCATGGGCCCCCGTACCGACTCCTCATGCTGCTGCCAGGTCCAGAGTGTGTCATGGGTCCCTGTACGGCCTCCCATTGCTGCTGTCTCCATCGCCACACTCTGCCATGTGCCACTTTCAGGTCTCCTCACACTGCTGGTGGGTTCCATTTTGTCATAGGGTGCTGGCAGATTACGGGCCTCCCATTGCTGCTGCCAGGCCCGTAATCTGCCATGGGCCCCCGTACCGACTCCTCATGCTGCTGCCAGGCCCGTAATCTGTCATGGGCCCCTGTACCGCCTCCTCATGCTGCTGCCAGGTCCAGAGTGTGTCATGGGTCCCTGTACGGCCTCCCATTGCTGCTGTCTCCATCGCCACACTCTGCCATGTGCCACTTTCAGGTCTCCTCACACTGCTGGTGGGTTCCATTTTGTCATAGGGTGCTGGCAGATTACGGGCCTCCCATTGCTGCTGCCAGGCCCGTAATCTGCCATGGGCCCCCGTACCGACTCCTCATGCTGCTGCCAGGCCCGTAATCTGTCATGGGCCCCTGTACCGCCTCCTCATGCTGCTGCCAGGTCCAGAGTGTGTCATGGGTCCCTGTACGGCCTCCCATTGCTGCTGTCTCCATCGCCACACTCTGCCATGTGCCACTTTCAGGTCTCCTCACACTGCTGGTGGGTTCCATTTTGTCATAGGGTGCTGGCAGATTACGGGCCTCCCATTGCTGCTGCCAGGCCCGTAATCTGCCATGGGCCCCCGTACCGACTCCTCATGCTGCTGCCAGGCCCGTAATCTGTCATGGGCCCCTGTACCGCCTCCTCATGCTGCTGCCAGGTCCAGAGTGTGTCATGGGTCCCTGTACGGCCTCCCATTGCTGCTGTCTCCATTGCCACACTCAGCCATGTGCCACTTTCAGGTCTCCTCACACTGCTGGTGGGTTCCATTTTGTCATAGGGTGCTGGCAGATTACGGGCCTCCCATTGCTGCTGCCAGGCCCGTAATCTGCCATGGGCCCCCGTACCGACTCCTCATGCTGCTGCCAGGCCCGTAATCTGTCATGGGCCCCTGTATCGCCTCCTCATGCTGCTGCCACGTCCAGAGTGTGTCATGGGTCCCTGTACGGCCTCCCATTGCTGCTGTCTCCATCGCCACACTCTGCCATGTGCCACTTTCAGGTCTCCTCACACTGCTGGTGGGTTCCATTTTTTCATAGGGTGCTGTATGGCCTCCCATTGCTGCTACCTCCACCGCCACACTGTGGCTCCACACTCTGGTTTTGGCCCCGTGACTGCCCAAATGAGTGAAGTGTGCGGTGATTCTAAGATCGACGGCACTCATCTGCATGTCATACTGACTGACAGTATTATTTCTCTTCCCCAGCAGACTCCAAGGGCATTTAAATTAAAGGTACAGTGTTCTGCACTAATATAAAGGCTCTCTGAAGCCTAGAAACACCCTTTTTATAAGTTAAATTCGCAGCGAATATATTTGACTCGAATCAAATTTATTCCGCGAATTCGCCGAATCAGCCGAATCAAATTTTTGAATAATTCGCTCATCTCTAGTCTTTATCCTTTTTCTTTTTTAAGTGTTTTTAATATTAAGTGGTCAGTATTAGTTGAGCAGATCACTAAAGAATCTTTTTTTGTCAGAAATAAAGTTTTGTTCTTTTAGTGGTTAGCATTTTGGCCTTTGTAGCTCTGGGGTCCTCAGTTCAAATCCAGGACACTGTTTGAATTGAGCTTGCATGTTCCCTGCGCTTCCATGGTTTTCTTCCAAGTTAGGAATGCTGGTATGTTAAAGGGTTCAACTGAGTGCACCCCAGGTGGCTGCCTCACCTCCTAACTGCTTTAGGTCCCCTGGGAGAAAAGTCCTATAGAAATAAATATTAAATACATTTTGCAAAAGTCCCATGTTATTAAGGCAGCAAAAACCTGATAGGAGGTTTATTCCTTTGCTACTCTGTCCAATGTAAGACAAAAAGTTTTTGTTGGACTTATACTTTAAAGTTGATCACACAAAGCATATATTAGCCTGCCTGTATCAATGGACCTGTTCAAGGGAGGTTTTGAGTACGTAACAAACAAACATTTATTCAATTGGAGGCGTATTACACTATTCTGTGATCAGTCTTAACTTTGTGAACACCCACCTAACATTGAGTAGGTCCTACTTTTGCCACCAAAACAGCCCTGACCCATTGAGGCATTAACGTCACTAGACCTTTAAAGGTATGCTGTGGTATCTGGAACCAAGCCATCAGTAGCAAATCCTTTAAGTCCTGTAAGTTGCAAGGTGGGGCCTCCATGGATCGGACTTGTTTTTCCAGCACATCCCACTGATGCTCAATTGCATTGAGATTTGGAGAACAAATCAACACCTAAAACCCATTGCTGTGCTCATCAAATTACTCTTCAACTATTTTTGCAGTGTGGAAGGGTGCATTATCTTGCTGAAAGAGGCCACTGTCACCAGGGAATAACGTTTCCATGAAAGAGTGTACTTTGTTAGCAACAATGTTTAGGCAGGTGGTACATGTCAAAGTAATATCCGCATGAATGGCAGGACCCAGGGTTTTTCAGCAGAACATTGCCCAAAGCATCACACTGTCTCCACTGGCTTGCCTTTCTCCATACAGTATCCTGGTGCCATCTCTTCCCCAAGTAAGTGACACACACACAGCCATACACGATATAAAAACATGTGATTCATTAGAACAGATTATCCACCTGAATGGCAAGACTAAAGGTTTCCAGCAGAACAATGCACAAAGCATCACACTGTCTCTGCCGACATGCCTTCCTTCTATACTTCATCCTGGTGCCATCTCTTTCCCAGGAAATAGACGCACACTCACCAGTCATACAGATGATGTAAAAAATGTGATTTATTGGATCAGGCCACCTTCTTCCATTGCTCTGCGGTCCAGTTCTGATGCTAACATGCCCATTGAAGGAGCTTTGGAATGTGGACACAGCCCCATACACATCACACTGTGATGCCAGTCTTTTCTGCTTTTTAACACATCAACTTCAGGGACAACATGTTTACTTGCTGCCTAATATATCCCACTGATGTTCAGATGCCATTGTAACAAGATAACCAATTTTATTCAATTAACCTATCAGATATCCTAATGTTATGCCTGAACATCGCATATTATGTATATTCTACAGGACTTTGTCTTCTCGAGGACAATATGTGAGTTTCTGCAGTGCTTCTGTTCTCATTTCAGTTAGGACACACTGACAGTTTTGGTCCCAACCTTGGGATCATAAGCAGTGTCTGCTTTAATGAGTGCTGTAATGTCCAGTTACAAAGGCTGTTCAGATTATTCAACGTATTGTTGAATAATAATTTAAAAATAGTGTAAGATATTAGCTGTAAGAAACCTGTGTTGTCCCTACAAAGCATTAATCTGTCTCACAGTAAGATAATGTTAAACAGGGGATGTGAGACAGATTGTACACGCAGCTGTTATCAGCAAAAGACCCAATAGATGTCCTGGTGGAATTGTACACATACTCTACCTGGGTATATAGAGCTATTAATAGAGATCTCTCCAGTTAAATGTTGCTGCCAAGTTTAGTTGCAGGGGCTCTGAGAATGATCATGATGAGGCATTTGGCTTGGTTTCAGAGACCTGAAGACAAGATCTGTGATGATGGGCAGACCCTCCAGCTGTTGTCCAACCAGCCTGAAAAGCAGCCTCTTACTTGCAGAAACCATGAAACTGGAACTCAGAGTAATCCTACTCTTCAGAGTTGCAAAATAATTTTCAGAATTGCCAAATGTAATGTCAGAGAGAAAATATATAATGTCAACAATTCCAATACTTGTAATATCCAACAAATGGCAGAATGACAGACTTTATCCATTGCATGCAATAGATTGCATGCATCAATTTGTAGTGCTGCGATCTATAATTGGATATAAATGAAATTAGGAATTTTATATAAATAAATCAGTTTAAAATGTCAGAATAAATGTTCCAAGTGTGTCTTATAAAAACAAAAATATGTGACATAAAATGTTGTAATAAATACATATGTAATCAAACTGTTACAGTACTCTCAGAATTCCTGAAGGACTTCCAAAACTCCTACTCTCAGAATTCCTACCAGGACTTTCAATGGTACTCACGGAATACTTCCATTATTGGTGTCTGCAAAATTCCTGCCAGGACTTCCAGATTCCCCAATCCCAACAGTGGATTAAAAAGGATAACAACCAGAAGGGATTAAAAAGGATAACCACATAACAACCAAGTCATCGATTTGTGCTAAAGGGATTTATCAATAAATAAAATATTTATTCTGCAAAAAAGCTTACCTTTTTGTCCTTCAACAAATATATGTTAAAGATTTAAGCTTGTTTGCTAGAAAAGTAATTGTAAGTTACCAAAGCACCAAAAAAAAGAGATCAACTTCAGAGACAACATGTTTATTTGCTGCCTAACACAGTATATCCCACCAATGTTCAGATGCCATTACAATGTTATAATCAATGTTCTTCACTTACCTGTGTAGACAAAAAGTTATGGCTGATTGGTATGTCATTTCTGAACTATGTCCATAAATATAAAAGTAGCCAATATGGTCTAAATATTTATTGGCAAAGTATTTTCTTCTACATATTTGCCAAATTGTAACACAGGAGGGGTAATTTACTTGCTAAATTGTGATGGTTGTTGAGTTGATAAAACAAAATGTCCACTAAGGGGAGATCCATACTATATCATTAGCATTGTAAGGGCAATACAAACAACTGTTATTTTTGACAATCCAATATAAGTTTACAGAAAAAAATCTCCTTTCATGCCTGCATGTTGGCTACTCTTTCCACAACTTCCTAGATTCCAGACATGCTTTGCAACTTCTCCTCTGTACATTACTTTGGTTTGTTTTGATTTCAAGCACTATACAGTGGGGCAAAAAAGTATTTAGTCAGCCACCAATTGTGCAAGTTCTCCCACTTAAAAAGATGAGAGAGGTCTGTAATTGGCATCATAGGTAGACCTCAACTATGAGAGACAAAATGAGAAAAAAAATCCAGACAATCACATTGGCTGATTTGGAAAGAATTTATTTGCATATTTTGGTGGAAAATAAGTATATGGTCAATATGAAAAGTTCATCTCAATACTTTGTTATATATCCTTTGTTGGCAATGACAGAGGGCAAACGTTTCCTGTAAGTCTTCACAAGGTTGGCACACACTGTTGCTGCTATGTTGGCCCATTCCTCCATGCAGATCTCCTCTAGAGCAGTGATGTTTTGGGGCTGTCGCTGGGCAACACGGACTTTCAACTCCCTCCAAAGGTTTTCTATGGGGTTGAGATCTAGAGACTGGCCAGGCCACTCCAGGACCTTGAAATTCTTCTTACGAAGCCACTCCTTCGTTGCCCGGGCGGTATGTTTGGGATCACTGTCATGTTGGAAGACCCAGCCACGTTTCATCTTCAATGCCCTTGCTGATGGAAAGAGGTTTGCACTCAAAATCTCATGATACATGGCCCCATTCATTCTGTCCTGTACATGGATCAGTCATCCTGGTCCCTTTGCAGAGAAACAGCCCCAAAGCATGATGTTGCCACCCCCATGCTTTACAGTAGGTATGGTGTTCTTTGGATGCAACTCAGCATTCTCTCTCCACCAAACACGACGAGTTGCGTTTCTACCAAACAGTTCTATTTTGGTTTCATCTGACCATATGACATTCTCCCAATCCTCTTCTGGATCATCCAAATGCTCTCTAGCAAACTTCAGACGGGCCCGGACATGTACTGGCTTAAGCAGGGGGACACATCTGGCACTGCAGGATCTGAGTCCCTGGCGGCGTAGTGTGTTACTGATGGTAGCCTTTGTTACGTTGGTCCCAGCTCTCTGCAGGTCATTCACTAGGTCCCCCCGTGTGGTCCTGGGATTTTTGCTCACTGTTCTTGTGATCATTTTGACCCCACGGGGTGAGATCTTGCGTGGAGCCCCAGATCGAGGGAGATTATCAGTGGTCTTGTATGTCTTCCATTTTATAATTATTGCTCCCACAGTTGATTTGTTCACACCAAGCTGCTTGCCTATTGCAGATTCAGTCTTCCCAGCCTGGTGCAGGTCTACAATTTTGTTTCTGGTGTCCTTCGACAGCTCTTTGGTCTTCACCATAGTGGAGTTTGGAGTGTGACTGTTTGAGGTTGTATACAGGTGTCTTTTATACTGATAACAAGTTCAAACAGGTGCCATTGATACAGGTAATGAGTGCAGGACAGAGAAGCCTCTTAAAGAAGAAGGTACAGGTCTGTGAGAGCCAGAAATCTTGCTTGTTTGTAGGTGACCAAATACTTATTTTCCACCAAAATTTGCAATTAAATTCTTTCCAAATCAACCAATGTGATTGTCTGGATTTTTTTTCTCATTTTGTCTCTCATAGGTGAGGTCTACCTATGATGCCAATAACAGGTCTCTCTCATCTTTTTAAGTGGGAGAACTTGCACTATTGGTGGCTGACTAAATACTTTTTTGCCCCACTGTATATCCTACGGTATCTTGCTGCCTGCAAGCAGTAATTCCTGTTCTGACTCTGCCTCCTGAAACTTCTCCTCTCAGCTTTTATGTAATTCAGAAGGCAGGCTCTGTGAAATGTGTGACACAGCAGTGTATATCCACAGAGCATAGTGTGTCACAGAAATGGGCGGACTGACCATTTGGAAACTCGGGCACTGCCCGAGGGCCCGGGGTCAGTAGGGGGCCCCATGAGATGCCCCTGGTACCTTTTGCATAGGCTTTTTTGAGTTTGGGCAAGGACACAGGGGCCCCATGATCCCCTATTGCCCGGGGGCCCCATGAGTTGTCAGTCCGCCCCCGCACAGAAATCAATAAAGCGAATATGTGGGATTTTTCACAAAGTAAGTTTACAAACTTCAAGATCATTCAGATTAAACAGAGTAAGCTAGAAATATATGAAATACAATGTGGAAATGAAGTTAGGATTCTACAGTTTGACCATAGATACACTTTAAGGCTAGGATCTCTCACCATGTGTCTGATATAGCCTCAGAAAACCTACATTCACCAATAACCTGTCATGTGCTCTTTAAACATACAGGACATGTTAGATACAAACATAAAAATGTCAGAGGATGTTATTACAATAAGAATATACTTAAATTAGAAATATGTGGATTTATGGACTAAAATCTCGGGTTCCACCAGGTCCACATATATTTGTTTTTTAAAAATGAAGGAAAAAAGGTTGTTGTTTCTGCTATCTTTATTTCCAAGTTATGCCTGTTATTTCTAGGACTTAATAAGCCACAATGCAATTGTCACCAATCTTTTCCACATTAATTGCCATTTTTTACAAACAATAGACAACCTGCGGGCCAGTAAACATTGGTGTGCCATAGTCATATAGTTTGATTAAAATTTTTGTACTCATAGTTGCATTTCTAAAGGTAAGTTAAACTCATTCATTAAATAATTCTAATACCTGTGAACTCATAAAACATGTTTTTTTTTTACTTTAGACTCAGGTTAGCCCCAATGCATGCACCTTTATACCTTGGGTCATCTCCAATTCATCCACCTTCCGACATCAAATCAGCCCCAATTCATAAAATTAAGACCTCAGATCAGCCCGTTTATGAAATGCAGGCCTCAAATCAACCCCAATTCCTACACCTACCAATCTCAGGTCAGCCCCAGTGCATGCAACTTTACACCCAGGGGTGTATTTACCACAAGGCAAACAAGGCACTTGCCTAGGGTGGCATTTTTCAGGGGTTCAGGACCTCTCTTTAGAAGAAGAGATGGAAGAAGGGACATGCAAGATGGAACCAGGTAGGATCTGAAAAAGGCTGCAGGCTGCTTGCTGGTGTAAGCAGAGCCTGACTCTCGTTCCCAGGGATGTCTGGAGCTCTGAAGATAAGTGTCTTCCTTTCTATCTATATATGGGGGGGCAGGGATGTTGTTGGTCAATATCTAGCTTTCTCCGCGAGAGGGGGAAGAGGGAGGGGGTTTTGGTCGGTGTCTGTGGGGACAGACGGTTTTTCTGTTGCCTAGGGCAACACAAAACCTAAATACACTACTGTTTACACCTCAGATCAGCCCCAATTCCTGCACTTTCTGGCCTTGTACCAGCCCTAATTCCTGCACTTATAGATCTCAGATCAGCCCCAATTCCTGTACCTTCAGACCCAATGCATGTACCTTTACACCTAAGATCAGCTCCAATTTCAGCACCTTCTGACCTCAGATCAGCCCCAATTTCTGCACCTATAGACCTCAGATCAGCCCTAATTCCTACACCTATAAATTTCAGATCATCCCCAATTCCTGTACCATCAGATCTCAGATCAGTCTTAGTGCATGCACTTTTACACCTCAGATCAGCCCCAATTCCTGCAGCTTCTGGTAGCCCATGGACTGAATCGTTGCTCTAGAGGCCTTAGCAGTGTTAGGGGCTGGATAGATGTTGCTAGAAGCTGACTGCAGAATCTCACTATGAGGGATTTGGTTTGGAGAGGGACTGTCTCACTCACTGGACCATGTCCGGAGGAAGCTGATAGGAGGCAGCTGTCCTTGGGACTTGTGAGTAAGGACCCTAAACGTATCTCTTTGACTGCACACTGGAAATTGCACTAGGTACCAGCAATTGTGCATCAGCACAAGGTAACCAGATGCCACAGAGACTTGCCTCATGGTCCCAAGCTGTGAGGCATTAGACTGTCCAACACTCACAATTACTCAAGGAGAAGATTGTCCTCTAATTACTAAGTGCTAAGCATTTTCGGGTATCTCATGTTCTAACTCCATCTCCTGTTCAAGTTCCTCAAGCAATAAATTACAAAAAATACATCCCCTAGACTGATTTATTGGAGCTGGAGTGTATGGACTGGTGCTTGGGTGACTGTCAGGGAAGATCCAGCTGTTACCAGCGTCCCCTATGGGGGTAGCATTAACAGTAATATGCCAAGAGTTCCTCTTTAGTATGCATGTCATCTAATTTTTGTAGTTAAACTTACTAGGCTTCTCTAGTAACTTCTCTGCTGGGTTGTAGAATATTATCATGTCAATGTTCTATTGTACCTGGGAAAGGCTACAGTGGAAGCACAAAAGTTTATATTTTTTGCAAAATTGTATTTATTATTGTTAAGACATCATATGGCCATGAGTCTTTTTCTTTTAGTTATTATTACTTTTTATGATTGGTCCTTCAAGGATTAATTATATATATTTTTGGATAAATTTATACATATATATATTTGTTAGGGTTAGAGTTCTCCTTTATATATTGACTGGCCCTTTAAATCAGGGCGACTGGATTTTATATACATATATACAGTATACATATATACAGTCAGGTCCATAAATATTGGGACATTGACATAATTCTAACATTTTTGGCTCTATACACCACCACAATGGATTTGAAATGAAATGAACAAGATGTGCTACAACTGCAGACTGTCAGCTTTAATTTGAGGGTATTTACATCCAAATCAGGTGAACGGTGTAGGAATTACAACAGTTTGCATGTGTGCCTCCCACTTGTTAAGGGACCAAAAGTAATGGGACAATTGGCTTCTCAGCTGTTCCATGGCCAGGTGTGTGTTATTCCCTCATTATCCCAATTACAATGAGCAGATAAAAGGTCCAGAGTTCATTTCAAGTGTGCTATTTGCATTTGGAATCTGTTGCTGTCAACTCTCAAGATGAGATCCAAAGAGCTGTCACTATCAGTGAAGCCATCATTAGGCTGAAAAAACAAAACAAACACATCAGAGAGATAGCAAAAACATTAGGCGTGGCCAAAACAACTGTTTGGAACATTCTTAAAAAGAAGGAACGCACCGGTGAGCTCAGCAACACCAAAAGACCCAGAAGACCACGGAAAACAACTGTGGTGGATGACCGAAGAATTCTTTCCCTGGTGAAGAAAACACCCTTCACAACAGTTGGCCAGATCAAGAATGCTCTCCAGGAGGTAGGTGTATGTGTGTCAAAGTCAACAATCAAGAGAAGACTTCACCAGAGTGAATACAGAGGGTTCACCACAAGATGTAAACCATTGGTGAGCCTCAAAAACAGGAAGGCCAGATTAGAGTTTGCCAAACGACATCTAAAAAAGCCTTCACAGTTCTGGAACAACATCCTATGGACAGATGAGACCAAGATCAGCTTGTACCAGAGTGATGGGAAGAGAAGAGTATGGAGAAGGAAAGGAACTGCTCATGATCCTAAGCATACCACCTCATCAGTGAAGCATGGTGGTGGTAGTGTCACGGCGTGGGCATGTATGGCTGCCAATGGAACTGGTTCTCTTGTATTTATTGATGATGTGACTGCTGACAAAAGCAGCCGGATGAATTCTTAAGTGTTTCAGGCAATATTATCTGCTCATATTCAGCCAAATGCTTCACAACTCATTGGACGCCGCTTCACAGTGCAGATGGACAATGACCCAAAGCATACTGCAAAAGCAACCAAAGAGTTTTTTAAGGGAAAGAAGTGGAATGTTATGCAATGGCCAAGTCAATCACCTGAGCTGAATCCGATTGAGCATGCATTTCACTTGCTGAAGACAAACCTGAAGGGAAAATGCCCCAAGAACAAGCAGGAACTGAAGACAGTTGCAGTAGAGGCCTGGCAGAGCATCGCCAGGGATGAAACCAGCGTCTGGTGATGTCTATGCGTTCCAGACTTCAGGCTGTAATTGACTGCAAAGGATTTGCAACCAAGTATTAAAAAGTGAAAATTTGATTTATGATTATTATTCTGTCCCATTACTTTTGGTCCCTTAACAAGTGGGAGGCACATATGCAAACTGTTGTAATTTCTACACCGTTCACCTGATTTGGATGTAAATACCCTCAAAGTAAAGCTGACAGTCTGCAGTTAAAGCACATCTTGTTCGTTTCATTTCAAATCCATTGTGGTGGTGTATAGAGCCAAAAATGTTAGAATTGTGTCGATGTCCCAATATTTATGGACCTGACTGTATATGTTCCTATGATTGGTTTTCAATTATTGGTTTCTGTGGCTATATAATATAGTTTTTGTATAATTGAACACTTTTTTATTAATATTTTCCTTGCCCTCTGATGTCTGGAAATTGATAATTTGGTCACTGGCTTTGAGTGCGGCGATCTATCCTTCGTGAGTCTTGTTCGCCACTCGATTCTGTATTGCTGACAGCTGGCCGTCCAAATTGCAGTGCATATATGATGAGTATGGGACATCTCACATCTTTCCACTCCGTGAGGACATCGATGACGAAATGCGTAGGGTGGGGCTTGATTGATGTGACATCATTACGTTCCCAGTGGTCGGTACGGCGCATGTGCAAGGCGGCTGGGTTCGTTTTGTTTTATCTGGATATGCTGTTTATGCTGGTGTCGACTAGGACACCGTTTCTTGTAAGTGCAATGTGTTTGTATTAAAAGAGATAATTTTACAGGGTACTGCACCATGAGCTTTTGTTCTTTTCCCGAGTGGCTGTTCTAAACATCCTATGGATATGGTGGTGTCTATAAGAAGTGGATCTATTTATTGGCACATCCTACTGCAGAGTATTGCTCCCCGGATATCGAATCTCAAGCCAAGCATTGGCGATTGCAGAGTATTGCTCCCAGGATATCGAGTTTAAAGCCAAGTATTGTTTCATCAGTCTGCTGAACATCGCTCCCAAAGCAAAAAGGCGCTTTATGCTGATTTATAATATTATCAGCATATAGCTCTGGTGAGTTTATTTGGTGAAGGATTGACACAGTTTCTTCGTTGGATTTTGTTTGAATAATAATTTTTTCATCAACCATATTTATTTAGAGTTATTTTATGTGACTTTATATGATTTATTTTCATGGGACATATTTTTTTCAAATTTTTTTCTTTTATTAATTTTGGTGATTTAATTTACTAGCGCAAAGTGTTTGTTTTAATACAGTGGGTGATGGTCAGAACTAGAAAACAAGTGACCTGCGTTTTCACAAGCTCAGGTACAAGCTCATTCAAAATATAGGGAAACTGGACAGTAAATGGATTTAGATGGAAATTAGAGTCATTCTGCAACAATGTGTTAGGATGTAATTTCAGCAATAGGCTTCATGGACATAGAGATATAGAGAAAGATTTTCTACTCTAAGTCCGCACTGACCTATAGAGACTGGCATCTTGTGTTGGGATTTTCTGCACTGAAGTTCAGTGCTCCAATCCTATAGCTCAGCCCTTTGTCTTGAGTATAGCTGGGCACTTAGCATCTTTGATTGGAGTTTGCAATACAAACATATTCACCTATTGATTGGTGCAATATAGATGAACATTGCCCAAATCACTAGAATTGTCAGGTAAAACAATCATTTGCCGTAAAACCATCTGTTTAAAGGCCTTTTACTCCACCCCAACCTAAATTTATTAAATAAGAAAAGAAGAATAAATGGAGGAGTCTGACATCTGTGTGGGATTGAAGCTGTCATATGTTTCCTACAGTGAATGAAACACAACAAGGGGAGAAAGCTGCATTCCAGCTGCATAGAGCAGACTTGTGAAGGGTTGGATGGGGAGCAGTATCAGGTAATTACACTACATACAAGCATGTCATGACTCTGACTGCTGCAATTACTGGATATGCTGCTTAAAAGCTGCTCATCAGGGATTCATTTAGGTCTCTAAGTTAAGTACATGTAGTTCGTTTGTTTTCATTTCAGGCAATGAAAGCAAATATACTGTATTAACACTTTTTCTGTGTTACATTACGCTACCTAAATGGTGTTGGTTAGGAATCCAGTAAATAGAAAGTGAAACAGCAGTTTTGTTGAAAGCAAGCCTTTGGAATATATGAAGTGTTTAGCAGTCATTACTGCAGATCCTTACCTGCTTGTTTTCTGTAGCTATTGAATTAAAGAATATGTAACCACACAATTTCATATTCCTGATATGTGCCTGTTGTACCATGTACTGTACTTGTGTTAAACGGGATTCTGTTCTCTTTGTACTGATTCCTTTGTATGAAATGTCTTGAGTTCCTGTCGATCCCCCTACTTTGTAATTTCAAATTGACCACATTAGGCATGACAGCACATCCTTCCCAGTGTGGTCAGTTTTTTGCCTGTGCTGGGAAAACAGCCAGCTTGTCCTCCAATGGCCAAGATGTGTGCCGATGCCCTTCTGTACACCCATTCACTGGGAAAATAAGTGTACTGTTCTTTCTCCACTCCCACCTCTCCATGCCCCTTATTATGAACAGATCATCATCTATAAAAAAGAAAAAAAGTTATTTATAATATACTGTATACACAGTGTATATCATAAATATGTGAAGACAGAACTAGGTTCTGTGTAAATGATTTCAGAAATGAATGCATGTAAGATTTTAGTATAAATTTAGGAATAAAAGTTGGAACTGTTAGGCCTCTTTTTAAGCATTTAAAAGCCTATTTTACCTGCAAAAAAATGTGCATTTATTATTTTTTTTAAAGGTGAACTTAACCTTTAAATTAGTCATTCAGGCCTCAGGACAGTTGGACTGACCACAGCATAATTCTATCCCCATGATGTTTCATGGTAGTTCTGAGGTTTTGGTGCTAGTATAAGGTATTATCTTTATTATACAGGATTTATATAGCACAGCAACACTTTACAAAATAAAATGAGCCAGTCAGGGCCATGCAAAGAGCAGTCATTTTTGCAACCCCCAACTGTCAGTTGCTAGGCTGTGGCTCAGTGTCTGTTGTTGTTGTGGTGTATGTAGCCGTCTGCACCATAACAACCAATACCACTGTGCAGCTGAACATGCATGGAGGACAGAGTGTCCGGTATGGAAACCCAGGCCTCAGTGCCGCCCTCCACCATGCCTCCATAGACACTACAACCCTGGAGACAGTGCAGTTCCAATTTACTTCAAATAGTTTTTATTGAAATTTTTAACAAACATATTAATATACAGTGTAAGATAATGCAGTTCACATTAAAATGCGAAAAAAAGTGGGAGTATATATAAACTAAGGGGATATTTCCCCAGCAGTTGGCTGGGGACGATGTGAGCATGTTCTCATATAGTTTAAAAGCATGTTTACATTAATGTGAACCATAATTGGTTTTGGAGTAGATAGACATTAGGAACGGAGGGGGAAGAAGAGAAGGGGGGGGGAGATGCACCAGTCAAAGCATTAGTTATGTGATAATAACAATATTTGATAGATATCATTTAATGGAGTAGTTAGGGTCTTGGAGCCATCGAGACCATTGAAATTGGAATTTGTGGTATGCGAAGTTTTGGAATGCCGTTCTCTTTTCCATTTCACATTGGAGGTTTAGATCAGAAATAAGAGTCGAGATGGAAGGGGTTTTGTTGGATTTCCATAATCTAGTAATATTAGTTTTAGCCGCTGCTAGTGTATGGATTATGGTAGTTCGTGAGTTTGGGGGAAATTTGTCTATTCCTATATGAAGAAGGGCTAGGGCTGGATTTGGGGGAGTTTGGGTTCCAGAGATTGAAGAAATTAGTTGAAAAACTTTATTCCAATATGATTTAAGAGATTTACAATTCCATAATATATGAATGATTGTGCCTAATTCTCCACATTGTCTCCAACATTTAGGTGAGTGTTGGGAGTAAAAAAGGGCAAGTTTAACTGGTGTTAGATACCATTGATGTAAGATTTTCAAGTATGAATCCCAATGGGAACTACACTTAGAGGCTTTGTAGGTAAAGTTGAAAGTTTTCGCCCATATGTGTGAAGAAATTGGAGCTGGGAACTGGAATCGGAAGAGTTCGGAAGATGTGGAGTATTTTAGGTAATATGCACATTTTTAGTGTAGCAATTCTACCCAGTGTTGAAAGGGTAGATGTACGTAATTGTTTGAGTTCTCGTGGAATAGAATCGAGTAGTGGTTTGTGATTAGTGTTATATAGTTGGTTCGTTGTATTAGTAAGTTTAATTCCCAAATAAGGGATGCTGTGGTGTTCCCATGAGAAAGGGAAGTGTTTACTGATCACATTTTGGATTTTAGGCGGAGTGTATAGATTCAAAATGGAGGATTCTGGTTCGTTAAGCTTATAGTAAGAGATGTCTGAGTAATTGTGAAGATGAGTGCGTATCGTTTGGAGTGATTTATAGGGGTTAGTAACCATTAGAATAATGTCATCTGCTGCATTTAATACAAGAGGGTTAGAAGGGCCCTACAATCTAAAAAGAGGGGAAAGCAGTCTAAAGGGTATTGACTGTGAGAGATGAGAAACTAAAAGTACAATCTTCAGGTGAAGGCAGGGTAGGCTTCTCTGAAGAAATTACTTTTCAGGGCTCACCCAAGGGTGGACAGTGTACAGTGCTATGAAAAAGTATTTGCCCTCTTCCTGATTTTTAATTTTTTTTGCATATTTGTCACACTTAAATGATTTTGATCATCAAACAAATTTTAATATTACACGAAGATAACCTGAGCAAATACAAAAAGTAGTTTTAAATGAAAAAAGCTGTCCAAACCTGCCTGGCCCTGTGAAAAAGTGATTGTCCCTTAAACCTAATAACTGAGGGTTTTTGAGTATGAACGGCCTGTTTAAGGTCATGCCACAGCATCACAATTGGATTTAAGTCCAAACTTTTACTAGACCACTCCAAAACCTTAATTTTCTTTTTTTTGGTGCGTTTTGGATCATTTTCCTGCTGCATACCCTAATTGCGCTTGAGCTTGAGGTCACAAACTGATGGCTGGACATTCTCCTTCAGGATTTTCTGGTAGATTTTCATGGTTCCATCCATTATGGCAAGTCATCCAGGTCCTGAAGCTACAAAGAAGCCCCAGTCAATCACACTACCACAACCATGTTTAACTGTTGATATGATGTTCTTTTTATGAAATGCTGCGTTAGTTTTATGCCAGATGCAACGGGATGCACACCTTCCAAAAAGTTTAGGTTTTCTCTCATCAGTCCACAGAATATTTGCCCTAAAGTCTTGGGGATATTCAAGAAGTTATTTGGCAAATGTGTCACGAGCCTTTGTGTTCTTTTTGGTCAGCAGTGGCTTTTGCCTTTGAACTCTCACATGGATGCCATTTTTGCCCAGTCTGTTTGTTTTTGTCGAATCATGAACACTGACCTCATCTGAAGCAAGTGAGGCCTGCAGTTCTTTAAATGTTGTTCCGTATTCTTTTATAACCTCCTGGATGAGTCACTGTTGTGCTCTTGGAGTAATTTTGGTAGGTCGGCCACTCCACCACTCCACAGTTCATCATTGTTCCACGTTTTCTCCACTTGTTGGCTCTCACCGTGGTTAGTCCCAAAGGCTTAGAATTGGCTTTGTAACCCTTTCCAGACTGATACATGTCAATTAGGCTAGGTTCACACCTATGCAGGTTGTGTTTGAGCCATTTCTGCATTGTGTTTTGGCACTGCTGTTTTTGATGCTTTTTGTGGGGGGGGGGTATTTTTTAAAATTTTAAAAATAGGAAATCATGTTAAATGACGTGTACTGCGTTTCTGCAAAACGCAAAATGCTGCAGAAAACGCTTAGGGTAACTTTGTTTCTTATGCTTGGATTTATTTAGATCGTGCTATGATGTGTTGCTTTTTGAGATCTTTTAGTATGCTTCACTTTGTCAGACAGCTTCTATTTAAGTGATTTCTGAATTCAACAGGTCTGTCAGTAATCCTGCCTGTGTGTGGCAAGTGAAATTTAACTCAGCTTTCCAAAACATGTGGTTAATCACAGTTCATTTAAGATTTAGCAAGGGAGAAGGGGAGGGGGCAATTATAATTTTTTTTACATAGGGCCAGACAGGTTTGGACAGTTTTTTTTTCCTTAAAAAATGCAATAATTTAAAAATTGCATTTTGTATTTATTAAAGTTATATTTGTGTAATATTAAAATTTGTTTGAAGATCTGAATCATTTAAGTGTGACAGATATGCAAAAAAATAAAAAAACAGGAAGGGGCAAATACTTTTTCACAGCACTGTATTAGGTAGCTGGACATATTGGAGTAGGGCATTCCATAGGTAGGGAGAGGCAGTGGAGAAATCCTGGAGATGGAGACCAGAGAGTAGGAGGTGTCAGAAAAGAGGATGATGTAAGTGATATTTTGAGGCAAGGTGTCAAAGCTTGGGGCACAGTTGTTTAATACTTTGTAGAAAAGGTGGGAGTCTGGCACTGATGCAACTTGAAATAAAATAGTGTAACCTTCTTTAGCAATCCATCAAGCAAGACATAAATGAATCCATTATACAGCAAGATTAACGCGTGTCAACCCCAACCTTTGGGCCTTAGTCATAATCTAATCTTTATGATTAAGGCCCAAAGGTTGGGGCTGCAACATGTCAATCTTTCTGTATAATGGATTCTTTTAGGTCTGGACGGATTGCAAATAAAGGGTACACGATTTTATTTCAAGTTGCATTGGTGTTGGACTTCCACTTTTTCTACAGTACCTAATGGTATGTACAGCATATGTCCTGGAATAGTCAACTAAACCTTATCCTCGAAATACTGAGCGAGGGTTGTAGCACCGCATTTTTCTTTTTCACTTAGGTTCATTACTGTATTTTGTTTTTTGTATCTTCAATTTTATTCATTGGGCTAGCAGAAGCCAGTGAGGGATTGGCAGAGAGGGGCTGCAGACACTGAACTGTTGGTATGGTGGATATGTCTGGCAGCAGCAGCATTAATAATAGACTAAACTGGGGATAGCTTGTGTACAGTAGGAGTAGGGTGGTGCAATCGTGAAAGAGAGAGATAACAAGAGAGTGAATTAAAAGTTTTGTATTTTGAAAATGCATCTAAGATTAAGGTAGCAAGATTTGGACAGCAATTGGATGTGAAGCTGAAACGAAGAGTCCAGGATTAAACTTAGCATCCTAGCATGAGGGGAGGGACAGAGAGTTGTGATATTGATCTCAATGGAAAAGTCAGGGTGGGGGGAGAATATTATGAGTTCCGTTTTGGAAAGACTGAGTTTGAGGTAGTGGTAGGACATCCACACTAGTATGTCAGTGACTAAATTAGGCATGTGCGAAAAGAGCGAAGGTGTGAACTGAGAAGTAGATATGGAAGGCATGGGAAGACTGACCTAGGGAGTAGGTGTGGATAGCCGTTAGGAGTCCAACGATAGAGCCTTCGGAAACCCCTTTGGAAAGAGGAAAAGGAAGAGACAGAGTTGTAGGTGACAGTGAAGGTGCTCTTAGATTGGTAGGAGTAGAACCAGGAAAAAGCAGAGCCTTGGAGGTCTAGGGAGTTTTTTTACCTTGCTTACTGGGGGAAATTCTACAGCAAAATGTCAGGATATCTTGGTTTTACTGCTCAAAATAAGCTGGGACATACAATATAACAGTGATACAAAACAGAATACATCAATAGATTGAATTAAAAGGCATTTTTAAATGGCTATGTCAGAGTCCTGACCTTAACTTCATTACTTCTTGCAACCTCTGCCAGATTGTTACTGCTGATGGAGTGTCTATTAGGGAGATTTCCCATCACTTCCAGTCCATGTCACACCTTGTTTTACCGACAATAGATGTATCACTGTTTTGCCAACAGATATGTCATTTACGTGACTTACACGCCTTAAACAAAATGTAAACGTGACTATTGCTCTCCACTACATCCTGGTTCAGGTTTACTGATTTGTGGATGAGATGCAACCATTATGGCACTGTGAGCATAACTTAAAGTGAAGGAGAATCATTGATTGCCCAGCCCTGAGAGAGTTTTTATATGGGAAATTTACTCCTGTAATACATTGCTTGTATATATTATGATAGAGACTAATTATTTTTACCAGATGAATAATGAACTTTACGATTTGGTGCCATTGAGGTTGTGCCAAACCCCAGTGGGAACTTCATGCCCCCTCCGTGACTACAGCCTGATTTTTCCTAGGACTCTGGGTTAAGGAAAGTCTGTTGCTCCTTCTATTTCTGCTCCTGATGAATTGTAATTCTATCATCTGAGAAATGTGTTGAGCATTTTAAACTGTCCATTGCATCTGCTACAAGAGAGCCTGCAAACAGCATACATGGGAAGATCTCACATCTGTTTAAGTTGCTGTAATTTAACTGGGAGGTGGGATGATGTATGTTTTAAATATTTTAATTATTGTGGCAATATTCTGAGCACAATCACTCTTCAGTTTTACAAGAAATGAATAAATACATTTATATTTTATGGAAAAGCTTTTTCTGTTGCTATACAAGTGCATTAAAAGTCCTAGCATTTTGTAAATACCTGTGACTACACATTGCTGTTTAGGATGTGGCACCTCATGTAGAGCCACATTTTAATTATTCAGTACTTATTGATTTGTAGATAATCCCTTCAATGTGACTGTGTAAAATATGAACATTGACAGTACATATTCCTTAATAAATTCCTTTTAAAACTGTGAACATATATATTATAAAATTATATACCTTGTTCTACTCTGAACAGTCAAACATGATCCTAATATATTCAGTATTTATACACTCGCCGGCCGCTTTGCACCCTTTGCAGTTATAACAGCTTCAACTCTTCTGGGAAAGCTGACTGCAAGGTTTAAGAGTATCTATGGGAATGTTTGACCATTCTTCCAGAAGTGCATTTGTGAGGTCAGGCACTGATGTCGGATGAGAAGGCCTGGCTCGAAGTCTCTGCTCTAATTCATCCCAAAGGTGTTCTATCGTGTTGAGGTCAGGGCTCTATGCAGGCCAGTCAAGTTCCTCTGCCCCAAACTTGCCAATCCATGTCTTTATGGACCTTGCTTAGTGCACTTTTGCGCAGTCATGTTGGAACAGGAAGGGGCCATCCCCAACTCTTCCCACAAAGTTGGCAGCATAAAATTGTCCAAAATGTCTTACTATGCTGATGCCTTAAGATTTCTCTTCACTGGAAGTAAGGGGCCAAGCCCAACCCCTGAAAAACAACCCAACACCATAATCCTCTCAGGAGCTCAGTGAATTCAAATGTGGTGCCATGATAGTTTGCACCCTGTGCAATAAGTGTATCCATGAAATTTCCTTGTTACTAAATATTTCACGGTCAACTGTTAGTGGTATTATAACAGAGTGATAGTGGTGAGACCCTCCTGCGCTCCAAATAATGTGTTTAAACAATTAAAACAAATTAAATATATGAACCCCAAACAGCTGCTAGCATTAAATCATATACCAGTGATCAAGTGAATATAAACCATATAAATGCTGCGCTACATTCAAACTTATTAAGTGAATGTGGAATCCAATGACACAAATCCAATATAGTGACAATAATAATGAAATAAATAATACGTGCTTACTGATAACAAAATTATCAAATAAAACACCCAAAAGGATGAAAAAACACAAACTTAAATCTATACGCATGTGCATGAAAATACACATACATATAATTACATCACACGTGCAAATGTGAAGTGAAATAATGGTTACTTATTAAACGCAAACAAAAAGTCCAATATAAAAATGTTGAAGGTGAACAAAACTGTAAACGGTGTTTCCAATAATACTGTAAAGTGACCACAGGTGAAAACAAATCGTGCAGGTATCTGGGTGTAGATAGAGCTTATGAATCCAACCACCTTCTGGATTAGCCTCTCACCTCATCACTTCGACCCTTGCGGATCAAAGAGCAATAATGGATCCCTCTCACAGATCCTCCAGGCACCACAGCACTCCAGAAACGCTTTTCAGGATTTAATATTCCCACTCAAGCTCTTCTCCAGGTATAGGTGAAATATCAATCTCTCAGAACAAAACAGAGGAATCCTCCCATAGTGTAGTATATTTATTATACCATAGGAACATAGGAACATAAAACTTTTTGGTAAAAATTCCACTTACATAGCAGCCAGTCCACCAGGTGGACTGGCTGCTATGTAAGTGGAATTTTTACCAAAAAGTTTTATGTTCCTATGTTCCTATGGTATAATAAATATACTACACTATGGGAGGATTCCTCTGTTTTGTTCTGAGAGATTGATATTTCACCTATACCTGGAGAAGAGCTTGAGTGGGAATATTAAATCCTGAAAAGCGTTTCTGGAGTGCTGTGGTGCCTGGAGGATCTGTGAGAGGGATCCATTATTGCTCTTTGATCCGCAAGGGTCGAAGTGATGAGGTGAGAGGCTAATCCAGAAGGTGGTTGGATTCATAAGCTCTATCTACACCCAGATACCTGCACGATTTGTTTTCACCTGTGGTCACTTTACAGTATTATTGGAAACACCGTTTACAGTTTTGTTCACCTTCAACATTTTTATATTGGACTTTTTGTTTGCGTTTAATAAGTAACCATTATTTCACTTCACATTTGCACGTGTGATGTAATTATATGTATGTGTATTTTCATGCACATGCGTATAGATTTAAGTTTGTGTTTTTTCATCCTTTTGGGTGTTTTATTTGATAATTTTGTTATCAGTAAGCACGTATTATTTATTTCATTATTATTGTCACTATATTGGATTTGTGTCATTGGATTCCACATTCACTTAATAAGTTTGAATGTAGCGCAGCATTTATATGGTTTATATTATAACAGAGTGGAAGCAACTGAAACAACAGCAGCTCAGCCATGAAGTGGTACGTAAAATGACAGCAGAGTCAGCACATGCTGAAGCGCACAGTGTACAGAAGTCGCCAACTGTCTGCAGAGTCAATAGCTAAAGACCTCCAAACTTCATGTGGCGTTCAGATCAGCACAACAGTGCATAGAGAGCTTCATGGAATGGATTTCCATGGCCAAGCAGCTGCATCCAAACCTTACATCACCAAGTGCAATACAGTGTTGGATGCAGTGGTGTAAAGCACACCGCAACTGGACTCAGTAGAGACATGTTCCCTGGAGTGCCGAATCACGCTCCTCTGTCTGGAAATCCAATGGACATGTCTGGGTTTGGCAGTTGCCAGGAGAATGGTACTTGCCTGACTGCATTATGCCAAGTGTAAAGTTTGGTAGAGGGGGGTTTATGGTGTGGGGTTGTCAGGGGTTGGGCTTGGCCCCTTAGTTCCAGTGAAGGGAACTCTTAAAGCATCAGCATACCAAGACATTTGGGACAATTTCATACTGGCAACTTTGTGAGAACAGTTTGGGGGTGGCCTCTTCCTGTTCCATCATGACTGCGCACCAGTGCACAAAGCAAAGTCCATAAAGACATGAATGAGCAAGTTTGGAGTGGAGGAACTTGACTGTCCTGACCTCAACTCGATAGAACACCTTTGGGATGAATTAGAGCGGAGACTGCGAGCCAGGCCATCTCGTCGGACATTAGTGCCTGACCTCACAAATGCGCTTCTGGAAGAATGGTCATACATTCCCATAGACACACTCCTAAAGCTTGTGGACAACCTTTCCAGAAAAGTTGAAGCTGTTATAGCTGCAAAGGGTGGGCCAACTCAATATTGAACCCTACGGGCTAAGACTGGGATGCCATTAAAGTTCATGTGTGTGTAAAGGTAGGCGTCCCAATACTTTTGGCAATATAGTGTATATATTATATATACACACACATCAGTCACAATAAACTATATATTTATTGATTGTAGCTCTACATAATTTATGTTTTGCTGATAAATATTTCAACCGTGTTTTTAGTGTTAAATTGGATGTAAATATTAGCATCATCGCGCTGGCAAGGACCAGCGATGCTCTGTATACATGCTTTTAATGTTCTCATAATTGTGAGTATAATTTTACAGATTTTAAATAAAAGAATAATAGTATGCTACCCTATGGGGATTCCTTCTTGCCTGAGTTTATTGCATTAAGTGCTGGAAGTACAGAGGAGTTATTCCCTATGTGATAGTAGTCCTCCTTGTTATGAGAGCAGATGCTTTTCAAACACTAACTTCATGATGTGGGGTTCCTTGACCTAACAGTCGGGAGAATTTAATGATAAGCGTGATTTGATTTCTGTAATGCGGAGTCTTACACTCTGGTATGAGCTCTGCTATGGTAGCAGTGTTCACGTTAATAGGTAGTCTGTGATGGCAAAAGACATTTTGGGCACCAATGGATATGTTATTTACGAGTGGATATACAGTGGGGAAAACAATTATTTGATCCCCTGCAGATTTTATAAATTTGTTCACTTACAAAGAAATTAAGGGTCTATAATTTTTATCATAGGTGTATTTTAAATGATGAGAGACAGAATATCAACCAAAAATCTAGGAAAAACATATGATACAAATGTTATAAATGGAGTTGTAGTTCAGTGGGTAAAATAAGTATTTGATCTCCAAGCAAAACATGACTTAGAACATGGTGAAGAAACCCTTGTTGGCATGCAGAGGTAAGACGTTTCTTGTAGGTGGTTACTAGGTTTGCACACATCTTAGGAGACATTTTAGTTCACTTTTCTTTACAGATTTTCTCTAAATACTTAAGGTTTCTTGGCTGTCGCTTGGCAACTCAAAGTTTCAGCTCCCTCCACAAATTTTCTATAGGATAAAGGTCTGGAGACTGGCTAGGCCACTCCATGACCTTACTGTGCTTCTTCTTCAGCCACGCCTTGACGGTATGTTTTGGGTCACTGGTATGCTGGAAAACCCATCTGGCTGAGGGAAAGTTCTCATTCAAACTTCAGATGGGCCTTTACATGTGCCTTCTTGAGGAGGGGGACCTTGTGAGGGCTGCAGGATTTCAATCCATGGTGGTGTATTGTGTTACCAATAGTTTGTTTGGTGACTGTGGTCCCAACTGTCTTGAGATCATTCACATGCTCCTCCTGTGTAGTACTGGGCTGATCCCTCACTTTTCTCATGAGCATCCTTACCCCATGAGGCAAAATCTTGCATGGAGCTCCAGACCAAGGGAAATGATGGTTATTTTGTATTTCTGCCATTTGCAAATAATCGCTCCAACAGTTGTCTCCTTCACACCAAGCTTCTTGCTGATGGTCTTGTAGCCTATTCCAGCCTTGCACAATCTTGTTCCTGATGTCCTTTGACAGCTCTTTGGTCTTGCCCATGATGGTGAGGTTTGAATGGAAGAGATTCTGTGGACAGGTGTCTTTTATACACATAATGAGCTGTTGTTAGGAGTACCTTCTTAAATTGACAGGACTAATCTGTGTACCACATGAGCACATAGCCAGTCGGTGGGAGCCAGAATTATTGTTGGTTGGTAGGGGATCAAATACTTATTTTACTCACAGAACTGCAACTCAATTTATAACATTTGTATCATGTGTTTTTTTCTGGAATTTTGGTTGATATTCTGTCTCTATGATTTAAAATACACCTATGATAATAACTATAGACCCTTCATTGCTTTGTAGGTGGGCAAACTTACACAATCTTCAGGGGATCAAATAGTTATTTTTCCCACTGTATGCACTATTCATCTTTCACCAAAGGACTCATGATTTATTGTTATATTGGACTGTGTTTATAATATTTATGGTTTTTGAATGTGTGTACACTAGTGCAACATGTTAAATAGGTGGGCAAAAATGTTTCTTTGTTATCTGGGTATTTAGGTATCTGTGAGTGCTGGTGTTATCCATACTCGTATAGATAATATATTTTTTGGTTACATATAATTTCCAGCAGCAAGCAGTTATTTGTTTTTTAGTGTACAGGTGTGCCAAATGGATCTTCCTGGCCTTCGGGTCCCCACAGAGCCCTGTGGCACATGTGCTAATTTCTGCGCATGCACAGACAATGTGAGGTTTGAGACTTCCATACCTGCTCAGTCTCTGCGCAGGTGCGGGAACCCACCTCATGCACATATGTGCCACAGGGCTCTGCTGGGACCCAAAGCCCTGAAGATCATGTGTGCATAGACAGAATCTGTGGGAGTGAACATCATTCCAAATGTGAAAGAGAAAGCGGAGAGAAGGCAGGGGAAAATAAGTTTTAATTTAGGGGAAGTTCCGCTTTAGTGCTATTTTACTAAATGTGGAAATACAACAAAAGTAATATAAAAAAGAAACCAGCATTATATTAGTTTATTTTATTATCATATTTCAATTTCCAGTTGAACAGTGGAAAAAATACCATTATCCTATCACAAGTGTACAGAGGTACAACACATCACATCAACAATCACAGTTTTCCATCAGTTGTTTCAAATTCTGGGAATGGAGATTGATCAGCCCATCATCTTTTTGTTGTATCATTTTAAAATATGACCCTAAAGGCTTTTATAAGTAAGGCAACAACTCTTTAAGAGCGCTATGGGCAAATGTTTATTATTGAAAAAAACCACATCACACAGTCCCAAAATGCAGATATGTTACTATTGTTAATAATAATGGTATGCAAAGAGGATATTTGGTGATTACATTTCATTAGAGAAATATATTGAATCCCAGTATATCCAGTATACAAATATCTGCAGTATTCATGAACTAGGTTTGGTTCCAAATTTTATACCACAGATAGACAATGTGAATAAAGCTGAATTCAAAAATTTAAGAAATAAAATGTAACAGGCATCTCCAATGACTATCAAGATAGAAAAAAGTATAAGTATAGGTTCTTTTTGAAGCAATCCAGCCGCCTCATAGAAAAAAGTAGACCATGACCAGGCTGTAAAAGAAGATCAATACAGTGGGGAAAATTATAATTTGATCCCCTACAGATTTTGTACGTTTGCCCACTTACAAAGAAATGAAGGGTCTATAATGTTTATCATACGTGTATATTAAATGATAGAGACAGAATATCAACCAAAAATACAGAAAAAATACATGATACAAATGTTATAAATTGAGCTGCAGTTCAGTGAGTAAAATAAGTATTTGATCCTCTACCAACCAATAATTCTGGCTCCCACAGACTGGCTATGTGCTCACATGGTACACAGATTGGTTCTGTCAATTTAAGAAGGTGTTATAAAATACATGTGTGTATAAAAGACACCTGTCCACAGAACAGAAGACCATCAGCAAGAAGCTTAGTAAGGAGACAACTGTTTGAACGATTATTCGCAAATGGAAGAAATATAAAATACTCATCAATCACCCCTGGTCTGGAGCGCCATGCAACATTTCGCCTCATGGAGTAAGGATGCTCATGAGAAAAAGTGAGGGATCAACCTAGAACTACACGGGAGGAGCATGTGAATGAACTCAAGGCAGTTGGGACCACAATCACCAAACAAACCATTGGTAACACAATACGCTACCATGGATTGAAATCCTGCAGACCCCGAAAGGTCCCCCTCCTCAAGAAGGCACATGTAAAGGCCCTTCTGAAGTCTGCCAATGAACATCTACATGATTCAATGAAGGATTGGGAAAAAGTGCTGTGGTTAGAGGAGACCAAAATTGAGCTCTTTTGCATTAATAAGACTCACCATGTTTGGAGGGAAAAAAATACTGACAATGACCCTAAGAAAACCATCCCTACAGTCAAGCACAGAGGTGGACACATTATGCTTTGGGGCCGTTTCTCTACTGAAGGTACAGACCGACTTTGCTGCACTGGGGGCCAATGGACGGAGCCATGTATTGTAACATCTTGGATGAGAACTTCCTCCCTCAGCCAGAACACTGAAGATGGGTCGTGGATGGGTCTTCCAGCATGACAATGACCCAAAACGTACCACCAAGGCAACAAAGGAGTGACTCAAGAAGTGGTGCATTAAGGTCATGGAGTGCCGCAGTGGTGGTGGTGCAGTCTCCAGACCTTAATAGAAAATTTATGGAGGGAGCTGAAACTTTGAGTTGCCAAGTGACAGCCAAGAAACCTTAAGGATATATAGAAGATCTGTGAAGAAGAGTGAACTAAAATCCCTCCTAAGATGTGTGCAAACCTTGTAAACTACAAGAAACGTCTTACCTCTGTGCTTGCCAACAAGGGTTAGCCCACTAAGTACTAAGCCATGTTTTGCTTGGGGATCAAATACTTATTTAACTCACTGAACTGCAACTTCATTTATAACATTTGTATAATGTGTTTTTTTCTGTATTTTTGGTTGATATTCTGTCTCTATCATTTAAAATACACCTATGTTAAAATTATAGACTGTCCATTTCTTTGTAAGTGGGCAAACCTACAAAATCTGCAGGGGATCAAATAACTATTTTTCCCACTGTAAATACCTGTGCCCAGCATGTAGTGAGAAAAATCTTCATTTACTTCAAGACCTGTGGGCATTGCTGCTAGCCAACATATGTAGGTGTGTTGGTTAGCTTGTCAGTCCTTGTCAGCTGCTTTGTCACTACAGAACACAATGGTAACAAACTGGCTGGCCAGCAGGATGGAACCATAGATGTAACACCAAACACCCCTGAAAGTATCAAATAGCAGCAGAGTTTTTGAGGAAAACAAAGATTTAACTTGCCACCTACCAGACAGGTATGTACTTCCTGCCCATCGTCAACATGGTGACAGGGGGCCATACCCCAACTTGGATCTCTAATTTTATATTAACAAGACCAAAACAAAATTTCCACTTGGACCTGGAAAAAAAATAAAAACCTGACAGCATTTTCCTTTACTGTGGTGCTCAAAGAACGGTCTCCAGTTTTACAGAAAAGTTCCACAGCAGTAGGCTGTATTTATTAACAAACGTCATTAACGGAAGGTCTACAGAAAACATTTTAAACGGTTTTACCATCAAACGTCATTCATTTTTAGATTCCAACTAAATCATTCCTTGAAACTGGTGCACATTGTAAGCGGACAACTTTTTATGTACCAGATTAACAAACCTGCTCAATTACTGTTTTGTGCTGGAACGTGTATTTATGAAGACAGCACACACAGTAGTTGTCAACAGACAACCTGCACTTGTTTCAAGAGATGCCCTAGTATGATCAAAAGAGATACACAGGTGGATGGAGTAACCTTTAAAGTTAAACTGTCAATATTAGATGCAAAATAACCCATGAGCAATAGATTAAAAAAAAAAAATCAGTCTCTATGAAACTTAAAGGATGCAATACTCATCCTTTTTAGTAAAAAAAAAAAAAAAAATTATATATATATATATATATATATATATATATATATATATATTTATTTGCATAAACCTTCATCCACAAATCTACAAAAAAAAATAGCGGGAAATGGAATTCAAGAAAACCAGTGCTTACTTCTTCAAGAGAAGTTGGTGTAGAAACACATGACAATAATTCACATCCAATACTCAACATACACATTTGTGAATACAACTGTTCAGTATTACAGTGCTGTCTTAAGCATGAAAAATCATATTCAATGTCGCTTGAACACACATAGGTTTACCCTATCAACACCAAACTCATAAAATTTATCAAGTATATCTCCATGCATTGGTACAAGGCATACATCACAGCAACAAACAGATCTATTAATTTTTTTTTCATTGTCTATTTGAAATTTTTTTTATTATATCTTTTTTTTGACTAATAAAGAATCTTATACTTTGGGAACGTACGCAATGTGTCCAAGGTGGTAAAATGTGATAATATACTTCAAAATGTAAAAGAAAATGATGTTAAAATAAAGTATATTGTTACATTGCCAATCAATAAGAATGTCTTCAAAACATAAGTTGGAATTATTACGCATTTTCAAAATGTACAATTTCTTTGCACTTTCTTTGCGGTTTCCGCGTTGAATAGCCATCTTTGATTCTAGTGATTTCACCAACTCTGAACTAATGCTAAATTTGTATTTGTAAAGTAAATGTATAAAACATTTACTAAGCACCATGTCACTGAGAATTTTGCAACTTAGAGAATAAAACATGGAATTTTACAGTTTTATTACACATGTTAAATTATCTATAAGTTATTTGGTTTACCAAGAAAATAAAATGTTATTTTATACTATAAACAGAAAAGAGCAACATGAGTAATGTGTTATTATTAATGAATGTTTCATAGTTTCACAGCATACTCACACAGTCCCCCACAGTAAATCATTCATATCATGCCAAATGCTTTCAGCTAAATGCGTTTAGTAGACCATGACAACAGTCCAGAGAACATGTATCAGCCAGTGTGAAACCAATAAGATTCAGTCGTATGATTACTAAACAGTTAGTTTAAGGGGGACAATAGTGCTACAATACACCATTGTCTCCTATGGTTATGCTTTTATATGTAACACTTAATGCTTTCTTCTTTGGCAGTAAAATTAATCAGGTGACAAACAAAACTTTTTAAAGAAAAAAAAAAAAAAAGTTTGGCACAAGACTGCCCCTTTGTTTTACATTTGTATACCGGTTATATGATATACTGTAATAATTTATGCCACATTAAACAGACGTAAACAAATTCTTGACACTTTTTTTATAATAAAAACAAAGTTGTACATGAAATAATAAATTATTTTAAAAAGGGCCTGTCGGCTGTTGTGCAACTCATGCCGTACAACACTGATCTTTCAGCCTCTCACAAGAAATCCAACAGGGAGCCCCCTTTTCTCAAAGGCAGCCGTCTTAGCAAAAGAGACAGGTTGGCATTGCTGATATTATTGGCCTCTTTTGTCCATTTTTGAGACAGCAGTGCGAATCATTAAAGGTGCATCATCTCACTGGTTCTGCAATTAAACACTTACAAATTGTCAGGGTTAAAATCAGAGGTTTTCTTCTGTGACCTACATGTTACTTTTTAGAATTGTACTGTACTGTAGGTATAGTGTGCAGCTACAAAATAATTGTTTTTAATCTGTTAATTAATGAAAGGACCAATTTATTAAAATTTTTTCTTGTGTCTCAGAGTGGACAATGAAAAAAAGACATGCATATATATAAAAAAAAGGGCTGAAAATGTTATGAGGCTAATTAAGCACCATTAGGATCGGTAAAATGGACACGTGATGTTGAGACACTAAATAAAAAAAAGATGTTGGGTCATCTTTCATTTTTATTACAAGGGTAAGAAGTGAGACTGAAGATTACAAAGGCTATCAATGCTTTTACCCAACACTGGTGATGTATGCTTCCACTGAATTCACTATAATTAAAGCATGCCTGGGGGTCAAATAACATCCTTACAAATGAAACTCTACTTTCCGCTGTTTAGTAGTAGAAAATGGCTTGAGAATCTGGGGAATAGAAAAAATGAACAGAGCATAAAAACAGTGAAGGAAATAAACTTTAACTTTGCCAATTCATCTTCCTTCTCGTCAGTACGCAGCCTCATCGAGATGGGTCGAAGAATAATTTGAGAGCTCTATTTTTCCTACTTTAGCCCTGCAGTTGTCAGACAATAATAGCAAAACTGATAAACTTCTTCAAGATTAAGAAAAAAAAAAAAGACTTCATGTACCTTATACTTAATTCATGTAAGCTTTATTACAGATGTCAAGAATGATTTTAGATTTCCTATTTCTCACCTTTCTTTTTGCAATTCTCCACTTTTTAACTCTGTAGTCTCACATGTATGAATCAAAAGTGAGGCATAAATAGTAAATCAGAACCTAATGAACGGCTGTGGGGTTCAGACTTGGTTGAATACAAAACATTTTGTGAATTTTAGAGTTAAAGGAAAGATACGTAGTAAACCATATTATAGAGAGAATGAAACCAACTTAGAGTAGGAAGGTATTTTGATAAAAAAAAACTAAAAACAAAAAAGTTTTGCAGTGAACTGCTTGCAACACTTCAAACCACAAGGGTGATTTATTAAAGGCATTGAGAATTGTGTAAATATTCACTTCATTTATCCAATCATGAAAATATAATTGTAGTTCTATTTGCAAAAGACTGAATAATTGAAATTGTGTGATATATTGCAAATATATGTTATAAATATTGTTGTAGTATTTTTAAGTATGGTTCCTCAATTGGCAATTTGTAGAGAGATAAAACTTGTGATACATTGGTTAGCTCCAATTTCTTTACATCAATATTATTCCTTTCTTTTTAAAAATGCTCAACTGTTAATTTAACAATAAAGGTAAATTAGTCTGCATATGAATTGCTGTTTTTTTTTCTATGAATATCATCTTTGGACTCATCTATAGCAAATAAGTAGGTATCTGGCATAATTCATGTATCCGATTATGTGCTGGCTGTACAGCTGACATACATACATATGCTATAGTGACATTTTGAAACTGACTGTAATCTGGAGCTGAAACAATTATCTCATCGAAGAGACTACAGAAACATGCTTAGGAAAACTTTCCCAAGTATTCCTACAATAAAAGTAGTTTTTTTACTTTGCAGTATTTTAAAAGATGTAAATAGTTATGAAGATTTGGTGCTCAGTGATTGATTAGTGAGTTTGGTCAACAGCATCGCTGCATATCGTGTTTGGATAACAAAGTCTTGATAGCTGTGCAAAGCCTACACTGCCGGATGCCCAAACCCAGTGGACCAGTGCAAAATATCGAACCAAATGTGTGCCAACCAGCCACAAAAATGCATTATCTGTAAGCTAGAATTTTCTTTTTCGCAAAATCACGGAAAGAAAAAAAAAAAAGGTATACAAACTTTGTTGTATACTGTTGCAAAAATGTATACAACAGTATACAACAAAGTTTAAATCATAGACATTATACAAAAAAGGTATTTATCACTGCTTTTTAGCTAGCCTAAAAAGTCAGGGCTACAGATTTAGAATTTAGATTTTTTTTTTTTCTTAGTGATGGTTTTATGTTAGTAAGTTACTCTGTATTATTTACTGAACCTGTGAAATCATAAAAATAGATGTCAAGGTTGTGACAAGCTTGATGCTGCTTTTGTAGTGACTGACAACAGAACAATTACAATGAAATCATGACTCATAAATGGACACCATGCAAACCACTCAAGCAAATAAGGAAGTTAAAAAAAAATCCTTCACTAATAGTACAAATGAACACACATACACATAATG
Organism: Staurois parvus; assembly: GCF_062004578.1. Taxonomy (NCBI): domain Eukaryota; kingdom Metazoa; phylum Chordata; class Amphibia; order Anura; family Ranidae; genus Staurois; species Staurois parvus. The sequence goes on from NW_028318099.1 coordinate 14,018,917, forward strand.
AAAGGGTCTTAAAAGTGATTTTCCCCTATGCAATAATAAAATGTCTAATCCGTTTATTTCATTTTTCTTACGCTAAGGTTTTAATGACCCATACATAACTATACAGGAATCTACAATGCTTGATCTGTTACAATGCAAAAAAATAAAAATAAAAATAAAATAAAAGTGAACATACAAGCGAACACTAAAGAATAAAAAATGAAATAAAAATAATAATTTAAAAAAAAAGGCAAAACATGTTTTCCATGCTTACTATGGTAAAACATTTTCATTCACTACGGGGGCTTGTAACGTATTTGTTTTTTTTTTAAAGAAAAAAAATAAAATTCCTGTTTATCGTTAGAAGTATTTGCAAAAGTTCAGCAAATTTCCAAATATAACCACATCTGAAAGCAGCGTGAGCATGGGACACAGTGGAAATTGTTCTTTTGCTTATAGCAAAGCAACTGACATTCTGGCAAGACAATTAAATATATTTAAAGAATCTGTGACCGGTACAGTCTTTGTTTCCGACTCTGCAACAGTTTGTTAAACGTAACCACTGTCACTGACACAGGATTGTGCAAGCCCCTAGCTATGTAATAATCAGCAAACCCCTGTAGCAATGAAGGAGTTAAAATGAAAAAAAAACTCTTCTGATAGCAGCACTCCAGCAGTCTGCTGCACACTTTGGCTAGGGCTGCTTCCAGCTGTCTGATTGCATCATCCAGGGTGTGTCAAGACAAATGGGTTCTCCTTTTTATCAAATACTGGTCAAGTAAATAGTTCATATTCCCGGCATTCACAGGTGATTCAGTTATCAGATTTTTCAAATAAAGTCCTGCATTAAATAAAAGGAAAAAAATTATTGGACTGTCAGGAAGCAAACCACACAGCATTTAATGTGGTTGTAAATCTCAGATATGAAATACGAATAGCATATCCCTCTATAGTGTGTACTTTTCTCAATCCAGGGTATTAATTATCTCTGCTATAAGAGTCACTTCTGACAAGTTTTCCTGACACCAAAAAAAAAATGGTGACGGGAGGGCACAGTATGTGATTGACAGCCTTAGTGCTGTGTAAAGACAGATGTGTCCCTTCCCTCCAATCAGCTATCCTCACTGATGTAACTTCGCTCTCCACCCCCTGCATTTCAAAGCTGAGAGATCCTGTATAAGTTTTGTACTTTAACATAGAAACGTTACATGGAAGTAGGGCAAAGATGGCTATAGATAAACAGGTACATCTCATGTAGGAAGATTTATTTAATCTCTGTGTATCATCTGAGGCCAGTCACATCACAGGGTATAAGTAAGGGTGTACAACCGCTTTAAGTATTATACAATATTATACAATTAGAAGCAAAGTCATAGGTAGCAGTGGGAAACTCACAAATCTAGGTAATAACATTCCTTGGATAGCTTAAAATATTTTGGAATTCAAGTTTTCAAAAACACTCAGTTTTCTCTTTAGGCGCACATGAAAAGAAGAAAGCATTGTTTTCAAAGACTTACACGCTCAAATGATAATTGGTTAATGTATATTTACTCCTGTACCATGCTCTATTGACATACACTCAGGACACAAGGACACGGGGTCTGTGACATGCTGGCCCATACTGATATTTCAGCTGACATTAAAAGAGCTTTATGTATTAGTTACAACAGAGGGGCATGCCTGAAATGAGGGCAACCTAAGGCCCCATGTACACGAGACACTTCTGAACGACGGAAACTGACTTCTGGGAAACATAGATAAAAAAATGTCTGTTTAGCCGCGTTTGCATACCGCGTTTATGCACGTTTATGAGCATTTGCGTTTAAAAGCGTTTAAGAGAACCTCAACAGACCTTCCAAAATGCCCAGAAAGCACTGAAAAACTGTAAATAATTAACTATTTTAGACATTTTGAGAGAAATAGAGAGAGCAGTATTTGTTGAGATTAGCTGTCTTTTTTTGTGGTGTTTGGATGTGTTCCAGCTCATTTATGTGCAGAAATTATTGCAGCGGTGTCTAACATACTTTATTTCATGCAAAACATCAAAATATGGTGTACCAGGTCCATTTGAGTACCGGGAAAACGGTTTGCATGTATTTTTCATGATGAAAAAAAGGCTCTGGACAGCATCAGGAACTGGAAGAGTTAAAACGCAAACGCTTATAAATGTGATTTGCAGTGTTTAGCCGCATTTACAAGCATTTTGTGTTTGAAATGCTGATAAAATCGACTGCTGAACGCAAGTTTTCTGAGATAAAAAAAAGTGCTGTAAACTCAAATGCCTGTAAACGACTGTAAAAGGAAGATCTGTACATGGATAGAGGAAAACATTAGGGAGAGTTCAGGGGCTGCTGAAAAAAATGCTGAACAGTTCCTAAACATGAGTTTATCAGCTGCAGTGTACATGAGCCCTTACAACAGCAGCCCTTACATTATTAAAACAAATTGCAGAGAGTTTGGATAGACAGTGTGAAAGGTGCAGTGTATATGTTAGGTGGCTATGGTTCTGTCATGACAACATACAAAATGTAACCATATCTGAAAAGCACAATTCTCCTGCACTTTTTATTGACATTTCTTTGTGTGTGTTGGAATATCAAAAAAGTATCAAGAGTTATAAATTCTCAGTGTTCCAACTGATTGATCCTGCTCTGATACTATTGTTTTTGAGATGGCCCTATACTTACTGGAAAAATTAAGGTAAATATTTCCCTTCTAAATGATAGAAAAGAGCAATGAAAAATATTAAATGCTCATTCTGGTCATGCAGAGGTCAATCCTACATTAAAAACACTAAATTTGGCAGGTGAAGATGGGTTGCGGCAAAAGTCAACGCACAAGAAGTGCCTCAAGTATGGAATGGTCATTTCTCTAATCTTCCAATTTTTTCCAGTTCAAGAGAATATGGATCACTTGTGTCTATGCGAACCAACAGGCCACCCCTTACACTTTTTATAAGAGAAATCTTATGAGAACTAGCAATCAGCTGTGCAGATCACTAATATTTATCTGGGATTAAGACAGCATTGGAAATTTTATTATTTAAATGTTCCTTATCCTATTTTACCAACATAAATGTGCATGCTTAGTTGCTTCAAGAATGCATGCTTAGATCACAACTATTTTTTGAAGAAAAAAAAAAAAAAAACATGCCTGATCCATTCACCCAACCACTATCTATGGACAACTTCAACAATTTCTCATGAACCCTGCAGAGCAGAACCATGCCCACCCAGTAATGAACATCTGTATAGAAGTCAATAATCTTTACAGAGGGATCCATCTATCTGTTCTTCAAACACTGAAAAAAAGACAAGGCATGGCTTTGCTAAGATATTGTAAAGGATGTTATACGGTCAGCTATGACTATGGCGGCATAAGATACACGACTTACCTGTGCAATTTGTGAGGTACTATTTAGTGTCATTTATCTGGAGATGTAGGTGTATGTTCTAGAGGGTGAACGGGTGGACTCCGCATGTGCCGCTGGGTCATTTAGAAAATCCCAGATGAGAATAGTGTCATCGTGAGAACTGCTGACTATCTGGAATTCATCAAACTGTAGTCGGAAAACTCTTCCTGAATGTTCCTGATAAATAACAAAAATACAGTCAAACTCAAATATGACAGAATCATTAGAAAGGAAAACCCGGTAAACTATAGATTTCAGTTAGCAACAATGTTCAACAACCTAAGTCTAGGTTTACTTCTATGCATATTGCAGTTGATGCGTTTTCTGGCGCATTTTGCATTTTTGAACACCCGTTTTTTTATGCTTTTTTTTACATTTTATATGCATTTTGCACTGTGTGCTTTGTGTGACTTTAGATGGATGTTAAGGAGCGGGCGGCCTCCGGCATCCTTAACAGCCAGTAAAGGACATAGTTGTCAAGGAGTGTGCGGCCACCAGCATCCTTAACAACTAGTAAACAACATGGTTGGTAAAGAACGAACGGCCGCCGCATTCTTAACAACCAATGAGTCATCAGCTGTCAGCGGGGAATATAAACAAACCTACCTATTGCTGGAAATTAAAAAAAATAAAATAAATCAGGAAAAAAACAGCATGAGGTTCCCCCACCCTCAATCCTTACCAGGGTCTGGTATCTATGGATTTCAAGGGAAACCCCACGCCAAAATAGAAAAAAAAAAAAAAGGCGTGGGCCCCAAAAATCTATACCAGACCCTTATCTGAGCATGCAGCCTAGGAAAGGATTGGGGGGGGGGGGGATGGAGGTGCTTTGGGGCAGGGGTCTCCCACCCTAAGCACCTTGTCCCCATGTTGAGGAAAAGAGCCACTTCTCCACAACCAGGAGCTGTGGGGGTCTGTGGGAGAGCCCCCAAATCCTGCCTCTGCCCATGTGAATGAGTATGGGGTACATAGTACCTCTACTCATTCACTAAAAAAAAAGTGAATAAAAACACAACAGTTTTTGACAAGTCATTTATTAAAAAACAAAAAATCTAGCCTAAATCAATTTTTCAGCAATCATGAATCAGTTACCAAGTTACCAAGTTTCCTACCTGGAGGTGTGTCAATACCAGCACTTACTATAGATAGACAATGCTGAGCTTTACAATTAGCAGCAGTGTTGTCAGCCTGCTATGTAAGCTACTGGTCCATGGGCTGCCTATTTGATAAAATCTGAGGTAGCTGGCAGGGCAGACTGACAATGCTGTTGCTAATTGCAAGGCAGTGGCATAGAGCTGTCAGTCTGTAACAGAGTGTGCTGTTACTGACAGGATTTGCATGTGAGAAACTTTGCAACAAAAATTATTTGGTCAGGAACACTGCCTACTTTAAGACAACCCTCAAAATTCCCACTCGCCTGCTCGCAATTGGCAAGTGGAAATTACGTAGGGGCGAGAAAGGCCGATGGTCGGGGCAGTTACAAGCACCAATCTCCCTGTATGGTTTTCAATGAAGCAGCTAAAAGCCACGTGAGGGAGAGGAGAAGCAGCTTCACTGAAAGCCATACAGGAAGATCAGTGCTTGTAACTGCCCCCACTGCTGCACCGATCATCCCCCACCATCCATCAGATGTACCTTTCTTTCTGGCACCCCCCCATGTGCTCCTCAGTGCCCAGTCTCTCCCCCATCCTCCGCACCAATAGGAGTGCAGAGAGGCTGGATCTGCTCTGTCTCCCCCCACTCCATTCCGTGCAGCCTCTCAGAAGAGGATGTGTGGGTGGAGAATAGTATACAGAGCAGCCAGCAGCCCTGTGATGCTTCTGACTGAGCCATGTGAGTCCGACCTTTCTTCCTTCCTCCCCTCCCCTCCCTCCGTGATTACATTGGTTTTTGTTAACCACTTGTCCTCCAGAGGATTTACCTCCCTTCCTGACCAAGCAATTTTTTGCATTACAGTGCTTCATTACTTTAACTGACAATTGCGCAGTCTTGCAACGCTGCAGCCAAATTAAATTTACATTCTTTTTTTTCCCATGAATAGAACTTTCTTTTGGTGGTATTTGATCACCTGTGCGTTTTTTATTTTTTGTGCTATAATAAAAGACAAAAAGAATTGACAATTTGGAAAAGAAAAAAAACACAATATTTTTTACTTTTTGCTATTAAACATGTCCAGAAAAAAATCAAATTGCGTCATAAATTTAGGCCAAAATGTATTCTGCTACGTCTTTGCTAAAAAAAAAAAAAATCCTAATACATGTAAATTAATTGGTTTATGTGAAAGTTCTAGCGTTTACAAATGGCGGTATAGATACTGCAATTTTTTTTTTTACTAGTAATGGTGGCAATCGGCGACTTATAGCAGGACTGCGGTGAGCATTCTGACACTGGGGGGGAACTGACTTGGTATTACTGACATCCACAGTGACTCCAATAAAGTGATCATCGCTAATAAAAAGCACTGTACTAATGGCACCGGGCAGGAAGGGGTTAATATGTGGGGCGATCAGAGGGTTAACTGTGTGCTGTTTCACAGTAAGCTGTGTCTATGCTTTCAACTGTAAGCACACTGCCTTGTATGGCTTTGCTATGCAGAGCCACACAAAGCAGTGTGCCGGAGCTGATGGGAGAGAACTGTATTGTTTACATATAGTTCTATCCCCCCATCAGGAATGCTCAGTGATCACCGGGCGCCAGCGAGTAATCTCTGGCTGGGACCCGGTGACTGACAGCCGAGGCTGCGTATAGCGGCGCGGGTAGGGCTCACACGCCCCCTCCCCGGAAATGCAAAATTGTGTATATATACATGTGATTTTGTGCACCCCTGCCGCCCCGTAGCAGTATTTCTGCTATAGGGCGGAGGGAAAGCAGTTAATATTGTTAAAGAAGTTGTTAATATTTATTTTTATACCTTTAATTTTGCATAACACATCGGTGTCATTTCATGAGATAATTTATGAGGGCGTGTTTAGGGGCGGGGCAAGGTAGGGGTTGGGTGGGGCAACTGTTGGCGAGTAACTCTTAAGGCCTGGCTAGCAGCTCAGGACTTGAAAGTCTGAACCTTGCTTTAAGACATGATGCCAGACATGTTAACAAATAGATTTAGTGTTTCCATACACTTCTATTGTATATAGACACCATGATAGTTCCCATATATAAAAGATGACATTTTGTAAGGCAGATAACAGCCAGGTCTGTCACCAGTTGCATCAATAGCTGATACTGGACTATTCTTTTAAGTGTATTGTCAACTTATTGGGATCAGTCAACTACATTGCTCACTGTGATCATTAGTCAGAAAGGCCATTTCTCTGTAGGAAAATTCCCTTCATGTCAATTATCATTAATTTTGAAACTTTTAAAGGTTATGCATTGCTCTATCATATAAACCAAGTGGTAATTTAGGTTTACTGTCCCTTTAAAACAGCGTGCGACAGTCATCACATTACCACACTAATTCAGCCAGACATTATAATGTCTTACAGAAAGCAAAAGAGAAGACAAATGAGCCTGCAATCAACATCCATGAACTATGAACCTTCTCCTACTGCTTGCAATTTGAACAGAAGCTATAGGAGGCTATTCCGTTCCTGGTACTAAGCCAAGATTAATTTTGGATGGCCATAATGGTAGAGCTCTCAATTCTGATCTCCTGTGGTCACAACCATACACAAACCACAGCTCCGATTCTTTTAAGTGTGCTTCTATTTAACAGGCCGCAGTGAAATTTTGCCAAGAGGGAAAATAATGGTGCCTGGATGAGACCTCAATTACACAGATCTTGTTTCACATCAACTTCACAAACAAATTGAAAGGCTTATGCTTGGTGCTGGATACTAAAAATCTGCCTTTTCAAGTTGTGCGTATTTCTAATTCGCTGGCTGGTCCTTCTTAAAAAGTACAATAACCTAAAATACACTGCTCAAAAAAATTAAAGGAACACTTTTTAGTCAGAGTATAGTATCAAGTCAATTAAAATATTGATCTGGTCAGTTAAGTAACAGAGGGGGTTGTTAATCAGTTTCTGCTGCTTTGGCGTTAATGAAATTAACAATAGGTGCACTAAATGGGCAACAATAAAACAACCCCCAAAACAGGAATGGTTTTATAGGTGGAGGTCACAGACATTTTTTTCCCTACTCAACTTTTCTGTTTTTCACTAGTTTTGTATTTGGCTAGGCTCAGTGTCACCACTGGTAGCATGAGGAGATACCTGGACCCTACAGAGTTTGCACAGGCAGTCCAACTCCTCCAGGATGGCACATCAATACGTGTCATTGCCAGAAGGTTTGCTGTGTCTCCCAGCACAGTCTCAAGAACATGGACGATATTCCAGGAGACAGGCAGTTACTCTAGGAGAGTTGGAAAGGGCCGTAGAAGGTTCTTAACCCATTAGCAGGACCGGTATCTGCTTCTTTGTGCAAGGAGGAACAGGATGAGCACTGCCAGAGCCCTACAAAATGACCTCCAGCAGGCCACTGGTGTGAATGTCTCTGACCAAACAATCAAAAACAGGCTTCATGAGGGTGGCCTGAGGGCCCGACGTCCTCTAGTGGGCCCTGTGCTCACTGCCCATACAGCTTGATTGGCATTTGCAATTAAACACCAGAATTGGCAGGCTCGCAGCTGGAGCCCTGTGCTTTTCACAGATGAGAGCACATGAGAGACGTGAAAGGGTCTGGAGAAGCCGTGGAGAATGTTATGCTGCCTGTAACATCGTTCAGCATGACCGTTTGGTGGTGGGTCAGTGATGGTCTGGGGAGGCATATCCATGGAGGGACACACAGACCTCTACAGGCTAGACAATGGCACCCTGACTGTCAATAGGTATCGGGTTGAAATCCTTGGACCCATTGTCAGAGCCTATGCTGGTGCAGTGGGTCCTGGGTTCTTCCTAGTGCACGACAATGCCCGGCCTCATGTGGCGAAAGTATAAAGGCAGTTTCTGGAAGATGAAGGAGTTGAAACCATTGAATGGTCCCAACGCTCACCTGAACTAATTCCAATAGAACACCTCTGGGATATCATGTTTCGGTCCATCCGACTCCGCCAGGTTGCACCTCAGACTGTCCAGGAGCTCAGTGATGCCTTGATCCAGATCTGGGAGGAAATACCCCAGGACACCATCTGTCATTTCATTAGGAGAATGCCCCAACATTGTCAGGCATGCATACAAGCACGTGGGGGCCATACAAACTACGGAGTACCATTTTGAGTTGCTGCAATGAAATTTCAGCAAAATGGACTAGCCTGCTGCATCTTTTTTTCACTTTGATTTTCGGGGTGTCTTTGAATTCAGTCCTCAGTAGGTTGATAATTTTCATTTCCATCAAACAATGGGGTATCCTTACGTTTCTAACACTTTACCCAGTCTGTATAGATATCCAGCATTATATTTTTCCCTATTGAGATCTGATGTGTTTTAAAAGCGTTCCTTTAATTTTTTTTGAGCAGTGAATTTTAAGCAGTTAAAAGGAAAAAAAAATAAAGTAATCCATGTTCCTTAAATATACCTCATATACTCAGGATTCCCTCTCCTGTTGTCAGCCCTCTGATTGGTGAAATTGCTTTATGAATTGACAGTCAGGTCCTGGGCTAGGTGTCAGGAGGGCCAATAGCAGCTATTGCAGAAACAAAGGCTGAAAACAATGTTTGCAGGCTTTGTTTCCTAATACAGGGTAACAATATTATTAGTTCTTTTCACATGTACAAAGGAATGTGCACTGACTGGCACTTATTGTCAAGTTCTAATAACCTTGCAAAAAAAACCAAAAAAAAACCAAACACTTTTTTTTAAACCTTTCTTAACACTTCTTAACTAATCAGCCCTAATGTATTTCTCATTGTTTTGCAGCATTGTATTAAAATCTAATAAAAAATCCTTTGAGTTGTAAAAACTTTTTTCATTTTGATGTCATTACAAGCAAGACAAAATGACAGAATACACTTTTACGCATTTGTAAAACTTACATTAACTTTAGTGAGTTTAAAACAAACATTGGTCAAATTGAAATAATCTTTTTATTTCTTTGTATTTTTGTAAGAATACATGGAAAATAAAATAATTTTTGTAGAAATGAAAGAATTATTGATTGTTTGTAAGAAATAAACAAAATTACTTCATTTTCAGAACTAGCTAAATTATTGCTGAATTATTAAGCCCATAGCTCTGATGAGGGATGTATAGGTGTTGAAAATGGTTAAGTGGCCAATTGGCAATATAAAGGGCAGGGGAATGTATGTGACTTCAAAGGTCTATGTTCATCCTCTTATTCTACTCAACCAATATACACGTGTCGGCCTCTTTATTAGGTACACCTGTTCAATTGCTTGGTAACACAAATTGCTAATCAGCCAATCACATGGCAGCAACTCAATGCCTTTAGGCATCTAGATGTGGTGAAGACTAATTGCTGAAGTTCAAACTGACCATTAAAATGGAGAAAAAAGGGGATTTAAGTGACTTTGAACATGGCATGGTTGTTGGTGCCAGTCAGGCATGTCTGTTTCAAAAACTGTTGATCTACTGGGATTTTCACGCACAACAAAGTCTAGGGTTTACAGAGAATGGTCAGAAAAATAGAACATATGCAGTGAGAGGCAGTTGTGTGGACAAAAATGCCTTCTTGATGTCAGAGGAGAATGGGCAGACTGCTTCCAGATGATAGAAATGCAACAGTAACTCAAAAACAAAAAAAAACAAGCTATGCAGAATACCATCTCTGACCACACAACATGTCGAACCTTGAAGCAGATGGGCTACATCAGCAGAACACTGCACCATGTGCCACTCTTGTCAGCTGAGAAGAGGAAAGGGGAGGCTGCAAATCACACAGACTCACCAAAATTGAACAATAGAACATTGGAAAAACATTGCCTGGTCTGATCATTTCAGCTGCAACATTCAGATGGTAGGGTCAGACTTTGGCGTAAACAACATGAAAGCATGGATCCACCCTGCCTTGTATCAGCGGTTCAGGATGGTGGTGGTGGTGTAATGGTGTGGGGGATATTTTCCTGGCACACTTAGGTCCCCTTAGTACCAATTGAGCATTGTTTAAACGCCTACCTGAGTATTGTTGCTGACCATGTCCATCCATTTAGGAATACAGTGTACCCATCTTCTGATGGCTACTTCCAGCAGGATAATGCACCATGTCACAAAGCTCGAATCATCTCAAACTGGTTTCTTGAACGTGACAACAAGTTAACTGTACTCTAATGGCCTCCACAGTCACCAGATCTCGATCCAATAGAGCACCTTTGGGATAAGGTGGAATGCGAGATTCGCATTGTTGATGTGCAGCTGAGAAATCTGCAGCAACTGTGTGATGCTATCATGTTAATATGGACCAAAAACTGTGAGGAATGTTTCCAACACCTTGTTGAATCTATACCATAAAGAATTAAGGCAGTTCTGAAGGTAAAAGGAGGTCCAACCCGGTACTAGCAAGGTGTACCTAATAATACAGTGGCTGGTGAGTGTATATCAACATTTAAAGATCCTGACAGTTTATAATAAAAGCACTTATCCCACCCTTAGTGATATTACATATATCCCCTGTTTGACTGCCCAATCTATAACTTACTGTACACTTAGTATAGTACTTTATGGTGGATTTAGTCACGAGACAACATATTAAACAACCAAACACACACCACACCGTGTGTGTGTGTATACATATATATATATATATATATATATATATATATACATACATATACACACACACACACACACATATATGTTACGGTGTGTTATAAATTTAATTTGTACCCTTTGATTGTTATATAATTACACCTTTAGATTCTAATCATTATTTTGATACATGTGTAACTGTACTGCTTTTTTTTGCATAAAAAGAATACAACACTTATCTTAATATTAAATTAAATATTAAAGTGTAAGTTCAGCTTCTCAGAAAAAATAAAAAAGTGACCACCCTACGCCGTCCTGATCCCCGCTGTACCTACCTTCATGGGTGATGAACTATCAGGGACAACGCAGCCAGTGTAGTGGTCCAGAGATTTTAAATTCCTACTTTTCTCCCACTTCTTTCTGCAAGGCTTCCAGAAAGGATCAGAATGATTCTCTGTACCAGCAATGATAAATCAGAATCACTCTGATCCGTCCCGAAAACCCTACAGAAAGAAGGGGGGAGAAGAGTAGGACTTTCAGTTCTCCAGGTCACTATAATGGCTGGGTGAGCACTCACAGCTCAACACCTATGGAGGCAAGTACAGTGGATACTGGGGGAAGCTGGATGGTGCGGGTTGTTCGTTCACCTATTCATTTTGATTCATTATTTAAGTTGAACTAACCCTTTAAGGCAGAGTTTGAGCACAGAAGAATAATGAAGATGGGAAACGTTTTGTTTTCACTCTTCATTTTGGGTTGTGGATAGCAAGTGGAGTTTAATTTATCACAGAGACCCAAGTGGGGCACTACGCTATGTATAAAATGTGAAAGCATCATGTCTGAAACTCAAGCACTGTTGAAATATTACCAATTTTGTAAGTCTATTAAGAAATTAGAACTACTCAGCCCTAGTTGCTTTACTAAACAGAGTTCTTTGTAAAAGTCTGCTGGCATCATCACAGGGGACTACACAAAAAATGGCAACAGTCCCAACCTATAACCAGCCTTAGAGGTAAGGTGCACATGGAAGGACAATGCACATTGCAAACAACCAAAGGATTTCTAAACAACACTTGCCAGCCAGCCTGGAAAACAGATGGTTTTTAATGCAAACTGTTAAGGCCAAATTGGTTGCTTTGCAGGCTGACTGGTAAGTGTTGCTATGAAATCCTTTGGTTGTTTGTGAACATCACAGAGGAGACAGTTTCTTTCCTTCCTTCTGAAGGCTCTTCATTATTGTCCGAAGCCAATAAGAGCAAAAGGAAGCGAGATCCTGTATTTTGATCTTATCCTAAGATTTTTTTAAAAAGATTCCTCACTCCACCCAGAGACAAAATCCCAACAATAATAGTTTTGTGCATCAAGATATACTTCTTCAAAGTAGAAGGAATCTGATTTTCCCTCCGTTGTTGCAATGTCACCTTTAAAAAATAAAACTATGGATCAGGTCGGCAAGTGTGGGGTCTTCAATAACGTTTTGCTAATATTGGATTACTAATTTTATTTCTATTACCAGTATGTAAAAGCTGGTAGGATTTCCCAAAAGACGACAAACAAAACTACACAATAATCTGCCCTTATAAATACCCTAATAATGTTTTAAATAACCAAGATACACTTGTGCTATATAAAAGAACGCAGTTTAAATACTTTAGTTCTGAGCAAGAGGCACAACAAATCTCTGTGTACTTACCACAAGTGTCCGCAGACAAAGTGTCCCTGCGGGAGCACGAGGATCTAAAGCAGCCACAAGGTCCCATACTTTAATTTTCCTGCAAGCCAAAGAGTAAGTTATAGATTGCTCACAACAGTAAGAGACAATGCAATAAAACGAGCCTTGTTTTTCACAAATAAAATGTTAAAGTAATAAACAATATGTAAGTATCGCAGTCAAAGCCATTTAATAAGACAGCACAAACTGCAATGGCTTCAACTTATTTTAGCCACTGGAAATGAAATCAGACGGGACCTTGCATTAAAGTGAACCTGTCAACAACTAAACTCTTGAAGTGGTTCTGAAGGCTCACGGTTTCTTACCTTCATGCATTCTATGCATGAAGGTAAAAAACCTTCTGTGTGTAGCAGCCCTCCCAGCACCCCCTTAACACTTACCTGAGCCCCATCCTGATCCAGTGATGTCCATGAGAGCCTTGGTTCTCCCGTGACTTTCACTCCTGATTGGCTGAGGCAGGAGCGGGAGTCATTGGCTCCTCAATCACAGCCAGTGAGCCAATCAGGAGAGGAAGGGGTGGGGCCAAGCCACAGCTCTGTGTGTGAATGGACACTATTGGGAGCACACCTGCGCTGGTGTCCCCCTTGGCAAACTGCTTGCTGTGGGGGCACCCAACAGGAGGGAGGGGCCAGGAGCGCTGGCGGGGGACCCTAGAAGAGGAGGATCAGGGTTGCTCTGTGCAAATGCAGATAAGTATGACATGTTTATTATTTATTTTTATTTTTTTTAAACAAGACTTTACTATCACTTTAACCAGTAAGGGTCCATGCACACTAGGCGAAATAATGCCAGAACCTCTAGCAGAAAAAGCAGCATAAAAAATGTTCATTATAGCTCGTATTGCACAAGAGTCTAAGAGTTTGTGGGCATTTGCTTTTAGAAGTGTTTTTCCCAATTTTTCACTGTTTCAATGTACACTGTAGGCTGCCAGTTGAAGGTAAGGACCTCCAAGGTGATATTCTCTGAAATATTACTGGTGCCATGCGCAACTCAGGAAAGACAGCAAGAGATTAGAGAACTCAATGGATGGCTAAAGACCTGGTGTAAGAGGGAAGGACTTGGGTTTCTAGAGCACTGGGCTGACTTTTCATTGGGGTGCAACCTATATGCTAGAGATGGTTTACACCTAAATGGAAGGGGGTCTGCTGTACTGAGGGAGAGGTTTATGGGAAGGCTGGAGGAGTATTTAAACTAGGATCGAGGGGGGAGGGAGAATTAGATTATAACGGAGTCGTTAGATCAGACGGGGTCAGTACTTATTGGTGGGAGGAATTGGTACCATTTGTATGAAAATAAATAAATAATATGCAAAATTCTTGTGCATAAGGTGTCAATGAATTAAAGTATTTGTTCACCAATGCCAGAAGTCTGCCAAGCAAAATAGATGAGTTGGAAGCTTTGGTGCATGAAGAGAACTATGATTGAATTGGTATTGCTGAATCTTGCCTTAATTTTTCATATGACTTGACCATTAATATTCCTGGCTATGTTCTCTTTTGGAAAGACAAGTTAAATAGGAAAGGTGGTGGTGTCTGTCTCTATGTGAGAAGTGATCCCCAAGCGAGTGTGAAAGGACCTAGTTGATGGAGTGTGATGAGGCTGAAGCATTATGGGCGGAACAGAACATGGGGGTGCGTACTACAAAGGTAATCAATGGAGTTTGTTATAGGCCTCCTAGTGTTAATGAGGAGGTGGAGACTCAGCTCCTTGCACAGATCAAAAGGGCTGCAAGGGTTGGGACAGTGATAATAATGGGGGATTTTAACTACCAGGAAATTGACTGGCGTAATGGTACTGCAGGAACAGTTAAAAGAGCAAACAATTTTAAACCTACTACAGAAACATTTTATGGTACAGTTCATAGAGGCCCCAACTTGGAATGATGCTCTGCTGGACCTGGTAATCTCAAACCATGCAGAGTTTATTATGAATGCCCATATAAAAGAACATCTGGTTAGCAGTGACCATAACATGAATTCATTCATTGTTAGCTGTAAAACAGCAGACACATACGTGAAAAATAAAAAAGCTCAATTTTAAGAGAGCTAATTTTCCAAGGCTGAGAGCTGCTGTCCAAGACATAGACTGTGAGGGAATATTGGCATCAATGGACACAACACAGAAATGGGAGTTCTTCAAAAAGACTGTATGTCAACACACTGCAAAATATATTCCCAGGGGTAACAAGTTTAAAAGGCTAAATATCAAACCTATGTGGCTTACGGCCAAAGTTAAAAAAGCTATAGATAATAAGAAAAGAGTTTTTATTAAATATAAAAATGAAGGAACGCTATCATCCTTTAAACATTACAAATAATATAACAGAATATGCAAAAAGAAAATAAAGGTCGCAAAAATTAAAAACGAACGACAGATTGCAAAAGATAGCAGGACCAACCCCCAAAAATTATTCAAATATATTAATAGTAAAAAGATCCAGTCTGAGCATTAGGCCCTTTACAAAATAATCTAGAGTGGGTGACTGGGGACAAAGAGAAGGTAAAATTTATTAAATACCTTCTTCAGATCTGTGTATACAAAGGAGCATAGGGGAGCTGATGTCCAGATGATCCACATTGGTTCACAATTGTTATGATCCAAAAATATTTAGACAGAATAAAGGTGAATAAAGCACCTGGACTGGATGGCATACACCCACAGGTCTTTAAAGAACTGAGATCTGTCATTTCAAAGCCATTGTTTCTAATTTTTAGGGACTCTTTAATGACTGGCATAGTACCACTGGATTGGCGTAAGGCCAATGTGGCACCAATATTTAAAAAGGGGTCAAAGTCTTTACCAAGTAATTATAGACCTGTTAGTTTAACTTCTATAGTTGGGAAGATACTGGAGAGTTTAATAAAAGACCACATAGATGAGTTCTTGCTGGAAATAAATATTTTAAGCAGTAGACAGCATGGATCATGAAAGACAGAAGTTGTCAAACAAATCTTATTTCTTTTTATGAGGAGGTGAGTAAAACCTTGGACAGAGGGGTGGCGGTGTACGTGGTATACTTGGATTTTGCAAAAGCGTTCCCCACACACGGCTAATGTGTAAGGTAAAGTCTACAGGCTTAGAAGAATCCGTATGTAAATTGATAGAAAACTGGCTAAAAGATCGTATTCATAGAGTAGTGGTTAATGATTCATACTCTGAATGGTCTAGGGTTGTCAGTGGTGTACCCCAAGTTTCAGTGTTGGGACCCTTACTTTTTAATATAATTATAAACAATATAGGGTCTGGGATTATAAATACCATTTCAGTCTTTGCAGATGACAGCAAGCTGTGCAGTGGAATAATGTCCTTACAGGATGTCTCCAACTTACAAGCCGGCCTCAATGCACTGTTTAATTGGGCAACTATGTGGCAAATGAGGTTTAATGTTGATAAATGTAAGGTTATGAACTTGGGGGCTACGAATATGCATGCATCATACATAATAGGGGGGGGGGGGGTACAACTGGGGGAATCAATGGTGGAGAAGGATCTGGGAATTCTGGTAGATTACAAGCTTAATAATGGCATGAAATGCCAAGCTGTGGTTTCTAAAGCGAGTAAAATCCTTGTATTAAAAGAGGTATAGACTCCAGACAGAGAGATATAATTTTACCCCTGTACAAATAATTAGTAATACCTCATCTGGAATATGCAGTTCAGTTTTGGGCACCAATTCACAAAAAGAACATTGGGGAACTGGAGAAAGTACAGAGAAGGGCAACTAAACTGATATGAGGCATGGAGGAGCTCAGCTATGAGGAAGGATTAGACAAACAATTTATTCTCTCTTCAGAAGAGGAGATTAAGGGGGATATGATCAAAATGTATAAATACATCAGTTGTTCATATAGTGAACTAGGTGTAGAGTTATTCACCCTGAGGGCATCACAGAGGACAAGGGGGCACTCTTTACGTCTGGAGGAAAAGAAATGTAATCTCCAAACACAGAAAGGTTTCTTCACAGTGAGAGCTGTGAAAATGTGGAATATACTCCCTCAAGAGTTGGTTCTGGCCAGCTTAGTGGATTGCTTTAAAAAATGCCTGGATTCTTTCTTGAATACACAGAATATAACTGGATACTAACATTTAGAGGTAAAGTTGATCCAGGGAATGTCCAATTGCCTCTCGGGGGATCTGGAAGGAATTTTTTTTCCCCTGCAGGAGCAAATTGGATCATGATTTGCTGGGTTTTTTTGCCTTCCTCTGAATCAACTTTGGGTGTAGGATTATAACTTTTTTTTTTTTTTTTTAAATGGTTGAACTGGATGGGCTTTTGTCTTTTTTTCAGCCAAATTAACTATGTAACTTGAAAATGCCACTTTTAGGCACATTTATGAGAGTGAAAGTGGTAGTAAAGTCTTTTAAGTTGTACCTACAGGTAAGCCTATAATAAGGCACTTGCACTGTTTATGAGATATTTACACAGCATGCAGCCGGTGACGTCACTGGCGCACGTACTCTGAAGAAATGACATAGCCATGCTAGACCTTCGGAGCCCCTGCCACAGCCGAGTGACGTCATTGCGGCTCCAGCCATTCAATAGGCCAGAGCCCACGAACCCGAAAGGAAGACCAGGTGAAGGTGGCAGCAACGTGGAGCCGTGACAGTGCTGCACTGGAGAGCTCCATGTAAAAGGTAAGTCTGCCATTATGTACTAGTATGTGGTGCATACTAGTACATTATAACCTAAACCTGCAGGGGCCCATTGTTTGTTTGTTTTTTGCCCTGGCAGTTTACTATCGCCTTAACGTTTTTTTCTGCCTGAAAGCTCTTCTCAAAAATGTAGTTCTGAAGGGGTTTTTTTTTCTTGCCTCTAAACAACCCTCTAAAAATATGCCTGTAAACTCCCTAATGTACATGGATACACAGGATAACACAGAATGTACAAGGATACACAGGATAACACAGAATGTACATGGATACACAGGATAACACAGAATGTACATGGATACACAGGATAACACAGAATGTACATGGATACACAGGATAACACAGAATGTACATGGATACACAGGATAACACAGAATGTACATGGATACACAGGATAACACAGAATGTACATGGATACACAGGATAACACAGAATGTACATGGATACACAGGATAACACAGAGCTGCTTCTACAGGCTGAAGAAAAAAAAGAAAACCGCAAAACACCTGTATAAGGAGCATTATTTATGTCCAGGGTTCATGGACCCTAAAAGTCGTGCTTAAGAACAGGCATTTTGTTAATTTTCTTAGCCAATAAAGCTACCGCTGTTTGTCCCTCTAATCCTGATTTCACTGTGTCAAAAAGGTGAGTATAAAACTGCTTTAAATGATTTTGGTTTATTTATTTCGCGCATACATTCTCTGTTTACATTTTCTTGCTGATCTCTTAGAATGCTGGGAGAAATATCAAAGGAGACACAAGAAATTTTAAGGGGGCTGCTGGGAGCACACATTTGGAATTATTGGTTTGTAAAGGGGCTGTAATAGCAGTGATCTTTTGTATTCTATCGTAACATCTCCAGTCACTGACCGTCTCCTGAAGCATGTCCCAGTCTTGAGCAGAAAATATTGTATGTTCACAGTTTCTGGCTATTTTTCTGCAACATGTTTGCAGTCTCTCACAGCTTTCTGTAGCATTACATTCTTTGAATATTATGTGTGCCCCTTTGGTGATGTCACCTGAGCCCTCCAATAGCAAGTAAGTTGACCACCACTGCACTAGACCATGAATCAATACATCCATATGTGACATCATCAGGTCTTGTGGCATTTGCCAGATTGCCAATGATATCTTAAGGAATAATAAAGGTATGACGCATCACAAGTTAACCTCAGTCTATAAACTGGGTTAGGAATTTTGAAATAATGCGAAGATGACAGTTCCATTTTGCATGTATGATATGGATGTGAAACTTCATTCACCTTTACTCAAAGGGCTGATATCCTGGACATTCTACAGCCTGTCTATCAACTGACCCAACAAACTCAGTGTGTGCACAATAGCAGCAGTGTTTGTCATGTGCAAAGGTGTAACAAGCAGCGGTGTTCACAAAGAGTCATGTGATGAAACATGAGTGAGCACCGCTGTCAAATAATGATGCTAATTAGAGCAGGGCCTATAATAACGAAGCCCCGTGGTGAACAGATCAAGAGTATAGTTTGATAAATGCTTTGACTAATGAAACATGCCTCTGCTTCGTTACAACCGAATGAAAAATAAGAATATTTTTGCCATGCAATTCTAAAATTAACCAAGACAAATAACTTGAGAACAGGTGATGTTAATTAATGGAGCACTTAATGACACCTGATATCGAAACAACAAATCGTTTGTATTCTAATTCCTATGAAAGGAATCTTTCATGTTCAACTTTCCCCAGCATCACTTTGGTTACTTAGAAAAGCAGCTCATGTTCTTAAAGGAGAAGTACAGCGGTGGCTGACAGACAGTCACTGCTCTCTGCTCAGAGCGGCTGTGAGTTCTCACCCTTAGAGTCGGCGAGGGACAGATAAAGCATCGGACCAATGCTGCATCCACCTAGGTAAGTATAACTGGGCAAAAAAAAAACCTAAAACAAAACCCTACTTTTAAAGGCCAACCCAACCCAAAGAGCCAAATAATTGGATGAGACTTATAGAAATTTCTTTACCTGTTAGGATTGGACAGCAAAGCACATAGACTTGTGATTCTTATGCTTTGCTTAATGGCTGTAAGGCATAAGGAGGGTGACATTTTTTTTTAGAACCTGCCATTCTGCAGTCTCTGAAACTATGCAATACCTTTTTTCTCCTATTAGGTCCAAATGAAGGCCTTGTTGCACTGGTGATGCCACAATGGGTCTCCCTCTTTTGTGATGTTATTAGCGAAACTCAACGATGGAACATTTTATTTACTGTATAGCTTTGGAATAATGTTACATTGTTAACCACTTCATCAGGCCAGGCAATATAATTCAATAAAGTGACTAGGTGCTTTTATTCTACTTAACCTCTTCCTGTCCGGCCCATTGCCAATAAACGGCCGGACGGGAGCGCTGCCGATGCGGGTGGACGTTTCTAAACATCCCCCCGCATCCATTGCCTGTGTGTACTCCCTGGGAGCGTGGGGCACCGCGATCGGTGCCCGCAGTGTTCTCGGGACACAGCGGAACATGGATCGTGTCCTCCAAACACGACAAGTTGTGTTTCTACCAAACAGTTCTATTTTGGTTTCATCTGACCATATGACATCCTCCCAATCCTCTTCTGGATCATCCAAATGCTCTCTAGCAAACTTCCGACGGGCCCGGACATGTACTGGCTTAAGCAGGGGGACACGTCTGGCACTGCAGGATCTGAGTCCCTGGCGGCGTAGTGTGTTACTGATGGTAGCCTTTGTTACGTTGCTCCCAGCTCTCTGCAGGTCATTCACTAGGTCCCCCCGTGTGGTCCAGGGATTTTTGCTCACCGTTCTTGTGATCATTTTGACCCCACGGAGTGAGATCTTGCGTGGAGCCCAGATCGAGGGAGATTATCAGTGGTCTTGTATGGCTTCCATTTTCTAATTATTGTTCCCACAGTTGATTTGTTCACACCAAGCTGCTTGCCTATTGCAGATTCAGTCTTCCCAGCCTGGTGCAGGTCTACAATTTTGTTTCTGGTGTCCTTCCACAGCTCTTTGGTCTTCACCATAGTGGAGTTTGGAGTGTGACTGTTTGAGGTTGTGGATAGGTGTCTTTTATACTGATAACAAGTTCAAACAGGTGCCATTGATACAGGTAATGGGTGCAGGACAGATGAGCCTCTTAAAGAAGAAGGTACAGGTCTGTGAGAGCCAGAAATCTTGCTTGTTTGTAGGTGACCAAATACTTATTTTCCACCATAATTTGCAAATAAATTCTTTCCAAATCAGCCAATGTGATTGTCTGGATTTTTTTTCTCATTTTGTCTCTCATAGTTGAGGTCTACCTATGATGCCAATTACAGGCCTCTCTCATCTTTTTAAATGGGAGAACTTTAACAATTGGTGGCTGACTAAATACTTTTTTGCCCCACTGTGTATATATATATATATATATATATATATATATATATATATAAAAAATGTAAAACATTTTTTTTTTTAATTATAATTTTTGGTTATAAACTAATGTGTTTTTTTCTTTTAATAAAAAGATAGATGAATACCTTTTGGCCAAGATTTATTTGCAAAATTTTATAAGAAACACTTTTTTTCCCAAATTTTTGGTCTTTTTCATTTATATAGCAAAAAAATTAAAATCCCAGTGGTGAATAAATACCAACAAAATAAAGTTTTATCTATCTCAAAGAAATGCAAAAAATTTCATATGGGTACAGTGTTGCATTACCGCACAATTGTCATTCAAAGTGTGATAGCACTGAAAGTTGAAAACTGGCCTGGACTGGAAGGGGGTGAAAGTGTCCGGACTTGAAGTGGTTTATAAACCTTTTTTACTTTTCTATCTTAGTCTACTTTTTTGAGCTCCTCTATACTAGGACCAATATAGAAGGTTTTGGATCATCAACAGGGCAAGGTATATTCCGCATACTGATACATTACAGTTAAGCTGGCTATAACCAGCAGAATTCTGTTTGAACATTATTATGGAATTAAAAAAAAAAAAAAAAAATCTCTCCTCTTTCCTGTCTTAACCTGGCCACCATTGTCTAGAACGGTTCACTCTCATCCTCACTGAACGCACTTGCTCCTCTAAAGACACGAAGAGTCAGGCCCAGACCGTTACAACCTTGGCAAACTGACAACACCAGAAACCTCAAGAGACACTGCCGTGCTCTTGAACGACTGTGGCATAAAACCTTCCCTGCAAGGATTTCACCTTATATAATTCTGCCCTCCTAAAATACAATTCCGCCTCCATGCTGTCAAAGAAACCTACTTTGTCTCTGCTATTAATATCTTGACATCCAGTCCTTGTCGGCTCCTCGCTACCTTTAACTCTCTGCTTTGTCCCCCACCCCCTTTAACCATTAACTCACTCACTGCCCAAGAGATTGCCAATCATTTCAAAGACCAGATTGAAGCAATATGTGAAGGCACATCCACTATACAGATATCTTCTCAT
Organism: Staurois parvus; assembly: GCF_062004578.1. Classification (NCBI taxonomy): domain Eukaryota; kingdom Metazoa; phylum Chordata; class Amphibia; order Anura; family Ranidae; genus Staurois; species Staurois parvus. The sequence goes on from NW_028318099.1 coordinate 14,040,752, forward strand.
CTTCCCCACTTAAATTACGTTATCTAACAGCACAGCCAACACTTTCCTCTTTTGAACTGGCTGCTACTGAGTTTGTTACCAAACGTTTCTCAGATGCCCACCTAATCAACTGTCCCCTGGATCCTGTTCCCTCGCAACTACTATGATCACCCTCTCCTTCTACCCTATGCTCTCTAACTCACATCTTCAATCTCTTCCTATCTATTGGTACCTTCCTCTCCCCCCTAAAGCATGCACAGATCACTCCCATACTTAAAAAGCCCTCACTGGACTGCACCAACCTGAACAAGTTAAAGTGGTAATAAACCGAAAAAAATCAAAATTGAAATGACCAGTCTACCTCACACAGCATAACAGCTAATGTCATATTTTCCGTAGTCTGGTCAAGAAAGGAGCAGCCAGTCAATTCTCTTTGCTTTCCTATGGTAAGAAAACCCCCCCAAAAAAGTGTCGCAACACCCCCCTCTCCTGTGACTGACAGACTAACTAGGAGTCTCATGCATGAGCATGAGAGAAGGGGGCATGTGTCCCGCAGCCATCCACACAGGTCACTCCCAAAATAGCCTAGCTTGGGAATTACTCAGCAGACCATGCCAACACTATGTGCTTATCTCTATTAAGAGAGGAGGATGGGGGATGCATGCTTTCACAGGTCATCATTATCAATGGGGGGGGGGGGGGGGGTTCAAACTAACAGCCTCACACAGATTTATCTCCACAGCTGACAGGGAGAAAGCCGAGCAGCAGGATCACAATTAACCCCTCAATGACAGGCCACTTTAACTGTGTAACTATCAGGTGTTACTTGAAAGTAGGGCACTACAGTAAAAGTGCCCAACCATTGAGGGGTTAATCGTGATCCTTCTGCTTGGCTCCCTCCCCGGAGCTGTGGGGTTAAATCTGTGTGAGGTTGTTTGGCTCCCGATGACCAGTGAAAGCATGTATGCCCCCTCCTCCTCCCTTAGTAGAGATAAGCACATAGTGTCGACGGGGTCCCGCTGAGTAATTCCCAACAGTTGCTCAGCTCCCTCCAGCCTATGAAAGTCTGCAGTCTCCGATGCCTCAAATGCTGCACAGTGTTATGGGGATAATTGTTTTCTCAGTCTCCTCAGGCTGGAGCTGACTCCTAATTAGTCTGTCACAGAAGAGGGGGTGTGGTGACAGAAATGTTTTTCACGTGTCGGGTTTTTTTCACAATTTGCCCCTTTTTAACCAGTGAAACCACCAAGCTACTCAGTCACTCCCTTGCTATCTCTCGCCTTGACTATTGCAACTCCTTTCTCATGGGCCCACCTCTACTTAGACTCTCCCCTCTTCAGTCTATCATGAATGCTGCTGCCAGAATCATCTACATTACCAGCCACTCAGTGTCTGCCACCCCTCTCTGCCAGTCCCTTCCCTGGCTTCCAATTGCCCAGCAAATTAAATTCAAAGTACTAACAATAGCATACAAAGCTATTCACAACCCTGCCCTACATCACCAGTCTCCAAACGTCACCCAAACCATCCTTTACGCTCCTCTCATGACCTCCTGCTCTCAAGCTTCCTTGTCTCCTTCTACCATGCTCGTCTCCAGGACTTCACTAGAGCCTTCTCATCCTCTGGAACACTCTACCTCAATCTGTTCTGCTATCCCCTATGCCTTTGGGCAATCCCTGAAAACTGATCTCTTCAGGGAAGCTGATCACACCTCCAACTAGACATTTATCAGTTTCATCAGCTCACCCCCCCCAGTTATAACCCTTTGTATCACTTGTCTCACCCTATTAGATTGTAATCTCTCATGAGCAGGGCCCTCTCAATCCTCTTGTTTTTTATTGTATTGTAACTGTACTGTCTCCCTTTATATTTTAAATAGCTGCACAAACTGTTGGCTCTATATAAATCCTGTATAATAATAATAATAATCTTGCCATCATTGTGTCAACTAAATATATTCAAAAGAGCTTGAATTGAACCCCAAATGTATTAAACAGGCTTGTTTACTACCTTGTATGATTTTTCGCAAGCAAAACCACATTTACAGTTAGAATTTTAATCTTCAAGAAAAATTTTCCCTGCCTCTTCAAAATTTCTCAACATTGCGGTCGAAAATGATCGTAGATATGCTCCTACTAGCCATTAGAAAATCAAATGAATGTTCCAAAAATTTAATTTTTTAATACTAAATTCTACTGGTGTATTCCTAGCTTTACCATTGGTTGAGTAGAGACAGCTGACATTGCTATCTGTGCAGGTATTATTGACTTAACTGAAGAACCAATAATAGGTCCCCAGCTTTACATACAGGTACCTCACCATGGGATTAGAATACTACCAAGCTCTCACCCCTTTACAGTTTTTTCTCCTTATATTACAGATCAGTCACTCTTGATATTAACTTTCATTTGCTGCATGGCCACTTAGTAAAAAAACAGATCACAGGTAACTATGATAGCTGAAAAGAAATATGTTCTCATGGAAAATACTGAAAAGTGGATACACATTTCCCTAGCTATTAAAAAAAAAGGCACTGTTACAAGGCAACACTTAAAAAGGTTGCATGGCTTGCAAACATTGTGCAATGTATGTCAGCCTTAGAGCAATGCAAGACGCTAGTAAACTCTGCACTAATGTAATGTAGTAGCCTTACAGCAGTGTTGCACTAGTGATCCTGTAGTGGTGCAAACTCATCAGCATCCAGATTAGTAAGAGTAGAGAGAACACTCACAAAGCTCCTATAGTGTTACTCCCACCCTGCAGTAAGGTGCCCATCAGTCACTGCTTCCTCACAGAAGTGTGAGACTCTGCAGCATTTTGGGCCAGTGAGGGAGAGATGCCATAGAAGCAGGTGAGTACTTTCTTTAATGATCCTGTAACTTCAAGCCAAAAGAAAAAATTTAATTTCAGCCAATCTGCAAAGAAGTTAATTTTTACACAGAGTTTCACAGCTGTTATCCAAGGATTGCTAAGGCATCTGTGACATGAGAAAGAAGCCAATAAAAAGCTCACTACAGCCTCTATGCACAGATGTTGTAAGGATAGCAAGCAGAATGGCATGAATAACTTTAACTAGACAGCAAATACTACTACTACAATACCAACCATACAGATAAGTATCTAAAGCTCTACATAGATATGAAATCTTTAACAGATATGCTTGTGAATATTATAACTTCCTACATATGCTGCACCTTGAGGATACAACAGTCATTTTATCAAAATGTCCCTTCAATACCAGTTCAATACCTTAACTGATCCAAAAGATGTTTGCCGTAAGGCATATGTACAACTGGTGACATAAGCACAATGAAGGATGTGATAAACCTCACTATTGTGTTATTTATTTATTTCTCCATAGGTTAGAGAGCTACACACATCAAAGGCCCAAAAATAATAGTTATAGGTGGGAATCCTCTTAACGATAATAGCACATAGACTGTTTTTCAGTTTGAGCATTTTTTTTTTTTAAGGTTATCTGCTGAGCACATTCTCTTTACAGGTTTCTACTGGTGCTTTTACAGCTCTCTGTGATAAAAGAAGCACATTACCCTTGGTCTTTAACTCATACCCTATGATTAATTCCTCTTATCACTTAATAAACAAAAATTTAAGACTGAACTTGAAAACAACCGTACCCGTCGTATGCTCCACTGACTATTCTCTTGTTGTCAAAACGGATGCATCGTACCAGTTCTTCGTGTCCCTCCAGAACTCGTAAACATGCTCCACACTCAATATCCCATAGCCTGAAAGATAAGGAAATCTCCACATGAAATATAAAGGGCCATCCCAAAGTCTTCTATATCACCTGAAATGTCAGATAATCCAAAACTAATATTGTAGATAAGGTAGTGCCAACGTAGATAACCCACCAGCCCAGTTTACCAAAGTTATGAATGGATTTAACCCTCATTGTTGGCTCACTGCTAAAGCCATCAAGATCAAAAAGAAGACAGAGTGTGACTCAACATAGTAGTGCCCATTCATAACTGAAATAAGAGTACAAGGAAAATGAACATTAAAATATTTTTAGATAAAATAAGTGTCCTTTTGGGCTAAAAAGCCCTCTTCCACATCCATTGTCCTTTGTAATCAACAGTGAAATATTGACCCAATGCATATATATGCGAACAGAAAGTCCATAGGTGCTGAAATAACCAATAGCTGTGTGTAGAAAGCATCTTCGAAAAGACAATCTTAAAGAGAGTGGACAGAAGCAGCAGAAGACCATGCTGGGATCCAAACCTGCCAGCTAGGAACAGAAAAATAAGGCTATATTGTGCATGGTCTGACAAATCTTGTTTTTGCTGAAAAAAAGCAGATGTTAATCTTAATATCAGAATGCGCTCTTGTTTTGTTTACAGAGCCTCACTATATCTGACTGCAACACCTGCAAATTCATCTATAGAAGTGCACCAGAGAAACTATAATGCTGCACCTACCTGTCATGGACAAACAGATTTCAAAGAGAACTCATGTGAATAGTGACCATTGGGGCTCCCTCTAATGCCCATTATTGTTGCTCCATATATGTACATACACTCCTGCCATGGAGTCACCTACAAAATATGCAGTCTGTCCTAGGAAATAATCGCATATATATTGGATTATATTGGGCCTGCAGGCACAGCTGTCTGCTTCGCCTCTGTTCATTGCTATATTGCACCTTTAATGACCTCACTTGGTTAACTCCAGCTTCAAAATGACAGATATTGCTTGCACTGATAGAATTGTTTAATATGATGCTACAGCATAAATGGCCTCAATCCTAAGCCAAAGTGCTAAAACAGTCAAGCATCCTCGCTGGGCATCTGGCCGCTCTGGAAAGTATCCTATCCTAGCCGATCCCTCACTCAGCATGAGTAGGTAAGACGTCCTTTCTACCTTGCTTGAATTTACACACTACTTGGATCCACAGAAAAAAAATTCCCAGCTTAGGCACTGAATGCAAGTACAAGAAAGGTTTTATTCCTATATGCCAATCAAAAGCGCAACGTGTCTTGAAAAAGCATTCATACCCCTTGAAATTTTCCACATTTTGTCATGTTACAACCAAAAACATAAATGTATTTTATTGTGATTTTATAAGATAGACTAACACAAAGTGGCACATAATTGTGAAGTGGAAGGAAAATGATAAATGGTTTTAAAACATTTTTTACAAATAAATATCTGAAAAATGTGGCGTGCATTTGTACTTAGCCCCTTTACTCTGATACCACTAATTAAAATCTAGTGGAACCAATTGCCTTCAGAAGTCACCTAATTAGTAAAGGGAGTCCACCTGTGTGTAATTTAATCTCAGTATAAATACAGCTGTTCTGTGAAGCCCTCGGAGCTTTGTTAGAAGACATTAGTGAACAAACAGCATTATGAAGGCCAAGGAACACACCAGACAGGTCAGTGATAAAGTTGTGGATAAGTTTAAAGCAGGGTTAGGTTACATCTCACGGAGCACTGTTCAATCCATCATAAGAAAATGGAAAGAGTATGGCACAACTGAAAACCTACCAAGACATGGCTGTCCACCTAAACTGACAAGCCGAGCAAGGAGAGCATTAATCAGAGAAGCAGACAAGAGGTCCATGGTAACTCTGGAAAAGCTGCAGAGATTCACAGCTCAGGTGGGAGAATCTGTCCACAGGACAACGATTAGTCGTGCACTCCACAAATCTGGCCTTGTGGCACGAAGAAAGTCATACCAAGTCCCAATTGCAGTTTGCAAGAAGCCATGTAGGGGACACAGCAAACATGTGGAAGAAGGTGCTCTGGTCAGATGAGACCAACATTGAACTTTTTGGCCTAAAAGCAAAACGCTATGTGTGGCGGAAAACTAACACTGCACATCACCCTGAACACACCATCCCCATCTTGAAACATGGTGGCAGCAGCATCAAGTTGTGGGGATGCTTTTCTTCAGCAGGGACAGGGAAGCTGGTCAGTGTTGATGGAAAGATGGATCGAGCCAAAAACAGGGCAATCTTAGAAGAAAACCTTATTCGACTCTGCAAAAAACTTGAGACTGGGGTGGATGTTCACCTTCCAGCAGGACAACAACCTTAAATATACAGCCAGAGCTACAATGGAATGGTTGAGATCAAAGCATACTCGTGTGTTAGAATGGCCCAGTCAAAGTCCAGACCTAAATCCAACTGAGAATCTGTGGAAAGACTTGAAAAATGATGTTCACGGATGCTCTCCATCCAATCTGACAGAGCTTGAGCTATTTTTTTAAAGAAGAATGGGCAAAAATTTCACTCTAGGTGTGCAAAGCTGGTAGAGACATCCCCAAAAAGACTTTCAGCTGTAATTGCAGCGAAAGGTGGTTCTACAAAGTATTAACTCAGGGAGGCTGAATACAAATGCATGCCACACTTTTCAGATGCTTATTTGTAAAAAATGTTGAAAACCATTTATCATTTTCCTTCCACTTCACAATTATGTGCCACTTTGTGTTGGTCTATCACATAAAAACCCAATAAAATAAATTTACGTTTTTGGTTGTAACATGACAAAATGTGGAAGAATTCTAGGGGTATTAATACATTTTCAATGCACTGTACTAAACTAGGTACATTTTTTTTTAAAAAGCTATTATTCAACAAGAACCCCAGGTGTGGGTCACCTATTTTTCAGTATCCCCTAACATGTCTACATTTATTACTAGTACTCTTTAACTATGTATGTTTCCTGAAAATATATTATGTTTTAAAATTACTAAAATACTTGGTCAGTTTTGTTTCATATATGATGTGTTAATCAATGACAATTTAAATATTAGCACAGAGACACTCTGATCAAGAATAACCTATAGGGAGAACCCTTGGGTATGAGCCACTAGCACCAGTGCTATCCTTTCAGATATTCAGAAGAGCTTGCTACTCAACCATTGTTAACCCCTACACAATCCAACATGGGATACTAAAATTTGTCAGATCACGTGCCCTCTTTGGGGCAAGTGATCTGACAAATTCATGACAAATGCATGGTCACACTAAGACAAGGTCAGAGCCAATTACGCAATTTGTATTATTTTCGAAAAAATAATGCTTTCTGATCTGCTATATCTTCCTATGCGTCTGTACACAAATATATAGTTACAGAAACTCACTGCTTATCCAAAGCTATTATAAAGTTGTTTTATTCTCTCTTTTGTTCTGTGGCGCTGTTTATCTCTGGATATCCATGCAGATTTTCCCATTCATCATCCAGCACAATCAACTGCCTCACTGTTCATTATTGACTGTGTAGTTTCTCTTCGCTTAGATATTGAGTATGAAATAACAGCTCCCTCAAGAAATGTATTGGCTGCTTCCCAGTAAAGATTCAAACTTTTTTCCTGCTGTGTTATTAATAATTGGACATAACTCCCACTGTTGACAAAAGTAGGATATAAAATCTTTATTCTTCAGCAACATGGGATTAAAAGGCCCAGAAAGAAAGCTGCTAGATGGAACTGTGACAGCTATAAAAAACGGTGTCTAGAGCAAAGAAGGTAACGTATCGAGTGTACAGATAAATAAGCCAAATACTAAATAATCTTATTATCAAAGCATTTTAGAGGGTTATCAATCAAGTAACTCTGTACAGATATATTGTTGAACTTTCAAGATGTGGGTATCTAAGAAAGTCTGGAAAGGTTTCCACTTCCAGCCCAAAACTTGAAAGCTCCTTCTTATAACTACAGTTTATGTCTAAACAAAATAAAAGCATACTTTATGCAGTACATTTCTGAAATTCACATACATTTTCCCCTTGCTGTATCTCCAAAAAATACTGCAACAAAAAAAAAAAACAAACACAAAAAAAAAAAAACACAACTTACTGATCCTAACAAACATCTACTGACCCAACTTCATGCATTGAGCTGACAAATCTGCCTCTGCTGCAATAAAATCCCAAGAAGTGTCCTTTGTCCTGCCTGAGCTTTCCCCTTCTGGACTACAGAACACCCACCCCTCCTAAGTAAAGTTTGTCTGTAGTCCAGCAGGTGAGAAAGTAGGTAGGGTTGACAATACTTCTTAGGATTTCAGTGCAGCAGAGGCAGATCACTACAGGAAGTTAGAAGCTTACTAGTTTTTTTTGCAGTGTTTTTCAGAGAGACAAAATATAGGGAATGTGCTTGTACTGAAGAGATGTACCACATATTTTTTTATTTTTTACATTTAGTTCAGATATATACTCCTGCAAATTTTTCCTCCAGCTCTTCACCTGTACCTCTGTACTGGATTTCAGTTTGAGTGCTGAAGGAAAAAGGACGAGTGTGCTGATTACCTGTTATACCCTAAATACGGTTGTTGTAACACACTGTTAAAAAAAAAAAAAAAGCATGGTGATAATGTGATTTTCAGATACAATACTCTAAAGCCAGCCATAAACAGGCTGAAATTCACCTGGTCTCTGCTGAATTTTGATCTATGTACGGACACTGAGGTTTTACAGAAGTTGACCAATGGATTGACTTCTGTACAGCTGCCCTGTTAGGTTCTTCCCAGCTTGCAATAACCTACAACACTGATCAATGTATTCTGACCATCCACATCCAGTGTGTGAATTGGGGAATCGAGTCAGTTTCTTTCAATTCAACCCATTGGTTGAATAAAAAAAAAACCTGACTCATCTATAGGTTAAGGTTTGTACTTTGGTCTAAATACAGATAGATTTCCAGATTTTGATTTTGCCTGCATTGAATGCTCACTGTCAAGAGGGATACTGTCTGGAAATGTTAAATCTTTAAAGAAAATCTGTATTGTGAACAAAGCAAATAGAACATGTAGATGCATTTTGAGATCTTAACAGTACACTTTTTTTTAAAACAATACCATGCTTTGCAGGGTTGGTTCTTATGCTTGCCCATCTATGTGCTTTCTGTCTGTTCTCTGACTTTGCATATTACACAGCTTGCAAAACACATATGTACCACCTACATCTTGTACCAGAACTGCTTTATGTGTGACCTCCTTCACCCATGTTAGAAAACATCATCTAAAAACGAAACCTCATTCCTTGCTGAGGCACAAAAAAACTATATGACCGCACTTCCTAGACAATAATTAGTTAGATAACATTTACCTTATGGTATTATCTGAAGAGCCACTGACCACTAGTCTGTCCCGATACTGTAGACAGGCAATGCCACGTTTGTGCCCATTTAATGTACGCACAAATTCACATGTACTCGTGTTCCATACCTGGTGACACAAACAGGAATAAAGACCAAATTTTATATACACAGAAAAAAAGTTACAAATCTAATTGTATTTTTAATCCTAAATCTACACAATAAAAGCATCTACATTTGAGCACACGCTAGTAGTATGAATAACCAGTCAGTCTCTCAAATAGTCACATATACTGTTAGTCTAGCAGGGTTGTCATTACATCACCACTCTTTCCTACAGTGGCCTTTCACAGTTGTGAAGTTACTCTCTACCTTCAAACAAATACATAAAGACATTTCTGCTAAAGACTCCGAACGGACTAGGCTTTAAAGTAGAACTATAGGAAAAAATGTTTTCTTCATATTTGACAGAGCAAAAGAGCGGGATAACCCGTCACATTTAGTTTGCCATCTCTGCGCCATTGTAGAGACTTCACTTCCTGTCCCATAGCCAAACAGCAAGTGAGAGAAAATCCCTACAAATAAAGGGAATTCTTTGGGCACCAGAACTAGGGTCCCCATGGGAAGATTTTCCCTCTATAACTTCTCTTGGGACAACCCAAAATTTGGAATTTTCTTTTACTTCCACCTTCAATGATAATGGTCAACAGGACAAATTGAGGGGACGAATCTCCTTACCGGGGGGCACAGACAGCATTAAAAACTGACAAGCTTTCTAATCTCTCTCCACTCTATTAAAAACTAAAAAAAAGTGTTGCCTATCGTTACACTTCAACTTGCCTTTGAAGCCCCTACTGGGTACTGCTGCTACTGAATCATGCACTTTTTAAAAGGGCACCATTACAAGGGAAATATGTAAAATAGCATTGCTTCTCACAAATATGCTAGCTGCCTATTTGGCGTGCTCATCCCCTGGCTCCAACACTTTGAATCAGAAGTCGGAAACAAGAATAGGGCATGTGAAAATCTGTGTCAATTTCTCTGAAGCCATCAAAGCACCAAAGCCAGATAATTAGATTTAGAAAGATATTTGTTTGATTTGCTCTCTCAAATGTGGCACATCTCTATTGATAAGTCAATGAAAACAACAATTGTAGGAAGCAGGACTTTTGAGGCACCACAAGGATTGAAATTCTATTTTAAGAAGAACAATATGACTTTATACAATCAAAATCTAAAATGACAATGACATAAAATAGCTCTGAGATAACAAACAAGAGCAAAATAATAATGAATGACCGCAAATTTATTGTATAAATATCACCCACTTTGCTAGAGCACATATACGTAATTTATGGGGGAAAACCCGTATCTCAGAGCTAGTTTATGTCATTTTCCTTTGAGATTTTGTATGAATAAAAAATCATACTTTTCTTATGAAAGTAGAATTGTAATCTTTATAGTGCCTCAAAAGTCCTACAATTATTGTTTACAGTTCTAGAAAGAGATTAGCAATGGAATTCTATGCATTTCTCTCATTAATATTTTCTTTTTTTTTTGCTTATTTAGGCCCCCTCCTCTTTGCTAAAATGTAGCACTAAACTGAAATAAATAACTGTGGTGGAAAACAGTTAATTCAAATACTTGCCTTTCCTCTGCCTTCCAGTACTGCATTGGGGTGATGGCACAATCATTCTGACAAGCTCCCGAAGAATGCAGAGTAGCCCAAATCTCACAAAATGATGCTCCTGTACAATGCAGGAATGTCTTGTAATATTTGGACTACTCCACTTTCCCCAGGATCAGGAGACCAGTAGACATTACCTTTGCATAAGATCTTGTCATAGAAAAAGTATATTAATTAATCCCTTTCTCCTCCCATGCTTTTTTCTTATTACAGCATTTTAGCAAGGAGAGAAGGCCCACACTTGGATTTAGAGAGGGTGAGTCTCCCCAACAGGGACACAGCCAGCAAACAAAACCTCACACACTTTCAACACTACCACAGCATTTTTGGTTTACATTTCATTCTTAAATGTGAATAATAAATACCTTATATTCATGCACATATAGGTATTCTGCGTGGTGACTTATAAACAGAACTAGTCATATCAGTTCCTGTCACAAAGACCTTTATCATGCTGTCTATACCGCAGTGACGAGTGCAACCATGAAGGGTTAAAAAAACAACTTTTGGCATTTTTGGTTTGTGAGAATGGGAACACAAGGAGGAAAACAACACAAAAATGAGAAAACAAACTGCAAAAGAATTTCTGCCTTAATTGTAAAGTAAAGGCATTCAGGAAATATCACCTACTTTAATAGTTCGGTCACCGGAGGCAGAGACAATGTACTTGTCATCAAAGTCCACCACATTCACTGCAGCCCTATGGCCCACTAGAACCCTTCGCAAAGTGATATCTGTTGCAGAGGCCATGTCCCATACTGCAATGGAGCGATCCTTTGAGCAGGTGACCATCATACCGTTATTAAACCGCAAATGCAGCACAGCCTCGCAGTGATGAATTAATGTATTCAGCATCTCTCCTGTGTTTACATCCCAAACCCTGCAAAAGAAGGAATCATGAAAGGTCAGAGATGCAATGGAAAAATCAGAGACAATTCTACTGTATGCCTAAAATAAAACCTTACATTCTCTGCCAGCTGTTAACTGATGCTATTATAGTTTTTTGTATCAGAGAATAATTAAAACCCGTTAGGTTTTATTTATTTGGTGTCTATGTCCTGGGGATACTTCCCTTCACTCCTGTTCTGGAGTTACAACAAGAACTAAGAAGAAATCACTTCAAACTGAAGGGATGCCTGTTCTTTACTCCAGGACAACTGCCATCAGTGGAAGATGTTCTTTTACTTCAATGGTCACCAAGACAAATAAAGCAGGTGAATCTATCCAACAGGAACACTAAGGGCAATAAAAACATGGCAGGGACTCTCTTTCCCACTCTAAAACTAGAAAAAAAAGTTTATAAACTATTGATACACTTTATACTACTGCTCATCATTTCAAGAAATTAGTGATTCCTAGTATACCTATAGTGAAATATGATCAAATAGACAAGAATTCAGGTGAGTCCCAAATAGGGAAACAAACCTATAAATCCCAATATAACCAGTAAGAGAAAACCAGCAGTAGCACAGAATTGGTGAAAATGTGCATTTACTGCAATTCAACATAAGTGCTAAATTGTATAAAACATGTCATAAATCTATAAATTGGGGAAACAAAGTAAATACTGTAGCACCAATGTGGTAAATCATATATCTGAGTAAATAGATTACCCTCAATACCAGACAGGGAGGTACACGGGCAGACTGACAAGTCATGGGGCCCCCGGGGATCATGGGGCCCCTGTGTCCTTGCCCAAACTCAAAAAAGCCTATGAAAAAGGTACCAGGGGCATCTCATGGGGCCCCCTACTGACCCCGGGCCCTCGGGCAGTGCCCGAGTTCCCAAATGGTCAATCCTCCCCTGGGGAGGTACAATATCTCAAATGAATGTTACAGGAGGAAACCCCATTTTCAGCAGACACCTCTCTCCTGAGGAAGGGGCTTTGCCCCAAAACATTTTCCATGCCTCCCCTACCTGGTATGGCATTACCATATTGAGGGTTATCTGTTCATTCATATGATATAATTGATACACCCACCTCACTGGCACTATTTACTTAAGGTTTCCCCGAATTATTAATTTATGTCATATTTTGTACAACTTTGCTCCAATGCTGGATTGCATAAATGGTTCATATTCCGTGTGCTTCTCACTCTTTCCATTCTTCTCAGATACACAATATAACTAAATGTTTGTGGACACCTGACCATCACACTGCACCACATGGGCATATGCACACCCCTCCAAATTATTGAGTTCAAGTGTATCCCCTAAAGGATACTATTTATGCTACAGTATTCAAAGACATTTTAGACAACTGCATGATTCCAACCTTGTGGGAACAGTTTATCGAAGGGCCTTTTTTGTTCATTATATACATAAAGATATGGTTGGAGTTTGGTGTAGAGGAACTTCAGCAGCCTACATAAAGCCCTGATCACAACCCCACTAAACACCTTTGGGATGAATTGGAATGATGATTGTGAGCCAGGTCTTCTCATTCAAAATTAGTATCTGACCTCTCAAATGCTCAATGGACACAAATGCCCAAAGGCGCACTCCAAAATATTGTGAAAAGTCTTCCCAAAAGAGTGAAGGCTGTTTGGACCACAAAAAAGAGCTCCATATTAGGCCTGGTTCACATTCATGCAACTTAGATTTCATCCAATTTCCGATGCGATTATGTAGTGCAACTGCAGCATGGCTTGATGATGTTTTGACATAACTTTCATACTACTAAGATTTCTGGAAGAATAGGTGGAGGAGAATAGTTGGAATCAAATCAAACACAAGTGTAGATGCATTTCCATTGAAGCCTGGGGGGGGGGGGGGGCAGAAAATCACACTGCACTCACCAAAGTAGCACAGGACCCTTCCCCAAAGTTGCATTGCAGTTGTGTTGCACTGTCGTGAATGGCACCATTGCAATTAATGTGATTTCCATTGTCATGCGATTCACATTTGTTCAGTATGTGTTCAGTATGAACTAGGCCTTAATGCCCTTAGTATTAGAATTGCATGTCCAACAAGCCCATAAGTGTGATGGTTGGGTGTTCACAAACTTTTGGCTATAAAGTTTCTACCATATCAGAAGACAGCAGTCCAAAGAACACATCACACTGACAGCAAGTAACGTCCCTTGAACTGATTTTTTACTTTTTTTTAATGAAACATAGGCTTAAAAACAACTCAATCCTAATAGTACAGCAGTATATGGAGTTAAATATTCTAAAATACAATAGTAAGCAAATGTAAGCTCTAATTGTTATATTAGAGGAGGGCAACAAGCAAGCCAGTATCAAAAATAGTCCAAAAATATTTTGTCTATCTCTGTCCCTCCACCACACCATGCTGACAACACAGCCTACAGAGCACAAGGCAGCTTTTATTGCTCTATGGAAGTGTTGCTTTTTTCCTTCAGGTTCAGACCTCTCCAAAATGTTAAAGAGGAATGGTCCTATTTTTTGGAAGTCTAAAACATGCCGGATTGTTGGTTGCATAAACAGTGTAGGCTTTATGACGGAAACAGTATAGGCTTTATGACGGTAACAGCTGTAGTGTTTCTAAATTTGCACTAGGGTTCTGTTATATGGCCAGTTTAAATGCAAATAGTGCTTAGTGGACTTATTCTTTAAATATTTTATGCCATGAAGTGTAGCAGAAGACAGCCCGAATGTATAGTTAATCCATTTATCTGAGGCCTGGAATAATCCACTCTTACTCTGACACACAGGTCTATATGAAAATTGGCTTTGTAACCTTCTGAAATGCGGCAGACATAATGTATTATGGGACAAGTGTATGAGTTTGTGGACGGTTTTTAAAATATGAAGAAAAACAGATTACTCACTACAGCTTATTGCTTTTGTGTCACTTATTTGAAATTTACTAGAAATCCACATTTTAAATTCAAGGAGCAGGCGGATTATTACTAGGAAATGTCTAAAGCTTACTCTGCTGACTAGTCATTTTTTCAGCAATCACACATCAGAGAAGCATTTCATCAAGAATAATGCCAATGTATTACATTACAGCTTTCCCTGAATACTCTGTGCTGTATAACAACCGCCAATTAGTTTCAAACCCCATTTAAAGGTAAACTCTAGACAAACATGAACATTTCGCCTGTTGATCTGCTGACTGTCTCCAATTTCACACAAGCTTTTATCTAATGTACCTGGCTACCCTGCTAGGTAAGTCCATAGAGTTGCCTATTTCCTTATATCTGAGCCAGTGAAATTGTACTGGTTCCAGTACTGCTCACCCTTTCGGCCTTCTACAGTTTGTACACAGAACACTGAAACGTGACAAGAAACCGCAGTCCCACCCGGAAGCAATGATGGAAGTTTGAAGAATTTGGTTACAAATCAATCATTAGATAGATTATAATGGAGATCTAACCAAAACGCTGTGTTTTTTACTTTTAAAATAGGCTTTTTAACTTAAAATCTTTTTTTCTTTTTGTGAGCTCCATTCAACTTCTTGTCCTGATGACAACACACATTTCATAGTCCTGCAGAATGGGGTTGCACACAGAGCAATGAAAACCCAACTGAGAATATGACCTTTGCCCACCTTACTCAAATCTAAAGAAAAAGCTTGGACTGGAGTTCTGGAGGGATTACTTTTTTCAGAGTTTAAAATCAGGACAGTGTTCCCTAGGTAGTACTGGAACTTAGCTCAAGTATAGACACTGCTTTCGCTGACAGACCCTTCTATAAAATTCCAGTCCATATGCTGATTTAATGGCTCACTTTGTTTTATCCTATACGTGGTGCCGGGATAGGTTGCCACCTGTGCAATAAGTCCATCCATAAAGTCTATCTGTGAAATTTTCTTGCTACTAAATATTCAACACTCAATTCTTAGTAGTATTATAACAAAGTGGAAGCAACTGAGAACAACAGCAACTCAGCCACCAAGTGGTAGGCCACATAAAATTGGGGGGTCAGAGCATGCTGAGGCGTACACTGCGCAGAAGTCGCCAACTGTCTGCAGAGTTATTAGCGAAAGACCTCCAAACTTCATGTGGCCTTCAGATTAGAACAACAGTGTGTATAGAGCTTCATGGAATGGGTTTCCATGGCCGAGCAGCTGCATCCAAGCCTTACATCATCAAGTGCAATGAAAAGCATCAGATGCAGTGGTGTAAAGCACACCACCACTGGACTTTAGAGCAGTGGAGATGCGTTCTCTGGAGTGATGAATCAAATTTCTCTTTCTGACAATCTGATGGACATGTCTGGGTTTGGCGGTTGTCAGGAAAAGGGTACTTGCCTGACTGCATTGTGCCAAGTGTAAAAGTTTGGTGGAGGGGGGATTATGGTGTGGGTTTTTTTTCCAGGGGGTGGGCTTGGCCTCTTAGTTCCAGTGAAAGGTAGTCTTAAGGTGTCAGCATACCAACACATTTTGGACAATTTCATGTTCCCAACTTTGTGGGAACAGTTTGGGGATGGCCCCTTCCCGTTCCAACATGACTGCGCACCAGTGCACAAAGCAAGGTCCATAAAGACATGCACGAGCGAGTTTGGGGTGGAGGAACTTGACTGGCCTGCACAGAGTCCTGACCTCAACCCGATAGAACACCTTTGGAGACTGTGAGCCAGGCCTTCTCGTCTGTCATCGGTGCCTGACCTCACAAATACGCTTCTGGAAGAATAGTCATATATTAGGAGACACACTTCTAAACCTTGTGGACAGCCTTCCCAGAAGAGTCGAAGCTGTTATAGCTGCAAAGGGTGGGCCAACTCAATATTGAACCCTACGGACTAAGAATGGGATGCGTCCCAATACTTTTGGCAATATAGTGTATATGCGAATTGAATGTGTTTTGAAACAGAACCCGAATCGCATGACATGTGAACCAAAATTCTGTTCTATGGTTCACATATGTGCAGGCTGGCTGCAGTGCAATTAAAAAAAAAAAAAGTCTGGTACAGTTTTCAGGCTGTTTCAGGTACAATTTCCAGTGTCATATACTTTAACCATTCACATTGAGGAAATGACTGATAACTGTACCAATTCCAGTTTTATGACACCACAAAGTGCAGTGGTGCTTTATTTAGCAAATTTTATAACATTTTTTTTTATTTATCTGTGGGTGCAGGTAAGCACTTTAAAGTTTTCTTTAAATAAAACTTTGGAAAGTCTTTGAAGACAGTAATAAAGCCTGGTACACAGTGTTCTAGAAACAACAAAAATATATGTATACTAACATTTGACAGTAGAATAAAGGTCAACTAGAAAGAAATAAAACCAATTCATCTTTTCATCGTGGTCTTTTTTGAACTATAAAATGAGTTGGACAATTTGTACACATTTGGCCTTCTGCAGTGTAAAAACATCTCCAAGACACAAATAAGCAATGTGACAAAAATAAAAAAGGATGTGTTTACAAAAAAAAAAAATTAAAAGTTCTTAATATAGAAAAAGAAAGAACATGAGTCTCACATCTGGGGAGTGATCCCCAATATCCATGCACCTACATTTTCTGATTGGTATCCATTTTTATGACTCATGAGACCTAGGTTTTTGTGACCTGATGTCAAGGAGCTTATTTTGGAAAAAAAACAGATCTCACTGGGTAAAAAATGTGGCACATTCCTTGGCCATTAGTGCATATATCAATTACCTGGCATCACACGTGATGTGATGAGCTGAATTGGTTTCCAATTTTTCAATAGAGATAAAAATATCTGTTTATGATCTTTGATAACATTTCCAATAAACATTCATGGGTAGTAAAGCCTTCAGGCCTAGACTGGCAATCTGGAATTTGTAGTGGAAACAGCACATGCCAACAGTGCTATTCTATGGTAATCTATTTGATGGAAAAGTGTTAGCCTCTGTGGTCTACTCATTTTTAATCTGCATTGCTTTCAAAAACTAAAAGAAACAAATATGCATTATTTTTTCTTATGAATGCAGCCCACACAAGCGGGTCTATGAATGCACCAGATACTAGGCAAATGACAGTGACATACATGGAGGCTGGTAAGGTTTTTGACCCATGAACATGAATATGACGGCTCTTCATAGATCAGCAGCAACAACCATTACCACACTGTACAGCTATTGGCACATGGAAAACATTAAAAGTCCATGCCCGCTACAGTATCGCGCATTTTTAACACACGTTACTGTAATGCACATCAAACCAAGACGTGTGTGGTGAATGGCATCCTAAAACACTGAACACTATCTGCCAAAGAACAGCAGTGCACACTGCTGTGTTGTGATGTGTTCCAGTGTGTTTAAAGGCTAAGTTCACTTGTGGAACATGTTACACGTTCCATCTGTATATTCCAGCTCCACCAGCCTGTCCCCCCATGCCACTCGCATTGTGACAGCAGGTGAGGGATCTTCTCCCAGCACCCGCTATCACACTTCAAAACAGTGTGGCTGTGAGTGGCATGAATGAACTACAACAACCATTGCAGCTGAAAGCTTGTAGTTCAGAATGGACTGCAAGGGCACTGATGAGTGGCTCTTGTAGTTCATTTACAAGCCCTGCAGCTTGTGAACAATCAGCCCATAAGAAGGTATGGGCTGAAAGCTGCAGGGCTTGTCTGCAGAAGCCTGAGACTGCACCTCTGATCCACTGATCACGGGTGCAATGCTTTCCAAGTAACTACAAGAAATAAATGCACATTTTTTTCCCTGCAAAAATACACTGTATGTGCATTATGGAAGTTGTATTTTTTAGGATTAATTTAATTATTGAATAACTACAGTGCTCTCGGTCAATCCAAGATGTTAATAAACCTAAATATTTAGTAAAGTAAAAGTAAGGTTTTGGCTTTCTTAGGAGAATATCTACAATGCCTTGAAAAAGTATTCATACCCCTTGAAATTGTCCACATTTTGTCATGTTACAACCAAAAACATAAATGTATTTTATTGGGATTTTATGTGATAGACCAAAACAAAGTGGCACATAATTGTGACGTGGAAAGAAAATGATAAATGGTTTTCAACATTTTTTAGAAATAAATATGTGAAAAGTTTAGTGTGCATTTGTATTCGGCACCCCTGAGTAAGTACTTTGTAGAACCATCTTTTGCTGCAATTACAGCTGCAAGTCTTTTTGGGTATGTCTCTACCAGCTTTGCACATCTAGAGAGTGAAATTTTTGCCCATTCTTCTTTGCAAAGTAGCTCAAGCTCTGTCAGATTGGATGTAGAGCATCTGTGAACAGCAATTTTCAAGTCTTGCCACACATTCTCAATTGGATGTAGGTCTGGACTTTGACTGGGCCATTCTAACACATGAATATGCTTTGATCTAAACCATTCCATTGTAGCTCTGGCTGTATGTTTAGGGTCGTTGTCCTGCTGGAAGGTGAACCTCTGCCCCAGTCTCAAGCTTTTTACAGACTCTAAATGGTTTTCTTCTAAGATTGCCCTGTATTTAGCTCCATCCATCTTCCCATCAACTCTGACCAGCTTCCCTGTCCCTGCTGAAAAAAGCATTCCCACAGCATGATGCTGCCACCACGTTTCACGGAGGGGATGATATGTTTAGGATGATGTGCAGTGTTAGTTTTCCACCACACATAGCATTTTGCTTTTAGGCCAAAAAGTTCAATTTTGGTCTCATCTGACCAGAGCTCCTTGTTCCAGATTTTTGCTGTGTCCCCTACATGGCTTCCTGCAAACGGGACTTCTTATGGCTTTCTTTCAGCAATGACTTTCTTCTTGACACTCTTCCATAAAGGCCAGATTTGTGGAGTGCACAACTAATCCTGTCCCTGTGGACAGATTCTCCCACCTGAGCTGTGGATCTCTGCAGCTCCTCCAGAGTTACCATGGGCCTCTTGGCTGCTTCTCTGATTGATGCTCTCCTTGCCTGGCCTGTCAGTTTAGGTGGACGGCCATGTCTTGGTAGGTTTGCAGCTGTGCCATACTCTTTGCATTTTCGGATGATGGATTGAACAGTGCTCTGTGAGATGTTCAAAGCAAACATAAAATCCCAATAAAATACATTTACATTTTTGATTGTATCATGACAAAATGTGGAAAATTTCAATGGGTACAAATACTTTTTCAAGGCACTGTATGTGCACACTTATTAGGCAACTATTAGTGTGCAAAATTATTATGCAACAAAATGAAAAACGAAAATAGTGAGAATAATAAACAAACAACTCTAACTCTAACAAAATTAACAAATAAACATTTCTGAGATTGAAAAAAAAAAAAAAAAATCAGTGACCAATATAGCCACATCTTTTGAATAAGAGCCCATTCACACTTGTGCGACTTGTCATGTGACTTTGGTGCAATTAATATTTTTTTCTTAAAGGGTAAACTTATCCTTCAAAGAAAAAAGTACATGTGTTTGAATTGATCTATTAAGGGGCATTATGAATAGGTTGTCTCAACGCAAAGTATGCGAATGTGCATGCATTATCGCACTGCAGCAAAGTATTTATGTCTCAAAGGGTCCTTGTCCTTGAGGAATGCAATGTACCTGTGTTAGAAGAGAAAAAATTTTTACCTGTTAATGTGTATGTAAACCTTAATAATGAAGTTCTCTTACTTGCTCCCTTGAAAGTTGTTGTTTTTTTTTTTTAATATCGGTTTGATATGTGCAAAAGGTGCCTGTTGATTTTGCCAGAAATATTTTGAGTGTATAACTTCCTTAGTAGATTAAAAGGGATGGAGGATATAATGAGGGATCTATGCTCTTTGTGAACCATCAGAAATGAAGTAGGCAGGGTCGATTTGAATTCGGAGCTTTGTTGTCATGTCATAGAGGAAAGTGTAAGTCAGTGTTAATTGCGTTGCAGAAAATATTCTCGTCATAGTTTTTGTCAGCGGCATGTTTTCAGTGCCGAAAACTATAATGTAAATCAATTCCAATTTTTGTCAATGAATGAAAACGGAACAAAAATGTGAGGGAGGGATGTTTACCCACCTGAACTGCTTTCCTTGGTGCTCCGCTTGTAAAGCCTGCAAACCATAGTGAGTGTTTCCCCCAAAGTAGCAGTGCCTAGTGGCGTGCTTAGCACTGCAGTATAGCTTCCCCAGACCGTTCAATTCTCTGCCCTCACTCTGTGCACTCCCTCACTCTCATATTAAATTTTTACTCACGGAGTATAGAACGCATTTGGAAATTCTATAGAAATGCCTAAATGATGCATTACTATTTATTTCAAACCCATTCGATTTTAGTTGACTAAAATGTACTGGAGAGTTTAGTTGACTAAAATACCACTAAAACTAAAACAATTCAGGTGGCTAAAATACAACTAAAACAAAAATGGCATTTTAGTCAAAAGACTATGACTAAAACTAAATTGAAATTTTACATCAAAATTAGCACAGGTAGGAGAACACTATATTCCTGGTACATCAACAGTTTTTTTTCTGTCTTGCCATATACTTTAAAAATAGGGATATTCCCCATGTAATTAATCAATGGCCATTATTATTCATGTTCCTTTCCCTTTAAAATATCTGTAAAAGAACTGGAAGAAAAAAAACGCTGTCTCCATACATTTATTGCCGGCATTACCATTAAAAGTCTCACGCTGCATCTTCAGTAAACCAACAGCTAGAAACTACAGGGAAACTCACAATGCCTCTTCCACCTTACTGCTTTTTATTACATAGGCTCTCATCTCCTTAAACTCATTGCAAAAGGATAAGGAGAGAATATAAAAAGACTAATTACTGAAAAAAGACCCCACGCTGCCCAGGGGAAGGACACATGACATACACAATTATTCCACCCAAATGGTCATATACAGCAAAGAAATTGCATGGAATTTAACAAATCATTTGCTAATAACAGCTATTACTTTGTTTAAAACATAGAACATTTACCTTTGCAAAAAAAAAACAAAAAAAAAAAAACACAACATTTTCTTTTCTTGTTTTTTTAGATGTTTAGATGTATGAAAAGTGCAAATTTCATATACATAAAGGGAATCTATACAGATTGTTGGTGATTAAAAAAACATATTTCGTAGTTTAATAAAATGATTTTGAATTACTTAAACCCACTTCTTACAGTATAGTGCATTTTTTTTAACTTTAGACACATGGTAACACCATAAAACAGTGGGTTGCTATAGCCTAGCGGCAGCAACTTGCTTGGAGACACCATGACCAGATCAAACCACTCCATAAAAATGGATGCTGATAATGGTATAAAAAGTAAGGGTTAGGATAAGGAGTGTGAACATCAAAGTACAGCAGATGTTATGCAAATAGCTGCTGTGACACACCCTACTTAGATGCCACCTGATGGCCCAGTTGTTAAATATGAAATACTCAATATAATATTTCAAATTTACGACGTAATATGCTTAAAACATTATTTCTTCCAACATGAGGATCAACCAGAAAAATAAAAATACTATATGTCCTTTTAAGATTTAAAAATTCCTCTAAATGAATCTAGCTACAGGCGCTAGAGGCCTGCAAAAGTAACCGTAACGATCATGAGCACATGATCAATGTCCACGGTCCTCTGATCCACAGTATTAGGGTCATGGTAGGAGCAAGTTTCTAGGACCTATTGCCTGTACTGTGGTTTCAGGTTCCTGTAGATCTGAAGACATCAACCTGACTGCTCATGAGTCACATTGAAACAGAACAGGGGTTATTTACTAAAACTGACGAGCACAAAATCTGGTGCAACTCTGCAAAGAGGCCAATCAGCTTCCAGGTTTTTTGTCAAAGCTTCATTGAATAAGCTGAAGTTAGAAGCTGATTGGCTACCATGCACAGCTTCACCACATTCTGAGTGCACCAGTTTTAGAAAATCTATCGCAGTGAGTCTTGCTGAAAGTCCTTGATTAGTGTTATGACATACAAAGCAGACACAATTCAGATACCATGGCCCATGGAGGCCACAAAGCTGGGTGATTATGCCTACACTTCCCTCCAAGACAACTCTCTTGTTATCCACTTGCCACATTACCCCGGCATTAGCCTTAAAGTCTGTCAATTTTCCCTGTTTAGTTTCTGTCATGTTCACCCCACAGAATTCTATAACAAATATAGATTCAAACAATCAGTTTGAAGGACTTTTAATTATTGTGGGCATTTCTTAAATAAAAAATAAATCTCAGCCAATACATATTGAAATCTTTTACCTCTTATGGGAAGAACCTGTCAATTTTGGAGATTATGGTTAAATTAAGAGCTCAACAATTATGACATCTGGTCCAGTTTACCCCTTGGGTAAGCCTTGCACAAATATCTATATTTTACTGTTCATTTTGTTACATTTTGTAATGCAGATGCAGTTGTGAAGGCCTTCAATAGTGATCCCAGCACTCATATTAAAAAAAAGAGGCTGTGAATCAGTGACTTCCTATAAGACAAGGGTTTCATCATGAGATCCTTGGCTAGTGCCAAGACAAGTCTACTCCACAGAAAATGACAAAACTGTGTATGATATCAGATGTTGACCTTTTGTCTACATGCCTTTATTGCTGGGAATATAAAACAGTTTTAAAGTATATGTGAACCTTCACCTTGTAAAACAACCCAATTCAGTTTAAAATAGTAATGAAAGGCAAAACATTTGTGTATACATACAAAAAAACTTTATAAATACATGTTTTCCTTTTTTATAAGTGAGATCACATTCCCTCTGTTCTCAGCTGCATAAGGAGCTCAGAGAGCCAGGGGAGGAGAAACAGCCATTCAATGATCTTCCCAGTGAATGGCTGTGGAAGGAGGGTAGGGGGGCGAGTGTCCGCATAAGTCTAATCATTGGAGGAGAGCAGACTCCGTTCTCAGCATGGCCAGACAAATGACTACACTGTGCCCTCTTGCCTAGTGTGATCAGTTTTAATAGGAAAGCAGACGGACTGGCAGAAATACCAAGTTTTTCCCACAAAAGAACATGATACTTTTTCATACAAGTACATGCTATAACTTACATATATCAGTAAAATGAAATGTTGAGGTAACATTCTTAAAAGGTCCTTTCCAATTTCATACAATCGGTTTCCATTTTTTGTGATCACATTTCAAACATACAACATCACAAAAAGCACCATCTTCCCACCATTCTGCAGCTAGCACCACAATTGGGCTATTGATGATTGACACCATATTATCACACATACCTTGCTCTTCTAGGAATACATACCTGACTGTGGAGTCAGAAGAGCCAGTAATGATAACTCGCTCATCATACTGTAGACACAGAACAGACCCTGTATGTCCCGTCAGCACTCGTTTGCATTCCAAAGTATTTTTATCCCATATCTAGTTAAACAAACAGATCATAATCAGGTCAATTAAAGAAAAACAAAAAAAAAAAAAAAAAAAAAAAAAACTTTAAATTAGACAAAATTTATAAAACAAAACAAAAATATAAGAGGCATTGACAGAAAACAGTTGAAAGGGATTTAAGGCTGGTAGCTGGACAACCTTGTATAATATCTAAAGGGAAGCTACATAGGTTTTTGGCTTTACACATTGTTTTTCATTAGATATAGAAAACCCTTATTTTACAAATAAATATGTATTGTAAGCGTTTCCTATGACCTAGGAATCACAGATAACAGGCGTTAAAAAGAATGTTGGCGTTTCCCTTCAGAATCTTTGAAAGGGAAAGGGGAGGAGGGGGTGTTTAATTACCTGTCTGATTAATAGAGCTGTGTGTAATAGCTTCAGCTAACAAAATATGTGAACTGGATTTAAAAAAAAAAAATCTGTTAACAGAATTTTTTAAACAAAGCAGCTAAGAATAGACAGGTTAACATGAAAAGCTGACTAGTGCTCCAGCTCGTGGCAGAATGAATAAAAACTAAATAGTTTTACATAATTCAAAGATATATGAATACATTTTCCTGACCATAATAAAGAAAAATAAATATAAATGCATTCTACAAGTAACACAGTGTCTCAATATGTAGCTTCAGTTCTTCCACATGTACATTCCGCTACAAAAAGCCTTTAAGTAATACTTATGTTACATAGCAGCCAAAAGTTAAACAATTCTTATAGGACAAATAACATTTATACAAACATGTGCACACTGTAAATTTTCTTAAACTAGGATTTGTACTAAACCAGGATTTCTGTAGGATCCTAAGAGACCTCTTACAATACAGAAGTCATGCCAAGCACTGAACCACTAACATTTTCAAAGCTGCAGCAACATTCTGTGAATTAGTTAAATGACAGTTATGTGAAATTTTAGAGCACCTGTATTACAGTAAATACAAGTATTTCTAAGTGCAAATTAATACAACATAACCCAATTTAATTTCAGAAACTCTCTATCAAACTTTTTTTATGTGGACATATTGCCCCCAACAGTTATATACATGTGGAAAAGTAACAGGCATAGATGGAAATACTGGGGTTATGTAAATACACAGCATGCCTCCAACTGTATCTTAAACACTTTCCATCCATGTATACACATATGTGCATCCATGGGCGGCAGAGGTTTATATGCTAAGAGCAGGCTCACTGTGCACTCCCAGCAGAAACTGAGCTGTCAAAGACAGCTCTCAATCTGTAGTAATGATCGGGATCCAGACAGCCAATCACAGTGGACACATGGTAAGATAGACCGTCCCACTTACCAGTTAAAGGGACACCAGGGGAGGCAGGAAAGGGTTATTGAATTTAAAGCAGGGCAGGCCCAAAAAGCAAAGCATACTGTGAGGGGGGTTTATTATAAATGGAGCAGACAGAAACTGTGCATAGCAACCAATCAGGTTGCTTCTATTGTCAGCTTGTTCAGTTAAAGTGGAACTAAACCCTCCTATTCTTTAAATCCATGGATGCTGCCATCTTAGCCTCTGTTTGATCTGTAGTTGCCATGGTGCAGTACGTGTGATCTAATATGACACAAGCCAGTTGTTGGCCTGAAAATTCAGTTAAAAGCACAAGCAAATATGATCATAACTGTTTTAAGAAACTATTAGGTCAATGGGTTTGTATATCTTTAGTGGGATGTAGCGCAAGATGTGCGTGAAAACACAACTTCCATAAGGATGAATGGTCAAAAATATAAATGATTTATAAATATACTGCACCTATTACAAAGAGGTGTAAATACAATCTTAAAATGCACCTGTACTCATACTATGGACATTAAAAGACTTACCGTACATATTCTTAAGAAGTAGTTAAATAGCTTTAAAACAAGCCATCCCTGACCTCTCCAACTGCATGTACTGAGACGTTATTCATTCCCAAGATCACAACAAAGACTCTATAGCCTAGTTTCAGTCAGTTTCTAACAGCTAAAAGCTTTCTTTCAACCGGTTTACCACATAGGAACACTGAAAATAACTTTCAGGTCTCAGGGAACTCCTACTAATAATGTCTACAGCTCGCAGGACATTGGCATGAACAGTAAGTAGTGGATACAAAAATAACAAAAAAGAATAAGTAATGTGAAATACCTAGCATATTTGACACCCATGGCAAATAATTGTAAGTAAAAATAAAGTAAAACAAATAGTAATTATGGACAGAATAAGAAGGGACTATGAAACTGTAGCGCTCCTTATTATTTATTTCAGGTACTTATATAGTGCCGTCAATTTACACAGCGCTTTACATATATATTGTATAGTCATATCAGTCCCTAACCCTCAAGGGGCATACAATCTAAGGTCCTTCACATTACTGGTCAATGGAGAAGTACTTCTTGCACTGATGAGTGGTGGTAATGGCGATTTATACTGGTGGTCAGCGTATTGCCCTTTTACGCTAGTGGTTAGTGAAGTGCTCTTGCATAGTAGTCAGGGGAGAAGAGTACCCTTAGATTGGTGGTCTGTGAAAGGCCATATTAAACTGGTGGTCAGCAGGAATAATACCTGTTCATTGCTGGTCAGTGGGGAGAATGCCCCTTACATTGGAGGCCATTGGGAGCTACAAAACCCTTAAAGACAGTTGAAAAGATCATTGGCGTCCGTGGTAGCTTATCAGAGAGGCAGAAACTGCCCAATGCTCAAGGAACGTCCAGCAATCTGTAAAAAAAACCCAAGTGTTCCACAAAACCCTGGTTTATAAAGGCTAGTTTATTGGACCTGAGTGTTTACATGAAAAGACTGGCAGGCTGCTAATATTCTGGTGCAACAGAAAGTAACAGCTAGGCTTTCGGTGCTTCATCTGAAAACTTTAATGATTAACTTTTCCACAATTCCTATAGCTGTAGAGGGTAATACATGCAGTTGTTATAAAAGCTTTTACTACTTTCTCAAAATTTGTAAATACTTTAGTGTGCAGAGTCTGGGCACAACTAGAAAACACAGGTTTTTGAGAACACTTTACTAATCCACAATAGTTGCAAGTCTGGTGTGTGCACTTCTGTTTCCAGCTTTTTTTGCAGTCTGCCACATAGATAGTTCTACACTTATAGGAAAAACTATCAATCTGACATTAGGCTGCAAAAAAGTATGGAACAGAAAGTACCTGGTGCAGGACGTTTAAGGTAGCAGCAACAAGGACACAGAAGCAATAATTGTCTCTGTCAACATTGCACTACCCTAAAGCTAAACAGTCAGTTTCCTGGAAAGCCTTCATTCTGGGGTAGCAAAATCAATATTTATTATTTAGAATTTAATAAACTTATCCCTGGAAATCACATGTAAAGACAAGCAAATCAGTTTGCGCTTTTATACAACTACATCATATCTCATTACTTTTTGGAGGTCATACAAGTCACATCCCCTGAATATGCCCTTTGCTAGTTCAACTACAAATGATGCGACTCACACGTTTCATTAGGAGTGATTCACTCTGTAAATGTGTTGGCTCATCTCAAGCTGCTTTTGTTTGCCAAGTTATGACACAAATCTAAAGTCAGCCTTGTAGTCCCAACTTGCTGGTTTATAACAGAGGTCCATAAAATCAAACCAATGGACATAATTTAAGGTAAGGGCACTGTTGCAAATCATATAAATCATGTAAGTTAGGAAAGATAAGACCATTTCCTCCAAAAGCATTTTCCAGAATTCACCTTGATGGTATTATCTCTGAGGCCACTCACTATCTTCTGGTCATCATACTGTAAACAGTATACACCTTTGCTTGTTTCACTCCGACAGTGAATTCTCTGTAAACTGTGCCGTCCACATCGCCAATTCGACTCTATCGTCTTGTATGAATAGAAGTAAAATAAACAATATGAGCCATATGTGAAGACAAGAATAAGCAACATCAACCTGTACAGGTTCAAGAAAATGGATGCAATGTCACACCTCTATATCTTGGATGATTTTAGGATAAAGTGCCCTGTAGAAAGAATTAGGTGGGGTTTTTCCATCTGGAGGCTTGTTCTTAAATAGATACTGTCCCCTAGGAGACAAAAGAAATAAGGTGTTAAAGTTGTACTCTGATCAAAATGAAAAGACATGGCATAAACAAAAAAGCAACCACACCCTTTTTAAAATAACATAGTAAGGTGCACATGGAAGGGCTTTGTACAGAGCAAACAAAATGTAGCTCTTATTTTTTGCTCCTTGAGTTTACCAAACTATTCCTTAAAATTCTGTAGAAGTTGCAGCATCTGATCAGCCTATGACTCTGCAAGCTTTTCCTTCGCACTATGCTAAACGAATGCGACCACACCACTTCATATAAGAGCATGTTAAGGCTTATGTTGGGTAGATATTTCCAATATCTTTGAATGGAACACCAAAAAGCTCTAAGTACAGTGATGAAGCACATGCAGAACTGTGTCCTATTCAAAGGAAAAAAAATAATTTTCGAAAAGAACTAAAAAAGTTGTTGAAAATTAAGGACTCGTTTGCACTGGAATGCAGTGCAGGAAATCTGTGTTACGTGCGCATTTCCCGCAAAGCATTCAAAACACACTGCTGCGCGTGTCAATATAATCCTAACACTCCAAATGCAGGTTACAAGGCAGTGCGTTTGCCTGCACCAGAGCACATGGTACAATCTGGGGCAGAGCAGTTTTGAAAAGGAATCACACAGAAACAAGGACTGCGTTGCTGTACGATTCAGGTGTGGACAGGCCCTAAAAGAAACTAAAAAGGTTAAAAAGGAATTCAGGTGATAATAAAAAATGAAGAATTCAAGAATCGTTTAGTCCAAATGCCAGTCAAGGCAGAGGTGCCTTGACTAATAACTACTTTATAAAGTTAAGGGGCAACAAACTTTTTAGCATGAGTCACCCTGGTCCCTGGGATTTGTCTAGGTATATTCAGCAAAGAAAACTCTTAAAATCTTATGTATGGTCAACAATGTTTACTTTTGTTCTGGATAGAATAAGGAAAGTGTGTGTGTGTTTAATTTTTTTCTTTTTTTTCTTTGTCCTATTAGGGAGCTTTAATTTCACTTTCTGGGGTTGGAAGGGAATTCCCCCCTTGCTCAGTTGTCCCTAGTGAAAGAGTATGCTAAACTCTCCTTCTGGTGACAACTGCAACATTTTGGATCACTTTCTCTAATAAGGTAGTGGTCCCTGGAACTGATAAAGGAGGATGAATCTACCCAACAAGAGCACAGACCACAATGAAAGCTTGACAGGTGTTCTAATCTTCCATAGTCTATCCAAAACTGAAAATCAAGTTTTGGCTATACACTTGAAAGGATAGGTTCATCTTATGGAGCATGTTACACATTACTCCCATTTTTAGGGTGTAACATGCTCCAGGTCTGCCCCCTGGCACCCTTCTGATCCCCCCCACCCTATGATAGCGGGCAGGGGTTCTTCTCCATGCACCTGCTGGTCTTTCTGAAAAACAGCATGAATGTGTGTGACTCCACTCACAGAACTGCATCATTTATTCACAGAAATCTGTGAATGAATACACTATAAGTATTGTCCTCCTCTGCGGTAGGCAGCCTGTAGTCCTCAATGAACTGTGAGGGTGCTGATGAGTGCTCTCATGGTTCATTGACACATCCTCCAGCTTTGTAACTGCTTGCCTTTATGAAGATACAGGCAGGTAAGCTGGAGGCAGTGTCTGCAGGAGCCTGAAATTGTACTGTTCTGCAGGGTCATCAGAAAAAAAAAATAATAAATGCACATTTTTTTTCCTGCAAAAGGTGAACATAACCTTTAAAGGGAATCTGTGTTATAGAATATAAAGGCTGCCACTGCAGACTTCTCCTTCTGAAATGTTAGTAGTCTGGTTGCCTTGGTCATCCAATGGCATCAGCCTAAAACAGGTAAGTAGACTTGGAGTTCTGAGTTCACTATGACTTACCACTCTGTTCACAGAAAGTATTAAAGCCAGATTTACTTTATTATGTTTTCTAAGTAGAAAAACCACCTTTATTTTTTAGCAAACCTCTCGCATCTCATACACAAAACAAATCAGGACTTCCGATGTGATATATGGTACATAATTATTATAAGAGCAGGAAGACTTGCGAAGCAGAACAAATTGAAATATTCATATGTAAGAAAGCAGCCATATAACATGCCTGTCACAATCCCCCAATGCAGGCTCAATACTAATATTATCAATGTGCTCACTGCACGCAAGATTTTCATTTAGTTTACTAAAAGTATTAGAAGTATCACTTAAGATGCACACATATCTGGCTGGAACACACATTGAAAAAATGCCTCTGTTGATATAGTAAACTCATTTTACATAATCTCTTTACCCATATTAAAACAACTAAATCTGCATCCTGCCAGCAGAACCTGGTGAGACCCAAAGCCCTGATGATTAATTGGGTACACACACATCAAGTATCTTCCATATAAAGTAAAATACAATTTTCATTACAAAGTGAAAGATTGCAAGAATTAATGCTGTTTGCGGTGTCACTCCCTACAATTAGACAGGTTCAGATCAGATTTAAGGAAATGTTTTTTTTATTCCAAATCTCTGATACCTACTAATCCAGAAAATGTTTTCGACTGGTTGTTTAAGCTATATTGTGGTATGCTCACAGCCAGAAGTATAATAGGAAAGCTAGCAGTTTGGTGGTCAATCCATGTTCGTGAAGTGTGTCTATGGCCTAAAACTAAACATGTATGTGCTAAAGCATGTATCCTGAACATCACAGAGCTGTGGACTTTTCTCTAATATAACTGTTGACCCTGCCAGAAATGCAACTGTCATGGTGCTTCCTCTTTTCAGGTGACAACTCTCACACACAAACAATCCAATCGCTATCTGCATTGTCACTCTGAAGCAATCCTTTGCAAGTCTATAGGCACATTTGTCAACAGAATATGTCCCAGGAAAATCACATTCATCAAACTGCTCTATTTCTCCACTCAATGAGACTTCAGTAACACTACTAACCACACAATCCAGCAACGCTTTGCTCCTTCACTCAACGTACTCTCATATGGCTCTGCGATGACAAGCTTGAAGGGGAGTGATCAGAAGTCTTATTCACTCTCCTTGCATCTGCCTCCACCGCTAATATAAAAACAGGAGGTGTTGTTTGTAGCTGGATGGACATCACTGTGACCTGTGGATGCAGCTACAACTTACAGGTGCACTTTGAAGTTGCCTAGAAAGTTGGGGCAGCATTCACTGTGGGCAGAAGGTTCAAGCTCAAAGTGGTTCTAAAGGTTTTAAGTTTTTCCTTTAATACATTCTCTGCCTTAAGATGAAAAGCCTTCTGAGATCAGGACAACCCGCCCAATCCTTACCCAACCCCGATCTCAATCCAGCGCTGAGCATGAGAGCTGCGGCTCTCTCCTTCCTCATTGAGCAGACCGATAGCAGGAACAATTGGCTCCCTGTGCTGTCAATAAAATTCTGTGACGAGAGAGTGGGGGGAGGGCTGAGCTGTGCACTGTGTATCTATAGATGTAAGCAGCATGGCTCAAGTCCATACATGTGCCAAAACAGGAAGCGGCTTCCTATGGTGGCACTAACTGAAGAGGTGGAGCCAGGAATTCCGGTGGGGGACCCCAGAGGAGGTGTATCGGGGCTGCTCTGTGCAAAACCACTGCACAGAGCAGGTAAATAGAACATGTTTGTGATTTAAAACAAAAGTCCGAAGACTGAATCACTTTAAAGTGTAAAACCTTTGTTGAAAACAAAAAACATCCCCCCTGGGTGATCAATGTACACTGCAAGGATTTTAACATATATTGCAGATTTTTCTTTTCTGAAGAAACAGCTTTGTTTCATCGTGTCCTTTCCAGGCTGATTCCTGAAGAGGAGGATCTGTGTTCATCATAACCACCTGTGCAAATCTCAAGGTTTTTTAATTATATACAACATTTAACAAAAGCAAAGTTTTTCTTTATTTTTCAAAAAACAAAGCAATAGGTAATAAAACAAGAGACATCAATGTATTAAAATGTAACAACCTAAATCTGCAAAGTGATTAAAATGTTTACATGTACGTTACCCTCTCAACTAGGGTCATAGGGTATGAACAAATTAGCAGGTAGAAGGCTTCTCTGCTCAACTGTTGGGCTTACTTTATAATAACGCGAGTACAGAGGCAGTCCAGTAGCATCACAGAGGAAAGCCAATGCTCCTTTTAATCGAAAGACATAAGTCGGGGGGGTCTGGCGATTTTATACTTCATGCATACTACATATATTCAACAAGGGGGGGGGGGGGACCCTGGGACAGGACATGCACAGCTGCCTAGGAATGTAATCCCTTGAGAATAGTGCTCACCTGGTTTTGCCTTGCAGGATTATGCAGCTGGGAAATGAATTAGTTTAGATAATCATGAGAGAAAGGAAATACAGCAATTAAGCACTGCAAGCATTAGTAAACTACACACTTGTGAAATACACTTCAACTTACGGGGTGTGTATGAGAATCTATGAGTCAAGAGCTGTCCAGCTACACAATGATTTATGCAAGTAACAATAACATTCAGCAAATAATTTTGAGCAAGATGGATGTGTATATAGTTTGAGAACCACATTTTCTATGAATGCAATTAATATTCTGTATAACTAGAGGAATTGCCTTTGCAATAGAAATTACAGAGGCAAGGCCCCTTTATGGTTTTGCAAGACAGCCGCATGACCCATAATTGCAGCCCTGGTTAATGGTAAGATAAAACCGAATACTACAGCAGAATCACTGTACAATGTAGATCGTGAACTTGCTCAATTGATATCTACTGTATCTATTACTTCAACCTTGCACAGTCATACAAAATACAGTCTGCCTTACTTCCTGGCACTAGGACATTTAGCATTATCTTGCTCTTTTCCCTCCAACCTTACTGTCCCTGGTCTGCACCTTTCATTTATTGGATTTCAGTTCTTTCAATCGTAGTGGCTTAGCATCATATGCAGGCGTTACCTAGGGCAGGCTGAATGCAAATGCAGCCTGCCTAGAATGCCCATTTCTCCAGACTTCCCATTCATGATCTCCCTGCACTGCACAGAAAAGCACAGAGACACAGTGATGATGTCACTGGGTCTAAAAATAAAGCTTGTATTCCAACTGTAAAATCTTTTTCTTTATGTCTATTGGGTAACACAGGTACAGTGTGAAGTAATTCATAGACATATGATTTATGCTGCTTCATTCAGGAGGTAGACACTAGCCAACATGAACAGTTGAAGGCTGTCAACCATAGTTCCTCCCCTAACCATCATGCCTCAGTTTTATGAGTAATGCATAGGACCGATAGAGAGAGGTGTAGGATTGGTTTCCTTCCATGGAAGATACAGATTTTTCTGGAAAACATTTTTTTTTGTGCAATGAGGAACACAGGGATGAGGTAGTTCATAGATGTATGGGACATTCAAAAGCAATCCAGCGGAGGGGTGGGCTACAAAGAGAACCAACTGATTTAGAATTAACTGAAGGAGAATTTCAGGTGCATAGGATAGGGAGCTACTTCTACACAAAATGACATAAAAAAGAAGTATGGTATATCAAGGCAGGCCAGATGCACCACAAACGGAGGACTGTTAATAAAAGGGTATGGCTCCCAAATGCAAGTGGAGGACAAGTAAACAACCACCAATAGGAAACAACAGGTGGAACAATGAACACTAACAGCAAGGCAGTGAATAATGTATTTAAGTAGGAAAAACACACTCTAGAATTTCATTAGAAGGTAAATCCAATGAAAACAAGAGGACTTCAGAAGGAAGAGAGAAGAGATCTTCCAATGTACAACAATGGTTGAAAGAAAGGTGTGGAAGCGTGAAAATCCTGCAGGGGGTAAATGGTATAGTGTTGCTATAATCAACAGAGGACATAACATGCAGGGTAAAAGGGAACTCTTCGAACTAGGACACGAACAGAAAAAACATCCATGCAGAGCCAAGAATACTGACAGTTATTAAAAAGAGATACTGAAGAGAAGCATCAAATCTCCTAGGACAGTAGCAAAAACAAAGGAAGCATGACAGTCAGGAATGGAGTTATGGTGGGCATACCTTCAACTTTTTTTTTTTTGCCAGTGTCAACCTCCCGAAGGCAGCAACATAACCTATACATCTATGAATTACTTCATCCCTGTATCCCTTAATGGATGATAAAAAAACAAAAAGTATGTATGTAATGAAAATGCAAAGGTTTCATTCAAAAATTTCATAAGCATGTTAATGAAGGGTAAAGGAGGAACCAGGGAATGCAACATACACTATATTGCCAAAAATATTGGGACACCCCTCCATCATTGGATTCAGGTGTTCCAATCACCTCCATGGCCACAGGTGTATAAAATCAAGCACCTAGGCATGCAGACTGCTTCTATAAACATTTGTGAAAGAATTGGTCGCTCAGTGAATTCAAGCGTGGTACCATGATAGGTTGCCACTTGCGCAATACGTTGATCCGTGAAATTTCCTTGCTACTAAATATTCCATGGTCAACTGTTAGTGGGATTGTAACTAAGTGGAAGCAGCTGGGAACAACAGCAACTCAGCTATGAAATGGTAGGCCATGTAAAATGACAGCGCGGGGTCAGCGCATGCTGATGTGGAGTAGTTGCCAACTGTCTGCAGAGTCAATAGCTAAAGACCTCCAAACTTTGTGTGGCTTTCAGATTAGCAGAACAGTAGTGCGTAAGGAGCTTCATGGAATGGGTTTCCATGGCCGAGCATGGCCGAGTGGTGTACAGCAATGCCGCAAATAAAAATGGAATAACAGAAGGCGCCACTGAGTGCAGACCGTCATATACTTTAATTGCGAACAATAGTGTGAATGAACACTCACATTGGTATCTGCTGCAGGTTAGGGTATCCAATTCCTACGTCCAGAAGTCGGCTGTCATAAAATGGGACCGGAAGACCGCTGTGTGCTGCAGTGGAATGCAGATGGAGAGCAGCGTATGGCGTAACCGCATCACCATTATCCCATGTATGTAAAGCACGCTGCCACTGGACTCTAGAGCGGTGGAGACGTGTTCTCTGGAGTGACGAATCACTCTCCTCTGTCTGGCAATCTGATGGACATATCTGGGCTTGGCGGCTGCCAGGAGAACGTTACCTGCCTGACTGCATTGTGCCAAGTCTAAAGTTTGGTGGAGCGGGGATTATAGTGTGGGGTTGTTTTTCAGGGGTTGGGTCCAGTGAAAGGAACTCTTAAGGCGTCAGCACATCAAGACATTTTGGACAATGTCATGCTTCCAACTTTGTAGGAACAGTTTGGGGATGGCACAAAGCAAGGTCCATAGAGACATGGATGAGCGACTTTGGGGTGGAGGAACTTGACCGGCCTGCACAGAGTCCTGACCTCAACCGGACGGAACACCTTTGGGATGAATTAGAGCGGAGATGGCGATCCAGGCCTTCTCGTCAACCATCAGTGCCTGACCTCACAAATGCGCTTCTGTAAGAATGGTCAAAAATTCCCATAGACACACTCCTAAACCATTCTGGACAGCCTTCCCAGAAGAGTTGAAGCTGTTATGGCTGCAAAGGGTGACTAACTTAATATTGAACCCTACGGACTAAGACTGGGATACCATTAAAGTTCATGTGCGTGTAAAGACAGGCATCCCAATACGTTTGGCAATATAGTGTATAAACAGAATTAATCTTCAACTTTAAAAGAGTATTTAGCCATTTGCCTGGAGTTCAGCTTTAAAAGGTATTACACCTGCAACATTTTGTCTATCCTGAGCACGTGCCTTCCATTAGCTAATGACATTTATGTAAAACTATAAATATATAATACATCTCTCTATATTTAGCAAGATGGAAAAAAGATATGAGAAACTGTGCTAATGATGGCTCTTAAAATGATTGAAGAACATTGTGGGGTTGATTCACAGCAAATAGACTGTTCATTTTGCAAGGGAAGTTTTCTCAAATCTTAGAGAAGGAGGTGAAACTCTGCTGACTTTCATCATCTAATCATGTGCAAGCAAAAATGCTGTTTAATTTTCCTTTCTTTGCAAAGTGAAATTTCACCACATTCAAGCTCAGGGGGAAAATTCCCTTGCAAAGTGCAACTTCTCTTGAAAAGTGAACAGCCTATTTGCTTTTAGTAAGTTAACCCATGTCTCAAAATCTGAAATGTATGTTTTGTCAGCTGTGCACAGCAGCCAATCAGATTATTCTTTCCATGCATTAATGAAACAGAAAAAATGAAAGACTGAATCTAACTGGCCATTATGAGCAACAAAGAAAATTCTTCCTTTAGATATTTTCAATCTGGAGACAATGAAAAGACAGTTATGCTGCAACTTTAATCTGACAAGCACAAAATGTCAAGTCGGAAGGTTTGAAGTATGAAGGATGCAACAAGTTTTGATTTCTACAACTTTATGGCAACTTATGATATTTACTCAATGTGTATTTCCCTTTAGATATAGATAATCCCATAGCATTGCAAGATTAAGGAGTTAAGCAAAGCTGAACTATGGTTGAGTATAATTTTTTCAAGTTTCTTTTTTTCTAAAGTGACTCTGACTTGAAAAATAAGGATTATTATTGAGTTAGAAGATCACAAAAGATGGCCCGATGCAAATTTTCTCATTCATATTTACACAGGCTATTCTAAAGAGCTGACTGCTTTGTGGTTCCAGGAGACAGGTAATAGGGCTCTATGGGCTCATAAGACAGAGAAGAAGCAGTTTAAAGTTGGCAGATTCAGGAGTGCTTATTCTCCTTTTCTAGAAGTACAGCTTAATACTCCACTAGGACTGTATGATTTGTATCCGACAAATGCATGCATGAAGTTAACATTCTGTAGAACGAGAAATATAAACACAGTTATAAGAAAACACTGCTCACTGATTTATGGCATGGTGCTGCTGTATGGCGATTACTTCGCCAGCATCTCAGTCACCGAGAAGTCTGTTCGAGTGTGCAAAGTGTTGCAACAATGTTAGCGTTTCCATCATATCACTGGTGCAAGCGCAAACATAATTAATGGGATAAGGTGCATGACTACAGGGTTACATTCAGGGGTGGGTATATGTTATGGACTGCTTTAGGGGTTAGCTTTAGCCATAGGTTTAAACACTGAGTTAGATTCATGTTAAGGTAAACCAGTTATTTTGTGTAAAAGCTTTAGGCCTGGAACATTTTCCAGTGTAACCACCCAGTTATTTTGGGTGCTTTTTATGTGTTAAACATTCCTACACCTTAGAATACTACACTTCATTTTTTACTTTAGCACTGGACACTTTAATTATTACTGAAATCAAGTGTTGGCATATAGAAGATTTTTTGCACATGTATTTGGGATATTTGAAGATTTGATGCACTGGGCACTTTAATTTATTTGTTCATTAATTTTAGCACTTTTTGTATATTAAGCACTAGACACTTTATACATTGGTTTGTGAAATTCATGGTTTTTATTCATCCAATTTTGGATGATTTTCTATTTGCTATATTAGTTTTCTATGATGTGATCCAATATGAATTTTACATTAATTAATATTTATTGCACTTTGTTTACTGTGGTGACAGTGCTGTCTTTTTTCCATTTAACTAATTTTTCAATCACTAAATCATGTATTTAAATTAGAATATACTTGCCTCTTGGGCTAGTTAATATTCATAACATCCTCAGTAGAGACAAATAATGCTTGGACATACAGTTAGGCTATGTACATCCAAATTGGAGGAAGGGTTTAAGAATTACAGCTCTTAAGAGTAGCCACCCCCCCTTTTTAAAGGGACCAAAAGTAATTGGACAGTTGAATCAAAAGCTGTTTCATGGCCAGGTGTGGCCTACTCCTTCGTTATTTCTTCATCAATTAAGCAGGTAAATGGTCTGGAGTTGATTCTAAGTGTGGTATTTGCATTTGGAATCTATTGCTGTGAACCTACATCATGCGTTCAAAGGAGCTGTCCATGCAAGTGAAACAGGCCATTGTAAGGGTTCAAAAACAAAACAAATCCATCAAAGAGAGAGCAGCAACATAAGAGTGGCCAAATCAACAGTTTGGTATATTCTGAGGAAAGAAGAACGCACTAGTGAGCTCAGCAACATAAAAAGGCATGGACGTCCAAGTAAGACAACAGTGGTGGATGATCGCAGGATCCTTTCTACGGTAAAGAAAAACCTATTCACAACAACCAGACAAGTGAAGGACACTCTCCAGGAGGTGGAGTATCATTGTTAAAGTCTACAATCAAGAGAAGACTTCACGAGAGCAAATACAGAGGGTTCACCACAATGTGAAAACCATTCATAAGCCTTAAGAATAGAAAAGCCAGATTAGCCAGTTCTGGAAAAGCATTCTTTGGACAGATGACGCTAAGATTAATCTTTAGCAGAATGACAGGAAGAAAAAAGTGTAGAGAAGGCTTAGAACAGCTCACGATCCAAAGCAGACATCGTCATCTGTAAAACATGGTGGAGGCATTGTGATGGCATGGGCATGCATGGCTTCCAGTGGCACTGGGTCATTGGTGTTTATTGATGATGTGACAGAAGACAGAAGCAGCCAGATGAATTCTTCAGTGTTTAGAAATATACCATCAGCCCAGATTCAGCCAAATGCAGCTTGGACGGCGCTTCACTGTACAGATGGACAATGATCCAAAACACACTGCAAAAGCAACCCAGGAGCTTTTGAAGGAAAAGAAGTGGAATATTCTGCAACGGCTGAGTCAATCACCTGATCTCAGCCCAATTGAGGATACATTTCACTTGCTGAAGGCAAAACTAAATGTACAAAGAACAACTGAAGACAGCTGCAGCTAGAGCCTGGCAAAGCGTCATAAAGGAGGAAACCCAGTCTTTGGTAATGTCCATGAGTTCCAGACTTCAGGCAGTCATTACCAGTAAAGGATTCTCAACAAAATATTAAAAATGAACATTTTATGCATGATTATATTCAATTGTCCAGTTACTTTTGGTCCCTTGAAAAAGGGGAGATGGATACTCTTAAAGAGTTGTAATTCCTAAACCCTTCCTCCAATTTGGATGTACATAGCCTCAAAAACCTGAGAGTGTGCACTTTCAGCCCAAATCCATTATATAACTATAGCTTGAATATGTTTTGGTAAATACCTGAAAAAAAAACTAAAATTGTGCCTGTGTCCAAATATCTATGGACCTAACTGTATAACATCAGATACACTTAGCATCTCTCTGACCAGTGTTTATGGTCCCCTTCTATCACTGCTCTATAGGGTCTTCATTTCTTTCGGCTGACAACCTGTCTTTCATTGACACTATGACTTTTAGCATTCTGTTTGCTGCAGTCAGACTCCTTGTAGGTGTTGTAGTTTTGGCTTCCAATGTAGGGCTTTCTTTACCCAGATTGCAAACTTAACAGACCTCAAAGCTATTGCTGCTGCACCTAAAAAATTAGGTATCACACTAAAATGTGATGTTACTCTAAGCGTGTTGCTTACAAGGTGTGTGTAAAAAAAAAAAGCTAAATGAGGGGTACAGTTTACTAAAAACTAGCAACTGTCACTCTGTTCATAAAAAGGGTTCATTTAGGCCTAATGGTTTTGGGCCTCCTGACCAATCTAAATATACATTAGCTGAGCAAGTATTAATTGGTTATGGGTGCCATTATCTCTAGTCTAACTAGCAAAGTTCCATAAAAGTGAATGAACTGGAGGAAATAAAGCGAAGAATAGGAAAGCCTAGTCACATGACCTGCCAAAGTGATGTAACCAATCTCTCCATCAATCAGTGTGTTCTTTGCACCGTATGCAGAGTACACTCCATAGGACATTGCAGGCTCCACACCACAACCTTCATTTTATGAATACAGTATGCAGCAGAAAGTGGACCATGCTTTTCAATGTCTGCAATAAATGAGGGCCCTAGTGAGGGGAAGAGGAACTGCAGAGAAAACAGTGAAGACACTTGCAATAGAGCTACCAGAGACGTTACTGCCTATAAAGTGAACAGAGCAGCAAAAATACAGAAACTGGGGAAAAAGGAACACCACAAGGGAGTGATTACTGTTGTATGGACAACTCTTAAGGAAAAATGTGTTGAGGGGATGTAGAAATTGATGAGAAAAGAGTGCCTCTACCAGGCTGTGGGCATTATTGAGTGAACAGCAAACTGGGGTTGATTTACTAAAAACGAGTGCAAAAAATTCAGCAGCTCTGCATAGAAACCAATCAGCTTCCAGGTTTTATTGTCAAAGCTCAACTGAACAAGCTGAACTAAAAAGCAGAATGGCTAATATGCACACCTGAACTAGATCTTGCACTCTCCAGTTTTAGTAAATCTACCCCAATGCATATGCTGGGGACAGTGCTGCAGGGCAAAATTGAAAAGGAAACCAAGCAGAAGCCCATGTGTTTAGTTACAACCTCTCTTTATAGCATACAGGATATAGCTTCCATGAATGAAAAGCAGTCTATGAACGGAGAAAGTGGAGCTTTTTCAACTGCCCGTCTTCCATTCATAGATAGCTTTTCATTCATGGAAGCTTCTATGAATGAAGGAAGGGTGACAAAAAAGGGGAGGGGGGATAGTCAGCACTCTAGGTGAGTGTCTGTAAGAAGTCTATTGAATCTTTTTTTTTAGAATTATGTTTTTATTGGGATTTTAAACAAAGAAAAACTGACAACACCGCAGTTATACAGGACATATGTAAAGTGATTGTAACAATGTGATACAATAAAAAATATCCAGATACCAGACAAAATGAATTACATGAGTCTAAGAACCTTATTAGAAATAAAAATAAAAAAACAGACAGAGAAAAGAGATAAGTGGACTTATTGATGAAATAATTGAGTACAAATATAGTGTCAAAGGAAAACAACGGAATAGCTGTTGAAATCAGGATGTCAGAGTGAACGAATGAGAGGTGGGTGAATGAAAGGTGGAAAGATCCCATGGTTCCCAAACAGTTTCAAATAGAGGGATAAGGTTATCATGAAGAGCAGTCAAATATTCCATTATTCTAACCTCACCAATGATTTTTATCAATTCCATCAGGAAGGGAAGTGTAGTGGATAACCAATGCATGGATATGGTTCTCCTGGCTGCTGTTAAGACATGAGAGGACAACTTCTTGGCTGGAATGGAAAGGACTGCAAAAGGTAGGCCTAGAAAAGACTGAAGAGGGTCAAATGGAATGGAGACCTTCAAAAGAAGTTGTAAAAGATCTAGGACTTCCTTCCAAAAGGGAACAATGAGTGTGCATAGCCAGAAAATGTGAAAGAGGGATCTAATTTCCCTCTCACATTGCCAGCAGACAGGAGAAATAACTGGGTTACGAGCATGAAGAACTTAAAAGATTTGAATGTTTTGGTATAAAACCCCAGAAGTATTTTCCCTGAACACCACACATCTAGAAGACCTGGACACGGCCTTCCAAATCTTACTCCAATGTTCCAAAGGGATAGTACACTGAAGGGCCTCTCTTGGCTCTTTTGACTCCTGCAGCACAGAAAGATTGCAGCTGTGGGGTTTGGGAATGAGCTGGCACCAGCACAAGGAACTGTCAATTGTGCTGATTTTTTTTAAGCTTTACCTAAACTTAAGCTTTAATGTTTATTTAACAGTCTTTACAGCTCCTTGCAGTAAACCACCACCTTGTTCTTCAGTTAGATCCAAGTTTATATTAACAAGAAAAATAGAGACGTTCCGCAGCAGAGCATCTTTTAAAATGGGTCACGTTTAAGGGTCTGCACTTACCATCCTCTCCTCTCTGCCAGCCCTCTCCACAATGAGTCTGTCCTGACCATCCTCTCTATGAGCTTCTTCCACAACATGCCATCTGAGGTCACTCGGTACCACTCCTTGCACACCAGCTCTGCTGAACACAGTGATCTTGCATCCAGGTAGGACAAAATATTTTCCGCTATGTGATCCAGTCCACGTGCTGGAAAAGCAGCGTTAATAAAATGAGGCATGTATAAGACAAAGAGGACTAAAGCATTCTAGAACTGTTTTCTCATTCTTGTTCCTGCAGACACTAATAATTTACAGGGAAACATCCAAAGTTTACTCCTATAAAATTCCTGTAAAGTTTTTCCTGTAAGAAATGAACCAAATTTTTTCACAAAATCAAAAACAAACAGTGAGAATTCAGATGTTTCAGGCTTGTCACATTAAGGAAACATCTACATACGTCTAAGTGCTGTGAAGAACCCTTGCATTTATCACATATATAGTTTATGGATCTTTAACTGCATTAGCTGTGAATCTGTTAGTTAGGTCAGTTGATTTCTGAGAAAGTAAGGGGTAAAAAAAAAAAAATACGAATTTCCACAGATATTACCAAAATTACGTAACAAGAGATACTGTGTATTATTCAGACAGTAGCCAGAAAGCCCTTGGTTTCAAGTATAGCCATGTGGGACTCAAGAGATGTTGCTAAGACTAAGCTTAAAAACAGAAGTATGGGATTTTTTTTTTTTTTTAAATCATACTTACCCAAGTGGATGCAGCATCGGCCCATTGCTCCAACTAACCCCTGCCGGCTCTAAGTGTGAGAACTCAGCGATCACATGACCACTGAGTTCGCACAGCCACTCAGAGCAGTGAGTTTCAGACACCGCTGTCTGC
Organism: Staurois parvus; assembly: GCF_062004578.1. Taxonomy (NCBI): domain Eukaryota; kingdom Metazoa; phylum Chordata; class Amphibia; order Anura; family Ranidae; genus Staurois; species Staurois parvus. Next base: position 14,083,244 of record NW_028318099.1, read on the forward strand.
TCTATTATTATTATACAGGATTTATATAGCGCCCTACAGTTTGCGCAGTGCTTTACAATATAAAGGAAGACAGTACAATTACAATACATTTCAATACAAAAGGAATAGGGGGGCCCTGCTCATGGAGCTAGTGGAGTGCTGGGCTATGGAGGGGGAGTGAGCTGCCGGCTCGGCTTTTAGAGCCTTGCTGAGAGGTTGAGCCAGGTGTCGCTCCAGACTCTGGGGTGGATCCTGTCTTTAAAGTGAGCATCATGGGTCGCAGGAGTGCAGAATGAACTGCACTCCTGTGATCCACAGGAGTAAAGCCAATAGAGCTTCGGCTGTACTTCTCCTTTAAGGTCTCATTTACACTTCCTTCAACTTCAACACACATTAAAGCACCCACCGCTTCAACATGCTTTTTTGCTGTGTTTTGATGCTTCGGTGATGCTTTTTTGAAACTTTAATGAAGCCTGGCAGATGCAAACACAACAAGTGAAAAGGACTGTAAGCTATGCATTTTATTTAATGACAAGGGCTTTGATTGGCATTCAGAGTGCTATAAAAAAGTGTATCCAATGCCACACTTTGAAGCAAGTGTAAACAAACCCTAAATATCACAAAAATCGCCTCTAGAAAGAAGAAAGAAGAAAGTACAGCAAATTACAGTGCAGACTTGTTATCCAGAGTATACGTTCCAGGGCTGTCATCTATGGCTAAAATAAATCAATAAAAATCCTGCTTGCTAAATCTTCGATGCACTTTCATCAACGCACGCTACATAGAGTTCAATGGTGATGCATGTTAAACACTCCTAAAATGCACTACACCTAAGCTGCAAAGGTGTGAAAAGGACCTTACTACTCGATATGCAACTAACCTGAAATAAGAGCAGGACCTCTAAATATTTCATACATCACTGACTGCAAGTCTGTTTAATGTCACTGACTTAGCTAGGTAGGTATGGTAAGAATTAGTGTTCAAGAGCACAGAACTTTAAAAACAAGTCAGCAGTGGCTTCTTCAACATTTCTATCCTGATTTTAAAGAGTCACCTTGTCCACTTGGGACAAATTAAAAATGTCTCTTTAAAGACCAGCCGCCAATCAGTTACGATTACCATCTCAGCACTTCTGTACCACTCCTTCCTCCAAATCAGACACTGTAGATAAATCTACACCTGGGGATGGGGGGTTGGGGACATGCAACGTTCTCCCATGATGCAGTACTTAGGACTAATAGCCAATAACTACACCAGAACAAAGTCACATTATGGAGGACATGATGTTACTTCTCCTTGTAAATTCCAACACCTGAAATTTGCAGCAGCTGTGACAAAAGAAGGAACGTCAGGGAAGCAATGAGAAATTAAAGTGGAGCTCCAGTCCCCCTAATAAATTTTTAGTAAAATCAGATCCACGATGACCTTTCAAATAGTATTAACAATTGGAATGATTCAATAGCAAAACTTAGTAATTATTACAAATTTTATTATTATTATTATTAGTAACTATTAAAAATGTACCATGATCTCGGAAGCAGGCAGGCACCATGGTGGCTATGGGTATCTGAAGCCCGCAGGTATTTATTTCCAGGAATCGTTGCTGCTGGCTATCCCAGCATGCACCACTTGTTCTCTCGCCTGCTCAGTACAAACACTGTTCGGCGTGATATACACACTATGCAATTCCAAGGTAGAACGCAGCAGGATACAGCATCCATGTCTTCCTGTAATCTGGACTCCGGTAAAATGGCGCGAAACACCTCCCATTCGCATCATTTCCGGTTTCCAAGTCCCACGATTACAAGAAACCAAAGGACTCCTGGGATACAGGAAACATCCCAGGAGACCTTGCAAATCGCCTTACGACGTCATCGCCTTACGACGTCATCATCTAGGCGACCGGGAATGGAACTGCATGCTTGCAGTGGATTTAAAAGTATGTAAATTAAACAAAAAAAAAAAAATATCCAACTTGTTCTTTATTTCACAGGGACAACATAATCAGGTAACGTATGAAAAATGGGCAGAACTCCACTTTAAGTATAACTGGGTTGGGAAGGTGGGAGGGGGTTTAATATTGCAGGAAAAATAATGTGCCAAGCATTGCCCCTGCAATCAGTGGCTTGTGGGTGTAATGTCAGGCTCCTGTAGACACATCTTCCAGCTTTCTGGCCATACCTTCATGGGGCTTTCATTTAGAAAGTTGGGGAAGTGTCAGTGGACTATGAGTGCATTAATCAACGCATTTACAGTCCATTAAAAGTACAAGTCAGTCTGCTGCTCTGAGTTTAAGTGTGACAGCGGCTACAGGAGGAGAAGAACCGCATTCGGTCATGGAGGGGAGCAGGTGGTAAGGTGGGGGGGGGGGTGCTTCTGAACAGGTTACTGAAACATATTCCAAAAAGTGAACTTAGCCTTTGAAAAACAAAAGTAGTATTTGCGAGCTGGGCCCATGACATCCACATCCGAGAAGAAAAAAAACAAAGAAAAAAACAAAGAAAACCTTTAAATCACCATTTCATCTCTCACACCTGTGCCCTCTATGAACAAGAGGGACTTTAACAATTCTCTTATGGGCCTGTTCAGCAATGATTTTGTCATTATCTAAGACAATGAAGTAATAAAAAAAAAAAAAGATATATGTAAGACAAGCATGGCTTTCTTTTGGTGAGGTCTTGCAAAAATGATCTTATTTTTTATGTAATCCATAGACAAAAAAATAAAAACAATTAAAAAAAAAAATACTTTTTTCTACTTTAATCAGTGTGAATTAAAAACTGTGTTACTAAAGTCAAAACAAAAAAAAAAATCAAAGAAAACCTTTAATTCACCAGTTCACCTCTCACACCTGTGCCCTCTAAACAAGAACGACTTTACAATTCTCTTATGGGCCTGTTCAGCAATAATTTTGTCATTATCTACAGACAATGAAGTAATAAATAAAAAAAGAAATATATATGTAAGACAAGCATGGCTTTCTTTTGCAAAAATGATATTTTTTATGCAATCCATAGACAAAAAATTAAAATGAAAAAAATGAAAAAAAAAAAAATATTTTTCTGGTTAAATCAGTGTTAATTAAAAACAGTGTTACTAAAGTCAAAACAAAAAAAAAAAAAAACAAAGAAAACCTTTAATACACCATTTCAACTCTCACACCTGTGCCCTCTATGGACAAGAATGACTTTTAGGGCTCGTTCACACTAGGCTGTTTTGCCAACGCTTGCCAAACGCCCCTATAGCGTTTGGCAAGCGTTGGTCCGGTGTTTGCGGAGCGTTTTTAACGCTCGGCAAACGCTCCGCAAATGCCGCATGCGCGGTTTAGCGGCGGTTGCTAGGCGTTTGCCGAGCGTTAATAACGCCCCACAAACGCCTATAAGGCTACGTTCACACTAGCCTTGTGTGCAGGCGGCAGAGAGGCGTTTGGGAAGCGTTTTTACCGCTTCCCAAACGCCTCTGCCAATTCTGCACATTACAGCACATGGTGCTGTTCTAACAGGAGCGTTTGCGTCGCGCCGCGTTGCGTCGCAGCAAAACGGACGCCTCTGGTCGAGTCAGGAGGCTTTGAAGCCTCCTATTCTCGTCTATGGTGCCGCTCCGCAAACGCCCGGCCGGCGTTTGCGGTGCGGTTGCGATGCGGTGTGTTTGCGGAGCGGTAACACCACTCAAATGCATTATAGGCGTTTGTGGGGCGTTATTAACGCTCGGCAAACGCCTAGCAACCGCCGCTAAACCGCGCATGCGGCGTTTGCGGAGCGTTTGCCGAGCGTTAAAAACGCTCCGCAAACACCGGACCAACGCTTGCCAAACGCTATAGGGGCGTTTGGCAAGCGTTGGCAAAACAGCCTAGTGTGAACGAGCCCTAATGCATTTGACTGGTTTTACCGCTCCGCAAACACCCCGCAACCGCGTCGCAACCGCACTGCAAACGCCGGCCGGGCGTTTGCGGAGCGGCACCATAGACGAGAATAGGAGGCTTCAAAGCCTCCTGACTCGACCAGAGGCATCCGTTTTGCCGCAACGCGACGCGACGCAAACGCTCCTGTTAGAACAGCACCATGTGCTGTAATGTGCAGAATTGGCAGAGGCAAAAACGCTTCCCAAACGCCTCTCTGCCGCCTGCACACAAGGCTAGTGTGAACGTAGCCTAACAATTCTACTTTAATCAGTGTTAATTAAAGTAGAAGGTTTGCAAATATTAAAGATTCTAACTACCAGCAAGAATGAGTCGGATTCCTTACATTTAAAGAACACCTGTCATTTTAGATCCATCATGGCGGTGCCCGTTAGCGAGCATCCACTCACCTGCTGCCACCAAGTCTCTCACCTTGCTGTGTCACTGCTGCATCACCAGCCGTCCCATTAAAGTGAATGGGACTGTCAGCGAGTCAACAGCAGGTCAGAGGAGAAGCCGCTGTAGGACAGAGATGACAATTGCTCTTTAAAAATTCTGACTTAAAACGAGCCTTTTCACTAGTAATTTAAATCAACTTGATTTTAATCAAATCCACCCAATAACAGTAAAATGATGACTCTGGTACTAAGCATTGAAAAGTTATTTACAAATTAAAAAAAACCGCTTTTTAAATTAAATTGTGCACTTTTTTTTATGCAATGCTAAAAAGTAACAAAAAATGGTCAAAAACAAAAAAGTTTAACATTTAATATTAGAAAAACAGAAAAAAAAGAAAAAAAAAAATCTTAAAAAAAAAATAACGGAAATAATTAAGGGGAGAAGGAGAAGAAGGAGCTAAAGCCCCACTTTGGGATAAAATCATACCCCCCCCCCCCAATACATAGTGTATCATATGTAATTTAACAACAGCTCAAAGAAGCCAGCATACACTCAAACCCAACTACAGATTACCTCCTAATTATGACTGCAATTTTCTTATCCTTTGCCTATTAAAGGTATCTGTTAATTGTGTAACCATTCCAGGGGATGTGTAAAACATACTCCTGCCTGCTATAGCGCCGGGAGTATGTATACCTTTGTTAGGTCGACTGTCGGCTTTCTGGTGGAAGTGATACGTGTGGCTATTACATGTTACATATTGCCGCGCACCCCAGAGTGAGAGCAATCATTCTAGACCCATTATTCACTGTTAACTAATGACTTGTAGGGCCATTTAAGCATCGCCTATGCAAAATACAAGGTACCAAAATTTGTTGTTGTTTCACGGGTAAACACTGTTAAGACTTGACATGCTGGAAATCTATTTACTCGGCGCAACCCTTTATTTTATATTTTACCAAAAATTGGAAAATATATTTCATTTATGTGCCCCAAAATTTACTTTTGTGTAGTTTTTCCTGAAATTTTGCAGTTCATAAACTATTGCTCTAGTAGAGTATGAGATAAAACACTGGAACTACCAATTTGTTATTCTCTAGGGTGTCTGTTTTCAGAAAACATATCCTGTTCGGAGGCTTTAACTAATCTTCAGGCGTAGATTTTTCTTCTTTTTTTTTTTATTGCAAACAAAAAAAAATTCAAAAGTGGAACTGGGACTGAAGTGGTTAAGATTGTGGAACAGTTTTAGGTACAGCGACACAGATGTGCTCTGTAAGATGTTCTCAAAAGATTGATAAAATTCCATAAAGAATCATTTAAAAGATCAATTTTGTTTCGATCCATCAGAAATTGCACTAATTTTTTCTTTAATTCTGAAACTAAACTTCATATTTAAATACCGTACTGACCTCTTGTAACATGACTGGTATGGGCAAAATTTGTAAATTAAGTCATTTTTATGAATTAGCTTCACTTTCTTGTTCCAAATATAAACATAGTGTGGTGGGTTAGGACACATCCATTAAGATGTTAGATAGCATACAGCCATCAAAAGATGACTTGACAATAGAAAAACACTAATAAATGGCAATTTAAACTAGCACAACAGAGAGCGCCGCCTCAAAGAGGGACCTGCATGTAATGACTTGCTTCATTACCAGCACTAAATCAGAATATCCTTCCTGCAATGTCCACTTGCTGGATGAACAAAAATGATCTGCAGTACAAATGGAGCAGTTTAAAAGCCAGATTAATGTCCTGTAGTTTGTATTAGTGGCTTCACATTTGCATACAATAAGGGGGTTTTATACACGCTTTAGAAAAAATTGGGCTTCGCTATTAAAATTCTCAACCACCCACTCAAGTCTAATCTCAAGCCAAGTCTCGAAGGAGCAGAAGTCAATAAAACAAGATAGTTGCACTCATAACCTTGGCGTGCGTCTGTTTAGCGGTAAGGGAGTACGAAAATAAAATAAATAAAAAGCTCGCAGGAGGTTATTTCTGTACATGTCACATTTTAGTAGCATGATCAGTATATTATGAGTTTCCTCCGATGGGAGGGAAAAAAAAAAAGCAGCTACTATAAAACTTCCTTTCTTCCAGTCACTGTGCTGATCCTAACTTTTCCCCCACAGTACGAGTGAGCGCGGATCACATGCACAAGGGGGCACACTCTATCAGCTGATTCTCATCATGGCCTGTAAAATACCATGCATGTCTTCTTTTGAATTGATTTAATGTCTGCAAATTAGGAACTCACTCATACAAATTATTTCTCTACAGCCAAGCTTCACCGTTTTCATTTTTTCTAATGTGTAAATCACATGAGGCAAATGAAACAAAATCGAAATTGTGAAAATGTCAAAGGCGTGCTGGTGACTGTGTGGGTAGATTATTGTAACACTTAGACGTCCATGAGAACGATCATTTGGCCACAGTTGCACATATGTATCAGGTTGGGTACACATGACTCAACTCTCAGGCCAAGTTGGCCAGCCCCACTTTAAAGAGGTATTAAACCCAAAAACTAAAATGTAATCTATTGTAGCTAGCCAATCCTTAACCCCTGGTTCATATATATGCGGCCATGTTTTCCGCGGGCACGAGAGCCCATTCATTTGAATGGACTCCTGTGCCCAGTGACACGAAGGGAAGAAGTCCCTGCGCTTCTTTTGAAAATGCAGCCCGCACGAGAACCTCAGTTCACAGTGCAGTTGCGTTTTCCAGTGCAGGCGGCGTGATATTAGAACTAATGGCACCCGCCCATGGGTCCACATTCCTCTGCGCGGGTGGTGCAGCTGCATGGATTTTCGTGCGGATCTACAACCGCACCACCCGCACATATGTGAACCTAGCCTAAAGATGGAGACTGCATTAGATTTCCTTTTTTAAAGTGGCTGTAAACTTCAGACATGATAAATGAACAAAGCATATCCCTCTGTAGTGCATATACACTCACCAGTCTCTTTATTAGGTACACCTGTTCAATTGCTTGGTAACACAAACTGCTAATCAGCCAATCAAATGGCAGCAACTCAATGCATTTAGGCATCAATATGTGGTGAATAATGCAGGCCATAGATGGGTCGAAAATCGGCCGATTTTTTGGCCGAAAATAAAATCGGCCAATTTTCGGATTGTTAGTGGGCTAAATGTTCGGCCGTTTTTCGTTTTTTTGGCAGATTTTTTTTATCGGTAAAATTGGAAAAAAAATCGGCCGATTTTCGCAGCAATGATGGGCAAATCGGCCGATCTTTCACCGATAAAAAAATCTGCGCGTGAGCAGTGACCTGCAAGAGGAAGACAAAAAGAAGAAAAAAGAAGAAGAGGATGAGGAAGAAGAGGATGAAGAAGAGGAAGAAGAAGAAGAGGATGAAGAAGAGGAAGCAGAAGAAGAGGAAGCGGAAGAGGAAGAAGAAGAAGGAGGAAGAGGATGAAGAAGAGGAAGAGGATGAAGAAGAAGAGGAAGAAGAAGAAGAGGAGGATGAAGAAGAAGAGGAAGATGAAGAAGAGGAGGATGAAGAGGAAGAAGAAGAAGAAGAGGATGAAGAGGAATAAGAAGAAGAAGAGGATGAAAAAGAAGAAGAAGAGGATGAAAAAGAAGAAGAAGATGATGAAAAAAAAGAAGAAGAAGAGGACGAAGAGGATGAAGAAGAGGATGAAGAGGACGAAGAAGAAGAAGAAGAGGATGAAGAAGAAGAAGGAGGATGAAGAAGCTGAAGAAGAGGATGAAGAAGAGGATGCAGAAGAGGATGAAGAAGAGGAAGCAGAAGAAGAGAATGAAGAAGAAGAAGAGGATGAAGAAGAGGATGAAGAAGAGGATGAAGAAGAAGAAGAGGATGAAGAAGAAGAAGAGGATGAATAAGAGGATGAAGAGGATGAAGAGGAAGAAGAGGATGAAGATGAAGAGATTGAAGAGGAAGAAGAGGATGAAGAAGAAGAAGAAGAGGATGAAGAAGAGGATGAAGAGGAAGATGAAGAAGAGGATGAAAATGAAGAAGAGGATGAACAAGAGGAGGAGGAAGAAGAAGAAGAAGAGGAGGAAGAAGAAGAAGAGGAGGAAGAAGAAGAAGAAGAAGAAGAGGAAGGAGAAGAAGAGGATGAAGAAGAAGCAGAAGAAGAAGAGGATGAAGAAGAAGCAGAAGAAGAAGAGGATGAAGAAGAAGAAGAGGAAGAAGAAGAAGAGGAAGAAGAAGAAGATGATGATGAAAAAGAAGAAGGAGAAGAAAAGGATGAAGGAGAAGAAGAGGATGAAGAAGAAGAAGGAGGATGAAGAGGAGGATGAAGAAGAAGAAGGAGGATGAAGAAGAAGAGGATGAAGAAGAAGAAGAAGAAGAAGAGGAAGATGAAGAAGAGGATGAAGAAGAAGAGGATGAAGAAGAAGAGGATGAAGAAGAGGAAGATGAAGAAGAAGAAGAAGAGGAAGATGAAGAGGAAGATGAAGAAGAGGATGAAGAAGAAGAAGAGGATGAAGAAGAAGAGGAATTCCAGTGCGGCAAAAAGTGTCCCTGCAGAGAGCTCCGCTATTTCTTTGACAGTTCCTTGACATTTATAGCGGTTGCAACAATGTATCTATTTGTTTCTGAATAAAAACATCTGTATCCTAAATGGATACAAATAGATACAATGTTGCAACCGCTATAAATGTTAAGGAACTGTCAAAGAAACAGCGGAGCTCTCTGCAGGGACACTTTTTGCCGGCTGTAGACGGGATGAAAATCGTCCGATTTTTTTTACCGTTGCTGGTAATGTCGGTCGCCTAAACGACCGATTTTTTGTTTTTTTAAAGAAAAATCGGCCGATTTTCGACCCGTTTATGGCCTGCGCAAGACTTGCTGAAGTTCAAACTGAGCATCAGAATGGGAAAGAATGCAGATTAAGGTGACTTTGAACTTGGCATGGTTGCTGGTGCCAGACAGGCTGGTCTGACTATGTAAAAACTGATGATCTACTGGGATTTTTACGCACCACCATCTCTAGGGTTTATAGAGAATGGTCCGAAAAAGAGAAATATTCAGTGAGCAGCAGTTATGTGAATGAAAATGCCTGGTTGTTGTCAGAGGTCAGAGGAGAATGGGCAGACTGGTTGCTGCAACAATCAGATGGTAAGATTGGAATTTGACGTACACAACATGAAAGCATGGATCCATCCTGCCGGTATCAACGGTTCAGGCTGAATGGACATAAACAAAGATGATACCCTCCTGTGCTTACATAGAGGCAATAGAATAAAATAAAATAAAACAGCAATACAATAGATAACGGCTATCACCTAACCTGATTCCAATAGGTGCAATATAACAGTAAAAATGGTGAAGCGCTAACAGTAGGTACAAATCACAGCAGATATATATAAGCATATAACAAAATAAATAATAAAGTGACAATATAAAGTGTTGATTCAAGCGGATCAAATACAGTGCTGCTGATGGTGAACAGGTGAAACCTGTACTAGAACAGGCGAATCCTTTCCCAGATTGGGAAAAAAACAGCAACCGGCCATCCCTAGTCCACTAAGGGACTGGTACTATAAGTAATGTGACCCCTAATGTGAACCATGAACGAAAGTCCAGAACAAAATGTATATTAATCAAACTAGTGCTGGAAATCAGTGTGAGTATCCAACATGCAGAGTAGCTGTGGCTCAACAGCTGTGTGCTCGTGGTAGGTGATCTTCAAACAAGGTGAAAAAATCCTAAATGGCAGAAATGGCCCCTCACCTCAAAGCGGTGACCAGAAGGGCCAACTCGCCTTATGGATATCAATCTGAAGCCACGTCCAAACCAGGAAGTCGCACGGAATCCACTGCCACTAGCAATCTCAGGTCACACTCCCCACATGGCGTCAAACATATAGAAACAGAACATCCTCCATAGTGTAAAACCTTTATTTGCATCAATAAATGAATAAAAAATGCCCACTCACATGTAGAAATTGGTAAAATCGCATTGCCACCACTAGTTATGGGTGTACTGCATGGATCAGATCATACAGGCGTCCAACCGGAAGTGGGTCACCGGAAATGACGTATCGCCGCGTTGCGTCACGACCACGTGACTTCCTCAGGGTATACGCCCACCGGTGATCAGCTGTGGCCTTATATATTATATGCACAGCAAATAAATCAATAAAAAACTTGAAATGACGGCGGCCATTTTGCTGAAGGCCGCATGCGCATAAGCACGGTTCAGGCTGGTGGTGGTGTAATGGTTTGGGGGATATTTTCTTGACACTAGCAAGGTGTACCTAATAAAGTGACTGATGAGTGTAAAGGTATGTCTCAATTAAGAGCACTAGTTGTCATTCCTTTCTGCTTTGTTCCTCTTCTATCAGCATGAGTCACTTTTGCCAAGCTTTAATGGCACCAAGAGAAAAATGGTGACAGAGGAGGGACCTCCAGCAGAAGGGGGTGTGTTCCTTCCCTCCAATCAGCTCTCAGAGCTCCCCTCACTGAACTCTGCAGTGGTTCAGCTCTCCGTCCCCTTTTTTTCTGAACTCACAGACAAGTTTTAGAAATTCAGCACTTTGAATGGACGCAGAATAAAAAATACTGCATATAAACATGTACAACTTACAGTAAAAAGGAGAATTTGCTTTCTCTCTGTGCATCATGTGTGGCCAGTCACTTCACTGGGTATATATAAGGGCTTACAACTACTTTAAGACTTTTTTTCTTTATTTTAACCTTGTGATTCAGCCACTTCCTGTCACTTCCTGTGATTCAGACACTTCCTGTCTTACGGTGTCACCACTCTAGGAGTATAATTGGAAACACCTTTGGACAATTGTACTATAGTTTCGATCTAAACCCAAGAACAAAAAAGTAATATACTGCAGCTCATCAGTCCTCAGATGTGATGGCTGTATTAGTTTTCTTTTTAGTTTCACCTGTGCTCAGGTAAGTTACACCTCCTGTTTTAATGTGGTTACATTCACTCCTCCACTCATGAAAATGCAGAAAAACCACCCTTAGAGAGCAGCATTATCAGTCTAGTGTTAAAGCGGAGCTCCACCCAAAAGGGGAAGTTCCGCTTTAAGGACTGCTCCCCCGCTCCTCATTAAGGATTGGCACCTTTGGGGAGCGGGTACCCGAATTTGACAGGTACCCGCTCCCACTTCCGGTCCGATCACCTAGCTGATCGGAAACGGAAGGTATCCTTCCTCCCTGTAGTCTTTTGGGACACGTGACAGGTCCCAGAAGACTACAGGACCATTCACGAAGCACAGCGCTACTTGCGCTAGCGCAGTGAGTACCCGGCTGTGAAGCCGCAAGCTGTCACAGCTGGGTGCCCACAGTGAAGATGCCGGCCTCCTAGAATACAGGATGGCCGGTGAAACAAGCTGCGGGGGACACACCACAAGACCGAGGGACAGATAAGTGGCTGTTTAAAAGTCAGCAGCTACAGTTTTTGTAGCTGCTGACTTATATTTTTTAATAGGTCGTGTGGAACTCTGCTTTAGGCCCGGTATCCATTTCTGTTCAAGAGAAGCAAATTGTACAGTCCTGCTGGAAAAAGCATTCAGCTGCAGTGCCAGTGGTTTCTGGGAGGGAGTAACCGCAAATCAGCAAGAATCTCTTCTGGCAAGTTTTCCTGACACCAAGAGAAAAATGGTGATGGGGAGGGAGCTCCAGCAGACTGACAGCCTCAGCTCTGTTCCTGTGTGCTGTGTGGAGGGGGGTATGTCACTCCCCTCCAATCAGCTCCCAGAGCTCTCCTCACTGATGTAACTTCAGCTCCCCGCCACCTGGTTTTCAGATCTGAGAGATTCTGTGTAAATTCTGCACTCTGAAAGGATGTATGGGAAAAACAGCTGTAGATATACAGGTACAACTTATATAGGAGGAATTGTTTAATCTCTGTGTATCCACCTGAGGCCAGTCACTTCACTGGGAATATGTAAGGGTTTGCAACTACTTTAAGATGCACTAGCAGATTTACATGGACAAATTGGAGTTGATCTCCAGCTAAAACTTTTTAGGTAGTTATAGTAAGTTTTTTACACTATGCAGAAGAGCACAGCGTCAGTTCTCTAGCTATGCTGGGAACTCATCCTGCTCTCCTCCAATGATCAGACTTCTGCTGACAAGCCCCCCCCCCTCCCCCCTCAGAGCCTACCACTGGGAAGATTAGTGTACTGCTGTTTCTCCTCTTACAGCTCTTATGCAGCTGAGAACACAGGAAATGTGATCACTTATAAAAAAAAAAAAAGGGAAAAAACGAGTTTATATTTATTTTTTTTTATCTTTACATAAATGTTTTATCTTTCATTTCTATTTTTAACTGTATGGATTGTTTTACAGGCTAGGGTTTACAATCACTTTACATTTTTCTGGCTTGTATATTACTATTGATGTTTAACCACTTGCCCTCGCGAGGATTTACCCCCCCCCCCTTCTGACCAGACCATTTGTTTGCGGTACAGCGCTGCATTACTTTAACTGACAATTGCGCGGTCATGCAACGCTACACGCAAATGAAATGTGCATTCTTTTTTTCCAACAAATTGCGCTTTCTTTTGGTGGTATTTGATCGACTGTGCACTTTTATTTTTTGCGCTATGAAAAAAAAAAAAAGGACGACAATTTTGAGAAAAAAAACAATATTTTTGACTTTTTGCTATAAAACATGTCCAATAAAAAAAATGTAAATTTAGGCCAAAATGTATTCTGCTACATGTCTTTGCTAAAAAAATCCTAATACCTGTAAATTAATTGGTGTAGGTGAAAATTGCAGTGTTTACAAGTGGCGGTATAGATATTGGAAATTTTATTTTTCACAAGTAATGGCGGCGATCAGTGACTTATAACGGGACTGCGGCGGGCATTCTGACACTGGGGGGGGAACTGACTTGTCACTGACATCCCCAGTGACACCAATACAATAATCAATGCTAAAAAAAAAAAAAAAAAAAAAAGCGCTGACACTGTACTAACGGCACTGGGCAGGAAGGGGTTAACATGAAGGAGATCAAAGAGTTAAATGTGTGCTGTTTTCCTGCAGAGCCATCCAAAGCAGTGTGCAGAAGCTGACAGGGAGGAGAACTGTATTGTTTACATACAGTTCTCCTCCCCATCAGAGTTGCTCGAAAATCATCGGGCGCCGGTGAGTGATCACCGGCAGGGAACCGGTGATTGACAGCCATGGCCACGAATGGCGGCACACCTTCTACCCGAAAATGCAAAATCATGTATATATACACACGTGATTTTGAGCACCCGTGCCACCCTGTAACAGTATATCTGCTACAGATTGGTTGGGAAGCGGTTAAAGTGAACCTCCAGACAAATATGGTTTGTTTTGGATACAGCAGGAAAGAGCTCCTGTCAGGTCTTCATTGCTGTATCTGTTCCTGTTGCAACTTAAAATAACAGACATGAAATTTTCAGGACAGACAACAAACTCAACCTCCTGGATGGTCAATATTTGTGTAAATGAGGCAGGACAGCTGCTAATACTACATTCAAAGCATTATTATTGGAAACATAGGTCATTATAATGACCTATATCTCCATGCACCACAACTTTCTCCTTTCCTTTATAGGTAGCTGTAGAAATGTAGTAGTCAGCATAGGTTAAGAACTATTTATTTACATTAGAAAGACAAAAGAAATACCTGCACATAGCCCAGTGTCTTATATCAGTAGAACAGCCAACTGGCTGAGACCTACTTCCCTCCCAACCTTTTCAACTGAGCAGGGGTGTGTATGCTGCAGTCTAAAGCTGTCTCGAATACATCTATGGATCGAATGGTACAATGGAGCTATTTTCACCCAAGGTGGAAGGAAATAATATTGTTTAACTGCTTGTGGTCTGCACACCGCACGCATTGCGGCCCCACTGCGCTGGATCACGTGTGTGTGTTTGTGTGTGTATGTATATATATATATATATATATATATATACACACACACACACACACACACACACACACACACACACACACATATACATTCATACATATACACACACACACACTATATTGCCCAAAGTATTGGGACGTCTGCCATTACACGCACATGAACTTTATTAGCATCCCAGTCTAAGTCGGTAGAGTTCAATATTTGGTTGGCCCACCTTTTGCAGCTATAACAGCTTCAACTCTTCTGGGAAGGCTCTCCACAAGGTTTAGGAGTGTGTCTATGGGAATGTTTGACCATTCTTCCAGAAGTACATTTGTGGAGGTCAGGCACTGGTGTCGGAAAAGAAGGCCTGCCTTGTAATCTCCACTCTATCCCAAAAATGATTTATCAGGTTGAAGTCAAGACTCTCTGCAAGCCAGTCAAGTTCTTCCACCCCAAACTCGCTCATCCTTGTCTTCATAGACCTTGCTTTGTGCACTGGTGCGCAGTCATGTTGGAAAAGGAAGGGGCCATCCCCAAACTGTTCCCACAAAGTTGGGAGCATGAAATTGTCCAAAATGTCTTGGTATGCTGATGCCTTAAGAGTTCCCTTTATTGGAACTAAAGGGCCATGCCGAACTCTTCAAAAACAACCCCACACCATAATCCCCCCCCTCCACCAAACTTTACACTTGGCACAATGCAGTCAGGCAAGTACCATTCTCCTGGCAACCGCCAAACCTAGGCACGTCCATCAGACTGCCAGACAGAGAAATGTGATTCGTCACTCCAAAGAACGCATGTCCACTGCTCTAGAGTCCAGTGGCGGCGTGCTTTACACCACTGCATTCAATTCTTCATATTGCACTTGGTGATATAAGGCTTGGATGCAGCTGCTCAGCCATGGAAACCCAATCCTTGAAGCTCCTATGCACTATTATTGTGATCTGAAGGCCACATGAAGATTGGAGGTCTTTAGCTATTGACTCTGCAGACAGCTGGCGACTTCTGCGCACTGTACGCGTCAGCATGCGCTGACCCCACTCTATCATTTTACGTGGCCTACCACTCGGTAGCTGAGTTGCTGTTGTTCCCAGTTGCTTCCACTTTGTTATAATACTATCAGATGACCGTGGAATATTTAGAAGCAAGGAAAATTTCACGGATGCATTTATTGCACAGGTGGCAACCTATCACGGCACCACACTTGAATTCACTGAGCTCCTGAGAGCGATCCGTTCTTTCAAAATGTTTGTAGAAGCAGTCTGCATGCCTAGGTGCTTGATCCTATACACCTGTGACCTTGGAGGTGATTGGTACACCCGAATCCAAAAATTTGGAGGGGTATCTCACTACTTTTGGCAACATAGTGTGTATGAATACATTATATATATATATATATATATATATATATATATATATATATAGACACACACACACATATATATATATATATATATATATATATACATACACACACATATACACATGGTCCAGCTTTTTTGGGTAGGGGGCACAAGCTCCCGCCACGCCGGCGGTGCTTTCATCGGTTACAGCAGAAGCTGACAAGGGAGTAAAAACAGGCACATCGCTCACTAAAAGCAGCACACACTGCACACCATAAACAGTTAACCCTTTGATTGTCCCTTCTCAGCCAGTGTCCATAGTACAGTGACAGTGTATATTAGCACTGATCACCATATTAGAGTCACTGGAGATGTCAGTGTTATTTAGTGAGTTTGTGTCAGATTGCCTCCCGCACTATCACAGTCCCACTATATGTCGCTGATCACCGCCATTACTAGCATGTGTGAATAAAATGTATTTGAGTACAGTGTTGTATGACTGCGCAGTTAAAGTAGCACAGTGCCGAATACCAGTAAAAAACAAACGAACAAAAAAAAAAAAACGCCCTGGCCATGAAGGGAGTAAAAACATCCGAAGCTTAAGTGATTAACCTATGGTGTGCTTAAAAGGTACTGCAGGACATCCAAATTCTCACTTCGAAAACGTTTTGGCTGACTACCTATAGTTCACAGTTCAATGAGAAAAGTCAGCTATAGGTTTTATTTGCAAATTTTGGAATTCTATAACCTGGAGCTTATCCAACATGCATTGAATAATAGATGTGCAAGTAAAAAACAAAAAACAGTGAGCCTGATTTAATTTGAAGGATGTAAAACCCATTGAGAATTTACTAAAATTAGGTCAACAATTGCAGGCTCTTTTTTTCTCTAAATATATTTTAGGCACTCTGATCAGCTAATGAAAGGAAACTGGAAGAATGCAGGTCCCTAACCTTATGCCCAACAGTCTCCATACATGCCTATTCCTCCCTTGTCTAATGAAATTGTAAATCTGAAATGTTATTTGTGTTTTAAGCTGTTAACTGCAGTGGAACATCTTGAGCCAAGCAGATCTAGGTAATAAACTTCATCGTAAAACATATGATTGACACAGGGTGTATCCCAAGAGGTTCCAGAGCAGCTGAAAGCTTAATTGCATCTGCTTTTGTGGTGGACAAGTGGTGCACCCCAGGGGCTTAAACCATTAAAATCTCACCAGCCCAGAGGGACAACTGGCCCCCAGCCACCCAACCCAGCTGACAACTGACTGTGCATAAACGCCATTAAAACTTAATACTTTGGTGCGTGTCTTTGCTTCTGTTGAGGCAGGCTAGCTTTGGTTTAACCATCTGCTGGTCACTAACAAAGCAGCCACTTTCAGTGCTTTGGTGCATTTGGCTTACAGAAGAAGAAAAAGAAAAAAAAAAAAGACTGCCTATTCTTCAGCTGTGCTTTTAACTTGCAAGCACACATTACTGAAGTAGATTTTCAAATTCTGAATGCCCATCTAATAGCCTCTGAGTGGGATTGTAAAAAAGTGGTCATTTCTAAGCTGGCCCTTCAGAGGCTGCTTACTGTGCAATTTAATAATGTGCCCCTTCCTTACACAAATGTAGAAAAAAAAATTATATATATATATACATACATACATACACACACACACACACATACATATATATATATATCAGGGGCGGACTGACAACTCATGGGACCCCCGGGCAATAGGGGATCATGGGGCCCCTGTGTCCTTGCCCAAACTCAAAAAAGCCTATGAAAAAGGTACCAGGGGCATCTCATGGGGCCCCCTACTGACCCCGGGCCCTCGGGCTGCGCCCGAGTTTCCAAATGGTCAGTCCGCCCCTGATATATATATATATATATATATTCATATTCCTGTTTCTGGCTTAGGTCCTTCCTGCCTCCTGGGATTGCTACGTCACACCTATCCTCCCAGGAGGCAGTGGGGGAGATTTAGTAAAACTGGTGCACTCGGAATCTGGTGCAGCAGTACATGGTAGCCAACCAGCTTCTAACTTCAGCTTTGACAATAAAACCTGGAAGCTGATTGGTTTCTATGCAGAGCTGCGCCATGGAGTTTTAGTAAATAACCCCCAGTGTGTTACCAAAGGCACATGAGCAGAACAGACACACATTTATAGTGAATCTGCGCACGCACAGCGAATTTTAGCATGTGCGCACACATGCCATGGTCTTTTATGGTGGTCAGCTACCAGAAATGGGGAAGGTTATGCACAAAAGCAGAAATCCACCGCCCATGCACATATGCACAAGATTTTGAAAGATGGTGGCGCAGAAGAGGGGCAGGGGTGCAGTTCTGCTTTTTACCTAATTTTGCCTAATCTGCCTATGTTTTGCATCCCCTGGTTCCTTCCTTCCAAAAACAAGCTAACATTTTTAAATAAAACCTGTTTTCAATACATCCTGGTTGTATTCGGGGCCATGTACCCACACCCCCATAGATCTCATATTGGAAGCAGCAGCTGTGTCCATGCAGCCGCTGGATCCAAATTGACAGCAATGGGACTGCCTATGAGTGGATGCACAGAAATCCTGTGTATCACAGCCCTCCACAGGTGTATGCTTATGTAAGTGCTGTGTGAATGAGGCCGCAGTTTCAGTCTGGAGGGGTGGGTGTTTCTAGACATGATGCATTTGCATGTAGGCAGCCCTATGGAGCATCCACCTGAAGTGCTGAGCTGACGGAACTGGCATTTAATAACTAACAAAGGAATGGGCCAGAGACAGTCAGGCTTAGGAGAAAAGCAATAGATGATGTTGGATGTCTTTCAGTCAGGAAATGAGTTGGGCTCTAACTTTTTGCAGAATCTACTGTACATTGTGTAAAGTTCATAGGCTAGAGTTCCGCTTTAATAATATTTTATCCAGTGCACAAAAAAACATATTGTTAAGCTGTTCATAAACCTCAGGGGATGGATGGACATCAAGGCACAACTGCACTGTTGGGGGGAGGTATGTGGTAGCTGCATTTAGGTTTTACATGCCTATAGAGCAAGAGGGGAGATGAGAGGCAGAGGAAGATATCTATGTTAATACATCTGAAATGATTGCTGCCCAAAAGTGGATGGATTGGATAATGTTAATATCATGACTACAAAGCCAGCATAGGTAATACTTTAAAAACAAACAAAAGAAAAAATGGGGCCTGACATTTCTTACATTGTCCTGAAAATGCTAGTTACCTGGCTATTTTGCCGACTCTAGAACTTTAGAACATAAGACATGTCCATATAAAAGTCCCAGCAATGTCAGCTGTCCTTATCTATATACATCTTCTGGGTTACAGACTCATAGGTACTGAAGCCAGAGGGACAGCATGAAAGTCCAACAACTAGTATTTGCATTATGAAAGGAAGATAACAGTCTGCATGTTTCTCTCAGGAAAATGTAAGTTTGTTAAATTCAATGAATACTCTAGGGCTGCTCCATTAGAGCCAAACAAGTAAATTGAGTCTAATGGCTGAACTTCTAGTAAGTGCTAAAATAAATGTGAGCAGCAGTGTTTGTCAGCACTGAAGTTTCAGCTTTTCTTCTAATCAAGCAGACATCTTTTTTTTTTTTCATTGAAGAAGAATCATTCTATGTCTTTTCTGCAACAAAACAAACTGTTTGTAGTAATCTTTTAAATGTACACGGAGCCGTGCATGCGCAGCTCAGCATACATGCTCAGGACATAGCAGTGTGCTGGGATGAATGATTCCCATGTGCATGTACCAGACTCGCGTCATCCCTGCCAGAAAAGCAAGAGGCTGAAAACTTGGCACCCGGAGGAATCGCAGAGTAAAGATCTCAGTAGCCAGCAAGGGATCCAATGGTTGCATTACAGAAAACAAAGGTGAGTAATCTGCAGACTGTAGTTCCACTTTAATCTTGACTAACATTCTTCCTGAAATGCAGCTTTACTAATATAACCAGTTCCAACTTTTATTTTTAAAGAAATGCTAGTCACTTTAGTCTCCAATAAGAAAAAAACATCTTGTATCCAATTTTCACATGAGCGCATTTCATAGATCTGTTATCTTCTAACATCCATACGCATGATTCTGCTATTGACACTGCAAGCGTACATGATTACAGCTTCACTGGAGTCAATGAAAACCATTCTTTGAGCATCCGTTCACATGAAAGTGCTTTCCTGTTCTTTTTGCTGCATGGACCAGCACATTGCAAATTTAGTAGTACACAGCTCAGTGTGGGGAAAAAAGAAAAAAAAAGGTGCCATTTGGGTTGCTGCTGATACATGTCCTCTTGGCTTTAATGAAAACTGCTCAATCAGAGCCAGCACGGAAAATTGTGGGTGAGGTTTGTCCTGCAGGTTGTAAGCAAAAAAGTAAAAACGAATCTGCTCTTTATAAAATGTAGTGCATGCATAAGATCTCGCAGACAAATATTGAAGAAAATAAAGAAACAATATCCCTGCTAAAGAAAATGGAACTAAGAACCCCAGCAGGGAGCTTCGGACCTTACTCTTAGGCCCATTTCACAAAAAGGGTCCAATGAGGTCTGCCTGTCAGTTTTTCAGTTTTTCCATTCACATTCACCCCTTTGGACCAGTGGGTGTATACGGACTTGTATCCATTTACATCCACCGACATCCAATCCGGTCTGCTTAAAAAAAAAAATTAATAACAAAATAATGGAAGGGGATTTGCCCCCTCTGTCTAGGCGGATTGGATCGGTCCATTTACTCTCGGCTGCCCATAGAGTAGGGCAGCTCTTTCTGTATCCACTCTGCAGAAATTGAGCGGGCACGGACCTGTGATACGCCTGCTCTGATCAGCTCCTCCTGGAGGTGGTGCAATAACCCTACAGTCAAGTACCTGTGTCCTTTAATGAGCGGAAAAGAAACAAAGTTCTAATGTGAAACATTTTTCAGTACACACTGTATAAGCATACATAGAATGAATTTTACCTGGCAGTGCAGTGATAAAGTCCCTTTGCAACATTGGTTTAAGGTAAGTATTTATATGTCCATGTTGGTAGTGGCACATCCGGGAGATGAGATGCTCAACAAATTCTACCTGGTCGCATTCAGACCACTGCTCAAAGTACTTTACACAAAGTTCCTTCTCCTTCTCGTAGTTTGCAGATAGCTTCCTTTGCTTGGGCACGATCATGCTGGAAGTGCCATTGGCAAGTTTAGTCTGTGGGATAAAAAAAAAGGATATCAAAATAAATAAAAAGAAGGAACAATATTGTACACCACACAGTTCAAGCACACATAAATTCACACAATGCATCTGTTACACAACAGGAGAAAAAAAGATTCAGACATATAAACTGGCTGACAGGGAGCATCTATTTACTACTGTCAGCCAGCAAACAGCTCTGCATCCTTGCAAGGAACTCAGGAAAGGACATTACCACCCATGCTGGAAATGCACATAAAATACCACAGATTGTTAAATGGAAATCCGGAGTGACACTTTAATGCACGTAAATGAATTTCATGATCTTCCACCGTCAGGCTTACAAACAATTTAGTGCGATCCTATGAATATGTTTCAGTGGGAGGCAGGGACATGCAGATGCAAAAAGGTCAGGACGGACGTAGGAATGGCAATTAGGTCCCAACACAGCGCTCTTTTATAGCCATACCTATAAAAGCATACAATTTCTGAGATACATAAATACATGAAGGAATATAATGGTGGAAAATGCAGAAATTTGGATGAATATGTAAACATGTCAGATGCTTAGCAGAACTGAAGGATCTCTCAGATGAAAATGGCATGATGGGGAATATTTTCTGACGTTTACAGACTTCCTGATGAGGTATCCCATAGAGGACTTAAAAAGCTGCTTTTAGCATAAAAAATAAATATTACAGAACAGGAGAAACCCATACAAATTCCTCAGCGATATTTATGAATGTGGATTTTGCACTTTACATAAAAGGACTTACCTTTAACACATGTATACAAAGGTTTTTTGTAATGGGGAAGGCTACCAGAGGATGGGTTGCATCATAATCCTGATAATGTCACTGCAAAGCTCCCAGAAGTACTTTAAAATATAACTAAAGGCAAAATGTTTTAGTTCAGTTTTGGACGAGTGTAGATGGATTAAAACACAATAGTTTTTATTTAAGGAGATTCACCCTCTCTATTTGTCCTGTTTACTAGCATCATTGAAGGTGAAAGTAGAGAGGGAATCCGCCAATGGAGACACTAGTTGTGGTGACCTTGGGGCCCCCAAGGAACGCACTTAATTTGCAGGGATTTCCTTTCACGTCCTACTTGGCTATGGGGCAGGAAGTGAAGGAAAATCTCCGCAAAGGAAGGCAAAACAAAAGAAAAAACCTGAAAGGGGTTATAGCCCTTCCTTACTCGATCCAACCTGAAAAAAAAAAAGGAAGAAGTTCTTCCTTTATCTACTTCCAGACCATTCACCCGCAACATACTGGGGTAAGGAACAAAGATCTCCTAGTAAAAGCAGCACAAAATACACATATGACTCATTGTTAGGCACACATTTAACCCCTTGATCGCTCTAGATGTCAACCCCTTGGCAGCTACTATCATTAATATAGTGACAGTGTATAGTATTATCACTGGTCACTGTATTAATATCATTGAATGTGTCAGTGGAAGTTAGTCACTTCCTTTCAGCATCAATTAGTGTCAGATTGGCTGGCACTATTGCAGTCCCATTATAAGTCACTGATCACCGCCATTGGTAGTATAAAAAAATAAATAAAAATTCCAATATATATCCCATAGTTTGTAGATGTTATTACTTTCATATAAACCAATCAATATACATGTATTGGGATTTTAACAGGTAACTGAACATATAAACTTTCCACAAGAAACAGAGCTGCTCTCAATAGAAAAGCCTTTTGTCCAGTTTACACTCTCCAAATTGTAGACCATTCCGCTTAATGTGTATAGGCTCTAACGCGTTTCACATCAATCAGAGATTACTCATAGGCGCACTCATACCCTAACAATAAATTCCGATTGGAGTAAAATGCATTAAAGCTCACACACACCAGGTAATATCGTCTTCATTTTGGAATAGGCTTTATATCGAAAATGGCTTTCTTTTCTTGTGGAAAGTTTGAGCGTGAAACAAAGAGCAGCCCAACAACTGCCGAGAGTCTGCTTCTTGAGTCAGGAGATAAGTATTGAATGGTGCAACAGATTATTGTAGTTTGTCTCTCATGCGTGCATGAAAAAAAAAATTACATATATTAAACAAAATATCACCAGTGCCAAAAAATATTGTGAAATAATCCCAAAAAATGCTGCTGCTCCTTAGTGATAACACTAATAAAATAAAAAACAGCGCAAATAAATATTATATGTGCAACTCAAAAAATCTCAAAGATTACAAAGAAAATGTATTTTTGAAATAGTCCCACTCCAAAAAATAGAATATGGTGAATAGAATAAAGTCCGTATTCCAAGACCCTTGACCAGTATTCACACCCATTTGTGTTATAATCACACCAGATATTGGTGAGAAAAGAAAGCCTTAAATTTGGACTCAGGAATCCTAGATCCCCTCGATTCAGCCTCCAATCTCCAGGTATAGATAGAACTCCCCCAGTTGTAGGTAAGACAAATGCCTCAGAACTCCAAACTGTAATTTGAATCAGCCTCCAACCTCCAGGGCCACCAAAGATCACTTGCCATAGGAAGATAATTTGTGCAGAGAAAAAATATATAGTGTAATACTGTAAGACTCAAACAGGATGAATTCAAATACCAAACCACTCACATCTTAAAAGAATGTAATCAGCATTTTATATCTGGAGCCACATCGCCACATAGCCAGGGTAAAGATATCACAGTCAGCAATAGATGACAGCATGTATAGACATGGTTGATTCTTCCCTCTAGCAAGATGGCCCCTAAGAGCGCCACACACCGGCGTGCGCTCCACTCACCGGAAGTGACACGGTACATTGGACGGGGAAGCCGGAAGTGCGTCAATGCGTTTCGCCCCTCTTCCAGTGCCCTGATTATCAGATTATCAGTGTCCACGTTGTACTGGCAGTCTTGCTTGTTATCAACTCCGCTATCCTCACACGGACACAGCGTGTGAAGAAAGGACTGCCGAAAACTGGCAAGTCTGTTTACATGTGATCAGCTGGAATTGGACTCATCACATGTTAAAGGTTTGCTGTGATTGCCCCTTTACCCTGATCTATGATCAGCTGTGTATAAAAGGACACAGCAGTCACAGAAAGTGCCCGATGAGTGCCCTAGGGGAGCACAGGGGGGTGGGGTTCTTGGAGTATCTTCATGGACACCTTCCCAGAACTGGATGACCACGCTGTAGCCATCTTTTGGCTATAGCAGGGTTGACAAGTAGTTAATGTTAAAGCATTCAAAGACATTTTGGCGCGACAATTCGTTGAAGGCCTTATTCTGGTCACAGAGCCAGCTGCAGCTCCATAAAGATCTGGTTTTAGGAGTTTGGTATGAAGCAGCTTGAGTGGTGTGTACAGAGGACCTGGTATCAATCCTACTGAACATCTTTGGTATAGCCCAAAATGCCGACTGAGAGCTAGTTCTAGTTTGTTCTTCATCAGTACTTGACTTCACAGATGCTCTTTTGGTTGAATGGGTACAAACTTCCACAGATGCAATTAACAGTCTCGTGTAAAACATTCCCTGAGAAAAGGAAGCAGTTATACTGGAAAAAGGGGGCCCAACCCCATATAAATGCCCAGATCTATTTCAATGGGATGTTCAACAAGAAAACAAGTGTTGATGGCCAAGGGGTCACAAATTTCTCCCATATAGTGGTCATAGCATGTTTAAAATGACGGGTCTGTTTATCCAACCAAAGTTTGAAAGCCCCCAAAATACCTTTACAATTCTCATTAAATCTGTATTAAAAAGTCTTAAAGCGGAGCTCCACCTAAAAGGGGAAGCGCCACTTGTTTGCACCCTCTCCACTGTCACATTTGAGGTACCCACTCCCACCTTCTGGCTCAGTCCCTTGCTAAGAACTGAGCCGGACGTTAGGCCCCCTCCTTCCCCCAAAGTCTTCTGGGAAACTTCAAAGGTCTCAGAAGACTACGGATCAATCGCAAGGCGCAGTGCGACGAGCACACGCAGTAGGAGACCGTCTGAGGAGTCGTAAGGCTTCACTTCCAGTTTCCCTTACTGAAGATGCTGGCGCCAGGAACCCAGAGGCTAGTGAAGAACTAGCGCAAGTGACTACGGCGCTGGACCCATGGACAGGTAAGTGCCCTTATATTAAAAGTGAGCAGCTACAGTATTTGTAGTGGCTGACTTTAAATTTTTTGAGGAAGCCTTGAACTCCTCTTTAAGAGTTAAACACCAAAAAACTGCACAATTTATAGTAAACCTGAGATTTTTCTGTAAATGGGATTAGAATGCACTTGCATGTTGACATTGGGCATATTGCAGTGTAAATGCAAACCCAAACTGCACAAATCACTGTGTTCTATATGCTACCACGATATACCTAATTTGCATATGTATATACAGTGCCATGAAAAAGTATTTGCCCCCTTCCTGATCTGATGTATTCACTCAGATAACCTGAGTGAATACAAAATGCAGTTTTTAAATTATGATTTCATTTATTAAGGGGAAAAAGCTGCCCAAGCCTGCCTGGCCCTATGTGAAAAAGTAATTGCGCCCCCTTACCAAAACCTATAACTGGTTGTGCCACCCTTGGCGGCAACAACTACAATCAAACGTTGCAATAACTTACGATGAGTCTTTCACATTGTTGTGGAGGAATTTTGGCCCACTTTTGCAGAAATTGTTTTTTTCAGTCACATTGGAGGGTTTATGAGCGTAAAAAGCTTGTTCAAAGTCATGCCGCAACATCTCAATTGGATTCGGGTATGGACTTTTACTAGGCCACTCCAAAACCTTAATTTTTTTTTTTTGAGCCATTCAGAGGTAGACTTGCTGGTGTGTTTCAGTTAATTGTCCTGCTCCATAACCCAAGTGCGCTTCAGCTTAAAGTCACAAATTGATGGCCAAAAATTCTGATTTTCTGGTAGAGCGCAGAATTCATAGTTCCATTAATTATGGCAAGTTGTCCAGGTCCTGAAGCTGTAAAGCAGCCCCAGACCATCACACTACCACCACGTTTTCACTGTTGGTATGATGTTCTTTTTATGAAATGCTGTGTTAGTTTCAAGCCAGATGTAACAGAATGCACACCTTCCAATTAGCTCTTTTTCCAGAATAAATGAAATAGTCATTTAAAAACTGCATTTTGTATATACTTGTGTTATCTTTGTGTAATATTAAAATTTGTTTGATGATCTGAACCATTAAAGTGTAACAAATATGCATAAAAAGAAAAAATTAGGAAGGGGACAAATACTTTTTCACAGCACTGTTGTATATGAGCAGCATTAAAATGGTTAATTTAAAGACACAGTTCAGCAGAGGTGTTGCATTTTGCCAGCAGTATACAGTATGACAGGAATGCAAAGCTATAATTTATCATTTTTTCATTGAGAGGGAAAGGCTCCATTTAACTGGTAAAGCAGGTCAGTTAGTTCGATGGTTGTGGGAAATGCTTCAGAGAGTTTTAGTGATGATACCAATCTAGGATGTTAATGACAGTAGTGTTAGAGAATAGATTTTACGATCTAACTTTCAATTACAGATACAGTA
Organism: Staurois parvus; assembly: GCF_062004578.1. Classification (NCBI taxonomy): domain Eukaryota; kingdom Metazoa; phylum Chordata; class Amphibia; order Anura; family Ranidae; genus Staurois; species Staurois parvus. The sequence continues at coordinate 14,109,368 of NW_028318099.1, forward strand.
GCTGGTGCAGCAAATTAAAGTTTACAGTATACACAGCCTCTGTGTAGACACTAATCACAATATGAATAATAGGTTTGCAGTGAGTGCTGGTTTAACACCTAACAAAAGGTGTATCTGGCTCTCAGCATCTTTCATATGTTCAGAGAACTGCGCTATATGAACTGCTGTATGTATAAATAACACGATGGAGGACATCATCAGCATTATCTAGGGCACTTTTACGCATGGCCGCTCCACTCCAAGAGCAGAAGATCATACAATAGAGCTCTCTACTTTCATGAAAATCTTCCTTTGGGAGGCCTAGAAATCAGCTGGCTCGGGAATATGCCTAAGTGAATCATTTGGTCAATAAAGCACGTTTTCCCGATGCTGCTGATCACAGGAAAGCCTCTATCCTACTATATTAGCTGACCTGACTAATCCCTGGCATCAAGTGAATACTCATAGTAGCCTTTGAACCTGCTTAATAAACTATAGAAATCTTAAGTGCCAAGTACTGTAAACAAAACTAGGTCAAGGTAAATTCCTACATGCATTGTCTAATCGAGGCACAAGAAACTTAAATTGAAGTATAAAAGCCTGCCATTGCCGAGCTCCTCGTGTGAAAATATGAGCTCTTTGGCTGTTATGCTGAACCTATGGCTTTAGTATATTCTAAGTCAGTGATCCTATAGAATTGTGCAAATGAAATCAGACTTCATCCTGACTTCTCTAATTTGGGTTCTTGGATCCCAGGACTCTGTCCTTAAATAGAGGTAGCCAAGCAACTAGCAAAATACATCACAATTACTGCGATATGACATAGGGTTAGATCCACTCTACTACCTGCTTTTGTCTGTGAGACTCAGAGGGAAAGCTCTCGTCAGTAATGTCTACCCAGCACAGCCATTAGTGGGTCTCAGTCAGCCATTTTTCTTTTATATGCACACCTGAAAAGGCATTAGGCTGAGAGAGAATCAGTGACTGCACCAGAGAAGTAGGCCTCCATAGATAGGTGGAAAGACCTTTACACTTGAGTCCCAGAAGGATGTTACATAGGATGATTCAGGCATCCAATACACAAGTATAATTAAAACATCTTTGCCAAACTGGTTTTTCATTCCTCTTTCAAGGGGTATAAGGTTTGCTTTGTCAAGTTTTGTTTCAACTGGTTTTATTAAGAACTGGAGTTTTATTCTTCATCATGTAATCCAACATTTTAAAATTAGCCTCTACACTCATCCAGCCTTGTAATAACTACCTTATGAAGAGCTATTGCCATGATGTTTAATCCGCATGGCCATCTAATCAGGTGAGCCTTACCATACAAGTGTGATCATGTATATCCAAACAGATAGAATTTGAAGCTATTCTATCCCATTCAATAATGTTACTATCTATACAGGATGCTCTATTAACAGTTTGCAAAGAAGTAGACTCTTCCTTAGTCTTCATCTTTGGAAAAGTTCTCTACAAGTCTGATTTCTGTAATTGCACTTTGGTGTACATCTGGCCATGTGAGAAGGTGAGCACAACTCATCCTGGATGTTCTGAATTGATTTTCTGATACTCTTATTAGGTGCCCCTGTCTTCTTTTGCTTTTTCAGACATATGATTAAATCACCATACTATCCCCTGTAATTTTAGGAATCTTATGGACATCATTTAAAAGGGTGGATGGAACATTTAATTTTATCTCAGTGACTTTTTTTTTTTGCTAAAAAGTCAAGAGCACCCATCTGCCCATCTTTCTACACACTGGCAGAATGTTAGGGGGTTGATGGGCTCTTCTCCTCAAAATGGTCAATGCTAGGAAGGAACATTTGCAATAATGAGTCTACTCTTATAATTTCTTCATAGAAAATATAATGACTGGTGCTCAATCTAGAAGAGATGTTTCAATGATGCACATGCCTCTGTGTACCATAACATGCATGAGTGCCAACAGTGTATGCAATTGCATCCTACACCCCAGCATGGTCCAGTTGTGTACAGATTGTCATGAGTAGTGTTTTAAACTTCTGCATCCAATTATCTCATCACTCAGCAGAGAGTGTGTATGTGTGTGTGTGTGTATATATATATATATATATATATATATATATATATATATATATATATATATATACACACACACACACACACACTTACAGCACAGCAGCAGGGGAGGACTTCCTGACAGTGCTCCTGCATAGTGGACCAACATGGGTATAGACAAATGCATAGTATGGGGTAGTTGGCCAAAAAGGAGGCAAACCCAGCCATCCACTGCAGGTTTTCTGGTTGTATGGAAACTAACTTGTTTAAATAAAATGACTACACGAAGTTGCAATATTTTACAGTAGCTTTACTAGATTACAGTTGTTTCAATGCCATAATTAGGACAAGGTTGCCCCTTTACTCAAGAACAGTGGGGCATCTACAGCACCTAGCGTAATTGATAAGCAGCTCAGCATAGGTAAACATGAGCAGAACATTAAATATTTACGTAGCAGCTCCCAAGGTAAAAATGAATCTGTGAAAGGTTACTGGCTCTAGGGCACAGCTCGTTTATTTATTTGGATAATGTACTACGATAAGAACGAAGTTGTGCGCAATAACCACACCGCACAATGCCTTCAAGATCTGTGCTATATCACAGAGGGATTTCCATGCAGTAGTTAATGTACGTTATGTAAAGAAAGATACAAATTAGTCATTAGAGTGTGGAAATAATGTATGTCTTCAACAGAAACCTAGAGAATCGTTTATATAATCGTATAACTATTAACAGTAATGGTGATGCTGAGCATTTTTAAGCTAGGCGTCTTGCAAACTGATGCCTAAAAACACAGTGTTTTTAGGTATACAGACTTTTTTACTAATGTAAGTGCAGACCAATGTTACGCACAGAAATTAGTGTAAACTTGCACTAAAACCCAGAAGATTTAGTACATGCTACTACGAAGCGCAATAAATAATGAAAGAAGCAACACTCATCAATTTAAGATATCCAATACAATACTTCTAATTCTTGGCTAAAATCATGACTTGTTACTTAACTTGCTCTACAAACACTTATTAGTACATTCCCTGCTAGAAGCCTCTTTCCAACACTAGAAACAAGCATACAGGGGAAGCTACTAAGCAGAACTAAGAACTTTTAGGCCCCATTCACACTTGACGATGTGGAAATTATGAATGGTATTGCTGCGATTTTGCCACCGATTCCAAATTGTAAGGCAATCGCTGCAAAAAGCATGAGCCGCCTTTGAGTACCATTATCCTTCAATGGCAGTCAATAATGATGCAATGCTGCTGTGGCTGCCACGCAACAAGATTGTGATGCAATCCACGCTTTTAAAAATTGTGTGTTGCCCAAAAAGGAACAGGAGCCCATTTAAGTGAAGCCACTGGAATTAAACCCACACAGACAACTGGTTAATAAAATCAGAAGACAGGTAAGGTCACTCCAAACAGTTCACTTCTCCTGTATCTTTGGGTGCCTGCTCAGGAGTGCGTCCCCACTCAACAAACCACGTGATAAAAGAAGAGGTCACATTACACGGATGTCACTGTGCCTAAAATCACTTTATTCCAGTAACACAATTCACATTATTGCATTCCACCTATCATACCACCCTGCTCCGCTTCAACGCGTTTCACTCTTGTGGGCTTAATCATGGAGACAGACAACTAGTATTTTCAGTAGAAGTCAGTGCAACCTACCATCACTCAACAAATCACGTGGTAGAAGAAAAGGTCACACTACAATGATGTCACTGTGCCTAAAATAACTTCATACCAGTCACACAATCCACACTATTGCATTCCACCTATCATATCACCCTGCTCTGCTTCAGCGCGTTTCACCCTTGTGGGCCTAATCATGGAGACAGACAACTAGTATTTTCAGGAGAAGTCAGTGCAACCTACCATCACTCAACAAATCACGTGGTAGAAGAAAATGTCATATTACACGGATGTCACTGTGCCTAAAATCACTTTATTCCAGTAACACAATTCACATTATTGCATTCCACCTATCATACCACCCTGCTACGCTTCAACGCATTTCACTCTTGTGGGCTTAATCATGGAGACAGACAACTAGTATTTTCAGGAGAAGTCAGTGCAACCTACCATCACTCAACAAATCACGTGGTAGAAGAAAAGGTCATATTACACGGATGTCACTGTGCCTAAAATCACTTTATTCCAGTAACACAATTCACATTATTGCATTCCACCTATCATACCACCCTGCTCCGCTTCAACGCATTTCACTCTTGTGGGCTTAATCATGGAGACAGACAACTAGTATTTTCAGGAGAAGTCAGTGCAACCTACCATCACTCAACAAATCACGTGATAGAAGAAAAGGTCACACTACAATGATGTCACTGTGCCTAAAATAACTTAATTCCAGTCACACAATCCACACTATTGCATCCCATCTGTCATACCACCCTGCTCTGCTTCAGCGCGTTTCACCCTTGTGGGCTTAATTTTGGAGACAGACAATTAGTGTTTTCAGGAGAAGTCAGATCGATCTAGTATTATTACAGGTACTTATATAGCGCCGTCAATTTATGCTTTACATATATATTGTACATTCACATCAGTCCCTAACCCTCAAGGGGTATACAATCTAAAGTCCGTAACTTACATTCATACATACACATACTAGGGCCAATTTAGACAGAATCCAATTAACCTACCAGCATGTGTTTGGAGTGTAGGAGGAAACCCGAGTAACCGGAAGAAACCCACGCAGGCACAGGGAGAACATGCAAACTCCAGGCAAGTGGTGCCATGGTTGGGATTCGAACCAACAACCCTACTACTGCCAGGCAGAAGTGCTAACCATTTAGCCACTGTTCTGCCCATCTATCTATCCATCCATTATGGAAATATCTAAATATATTCACATTAGACACAAAAAAAAAAAGTTAAAAGAAGCTTTCCTTTTTCAGTTGCTGAATTTGTGACACCAACGTGAGATCCAAGGCATTGCTGGACCTTCTGGAGAGAAAACAGTTGTGAAGACAAGATGTCCATTATTAACAGGCTGGTGAAAAGAGGAAACATCATAATGTTTAATTATAAGAAATCATCAACAGCAGCACAAGCATCACCCGGGTACCTCTGCACTGCAGTGAGCTCTAAACTTGTTACCGTTAATGGTTTAAATTTCACTGTGCTAATCATTTCAGGACATAAGCCTTTCTTGATAACCTAATGAATTATTCTAACATCCTTCAGCAGAAAAAAAAAGCTTCCATGACAGCACTAATTACAAGACGTTTTCCCAGTGGTTATGTAAAATATGACAGTGCAGCAGTACCGGGAATTGCAGGAAACGGCTTCTAATTTCCACAGAGAAACTGACAAACACCTCTCTTTCATCTCTCGGAGCTCTCAAGTAAGATTTAACTTTCTCATTTAGTTAATTACCGTATGAGGCTCATCATTCCCAGGATCAGAGCGGCACGGAGCCTTTATCGTGTTAACTTGTGAACTTGATAGATGGCTGCTGCTAAAACTTAATAACTTCACCCCCTGGCAAATTGTAAGATAAATATAATAGAAGAAACTGACAGTAAAAACCTGCCAGAAATCAGCACTGTGTTTATGTTTCTTTGTAGGCAGCAGAAAAACAATGGAAGGCTGATTACTGGCTGTGTGTCACCTAGATTTAACAGACTCTGGGCACTTAAGCTTCCTGCAGACTCCAACAACTTACTTTCATGACTTAGGTTTTTAAAGTGGACCTTCACCCTCTTTTGGTAATTTACATATTTTTGCTCCTCCCTCCCTCCTGTTTCACAATAGGACATGAAAAAAAATTTCCTTCCTCTGTAATACCCTTTCAATGATTCCTGGCCTCGCACTTTTGTCCACTTGGTGAGAATAGTGTACTCTCCCCCCTTTCCGAAGTCTCCTGTGAAACTCATTTCACCCATCCCAGAGGGCTTAGAGTAATATGCTGCAAAATGTGTATGTGTCGGGCAGGCTCCAGCACACTGCGCATGTGAAGGGTTGTGTCATCAGGGGACCGAATGAAAAAAATCTAGATGAGACCCCTTGCTCTTGATAATGTCAGTCTAGAACATGGGTGCTCAAACTGTGGCCCGCAAAGCCCTCTGATGTGGCCCACGAGCTCAAATCAGGGAAGGGCATGCCCAGGGTCAGCAACCCATTGATTATGACCTGGTCTTTTAGATAGTGCACCACACCCACAAGGTACAGTAGAAGTACATTCACCGGACACTTTATTAGGTACACCTGTTCAATTGCTTGGTAACACAAATTGCTAATCAGCCAATCACATGGCAGCAACTGCATTTCGGCATCTAGACAAGGTGAAGACGACTTGCTGAAGCTCAAACTGAACATCAGAATATAGAAGAAAGGGGATTTAAGTAACTTTGAACATGGCATGAATGTTGGTGCCAGACAGACTGGTCTTAATATTTAAAAAACTGCTGATCATCTTGGATTTTCATACACAACCATCTCCAGGGTTTACAGAGAATGGTCCGAAAAAGAGAAATATCCAATGAGCGGCAGCTGTGTGGCCGAAAATGCCTTGTTTATGTCAGAGGAGAATGGGCAGACTGGTTGCTGTGACATTCAGACAGTAGGGTCAGAATTTGGCATAAACAACATGAAAGCATGGATCCGTCCTGTCTTGTACCAATGGTTCAGGCTGGTGGTGGTGGTGTAATGGTGGGGGGGATATTTTCTTAGCACTAGCAAGGTGTATCTGATAAAGTGGCCGGAGAGTGTTTATAGCAAAGGGAACCTAACCTGCAGGAAAGCAACAGTTGCACCGCACTGCACCCGTGGTGTGGGTAAACCGCAGTGTGTCAGTGTGAAAGCAACGTTATAGGGGGCTCAGGACAGTAAGGGCTCATTTACAATTGTGGTGTGGGGGGGGGGGTGGTTGTAAAATACTATAGTTGAGAAATGTTTTACCACCCTCTAACCACTGGTGTAGCATAAGCGGTCGCAACAGCAATCCCGTCCCATGGTCCAGGGGGCCCGTGTGGCCTTCCTGTCACATTGTGTTTTACACTCTTCATTTTCCTCCTGCAGCCACTGAAATCCGGCTTCTCCTTCTCTCCTTCCTGCCGGCATTCAATGAAATTCTGAACCATTTCATTTCAGTGTGGCCCATGAGCAAAGATTGAGCTTGTCCAAGGGAAACTAGATTAATGTATAAGCATGAGTCTCAATAGAAACCATACACATGCAAGTTATGGGACACCACTGGGATTTGTGAATACACCCCAGGGGTGTGGAAATTTAAAAAAAAACTATTTGTCCAGGGACTAAATTGGTGTCCCAATCTACTTGTCCCTCATGACAATCTACTTGTCCAGATAAAAACATTTTTTTTTTAACAAAAAACGTATTTAAATCTGAGGTGCTTTTAAGAATGTCTGGGGCTTTATGGCGACTTAAACATTTAATATTTTTAACTTTGCGCCATTTATCTCCTCCTCCCCTCCCTGTTTGTCTCCAGCACCACACACAGGGACTAGCAGGGAAGGGAGCACTGATTGGTTGCTCAACAGGAAAGGGGAGTGTCGGGCTTATCCTTTATCCCTTTCCCTGCCAGAGCCCCTTTGGCATTTTTTTTGCACACGTTTAAAAATAATAATTTTAGGCCTGAAGATTACAAAAAAAACCCAAACATTATATATTTTCTGAAAACAGAGACCTTAGAGAATAAAACGGTGGTAGTTCCAATTTATGTCACTCTATATTACCACAAAGGTGTAGGAAATGCAAAATTTCAGTAAAAAATACATAATTTAAGGCACAAAACAGCAGTAAATGACCTATTTTTAAAAAATAATATATAAAAGATGAGCTTGCACCAAGTAAATGGATACAGTATCCAACATGTCAAACCTTAAGTTTGCATGCACTCATGAAATGGCGACAAACTATAGTACCCTATATTTTCTATAGATGACACATTTAAAGTCCCTTATAGGTCATCAGTTTCGTGTTAGAGGGGGTCTGGTGCTAGAATAATTGCTGTCAATCTGGCGTGCGTGGCAATATGTAACATGTGTTTCGCAATCAACAATTTCATGAATAGATGTCCTGGTGTGTGTTTTACGCTTGTATGTGTGTATATGCGGGGGTGGGTGCTCCAATGGATGGTGCTCCAATGGATGTAACGCAGTTCACATTGCACTGCATTACGTTATTTCCCAGCTTTGATGACTGGGAAATCTGTCAACGGGGACTCAGAAGTAACATCATAATGTCATAATGAGGGGAGCAGACATGCTGGCACCCGCTGAACTGGTCCCAGGCCCGGAATTATGCAAGCGGAGGTGGTGGAGGGAGCTAGCACTGTGGGCTGTGTGGAAGCAAACAGCACTGCTGCCTGAATGCTTCCACCCGACAGGTGAGTCCTGCTGCTTGCCAAGCAGTGCTAAAAGGTTTTAAAAAAAAATCTACCTGCCTGGGACTACATGCCCCGGGTCTCGGGCTATACAAATTGAATATCCCTGCAGCCAGTGAGCTTACACTCTAGACCACATTCTATTTAGTGAGATGCAGCTTGAGTGTGTGTACTAAGCCATTCAGCTCAATATACTTGACTATACTATACTAAAACACTGGAAACGTGGGAGCACTCGGGGTATATCAAATGTTTTCATTGAGGCACCTGTATATAAGCCCTAGAGCAAACCTGCCAATATAAAGGTGCCAACTTTATTAGCCAAAATACAATCCCCATTCACCCTTTTGAAGCCACTTTTACTTTGTTAACAACAAAACCCTAGTTTTAGGGCTATGGCGGGCTCATCTGTAAGCGTGGCTTCACACTGCCCCACTGCACTTTTGCTAACGGGCAGCTAACCCACGATTTTCAAGAGAGTTAGCTGCGCTTTCCCATAGACATCTATGCTGATCTGCAGTTTTGGTGCAGTTTTCGAAAGTACACCTAAACTCCTGCATCTTGCATCTTTGGTGAGCTTTCTGAAACTTTACCAAACCTGCAGAAAGTCATAGAAGTCTATGGGAAAGTGCAGCAAAAAACAAAGGTTATTTGCGCTTTTAGCAGCGTAGTGGGACAGCGCAAGGCCGCCCTAATACCTCTGCCCAGTTAGGGCACCCTTACTGGCTACTCAAGCACTGAGCGATAGCAAGTGTTCAGGGGTCACTCCTACAGCCAGAAAATCCAGAAAGTCATAAAAAGTGAATCAATGTTGAAGTAGAGCCTACAGAAGTAGCTCTCCTGGCAAGCAATTGTATAAAGAGGACATTTTGCATGGTCTACTTTTCAGCAGGTCATTTCATGTTTATAGAAGGTTTGCCTTAAAGTTTTTTATTCTTCAAGACAGACATGCTCTCTGCATCTACACTATGTCAAGTAGAAATCATTACTGCAATCCCTTTATCATCCTGTCACTCCCCCCACAGTCCCTTTATGACCTCTCACCTTGCCCCATAGTCCCTTTATTGCCTCTCACTTTGTCCCACAAGCTCTATTACCTGTCCCTCTGTCTCTTTATCACCTGTCTCCTTTCCCCACAATCCCTTTATCACCTGTCACCTTTCAAGTGGGGTTATTAATCTTTTGCAAATGATGATCTCAGACCTCGGAGAACAGTTGGACATAAACACACAATTTGATTAACAGAAGTCTATTTTGGCAAGTCCTGGCATTAATATGCATATTGAGACAGCTTGGGAACATATTCTATGTCTATACAACAGGAAAAGAGTGATGTCACCACCTCCAGTGCCAGCTCATCTTGAGGGGAAAAAGCAGCAGACAGACAGGGTTTTCTAATATGGCCAACAAAGTTTTCCCTTGAAGACCTGTCAGCTAGGTGCCCACAGACAGGCAACTGAACATATCAGGCCTCAATCATCTCACATCTATAGCTTTTTTTTTTCTTTTTTTCCTTACGTGCACCTGAAAAAACTAACAAATAACTTACAGCACACAGACCTTGTGAGATACCTAACCCAAAGCAGTGCATCAAATCCCCAAAATCGACATATTATTATTATTATACAGAATTTATATAGATCCAACAGTTTGCTCAGTGCTTTACAAAATAAAGGGAGACAATACAGCAACAATACAGTGCAATACAAGAGGGTTAGGAGTTCCCTGCTCCTTGGAGCTTACAATCTAAGTAAACCCAGCTTACTAATTTGAGAGCACAGCAATGTTCTCTAAGTCACCTGTTTAGCTGGTTAGTCTGCCCTTGCAGTGATGAACAAACACTGGGGCTTAGGAAGTGAGAGGGGATGGGGCCAGGTTCTTGACCTAGGAAACTGCGTCATAAGCACATAACAGGGATCCTAGGAAACTGGGAAATGGACTTAGATAATAAATCTGATTGATTTGGATAATGGATCAGTATGGATAAAGTATTGCTTTTATACACAAAGTTTCGCAATTAAGAGTTAGGAAGAGAGCAGGGAGGAAAAAAAAAAAAAAAAAAAAGATTGCCATAAAATAGACAGGGATACTATAAAATGGGGGGCTACTAATTACTCTCCTATAGCCAATACAGTTAAAGTGGAAGTAAAGACTTTTTTAAACTTGTACCTACAGGTAATCCTAGAATAAGCTTACCTGTATGTACAGTGAATATCTCCTAAACTTGCACTGTTTAGGAGATATTCACACCGCATGCAGTCGGTGACGTCACTGATGCATATGCTGTGAATGAGGAAGTGACGTCATAGCGGCTTGGCCAGTCAGACGGCCAGAGCACATGAACCCGGAAGGAATACTGAGTGAAAACGGAAGCCCTGTCAGTGGTGACAGTGCGTCGCAGGAGGTATTCGTTCTAAGGTAAGTACTTTATAATGTGCTAGTTTGTGATGCATACTAGCACATTATGTCATTGTCTTACAGGTGTTTTTTTTTTTAATAAAAGCCAGTGGTTTACTACCACTTTAAGTAGGACTGTAACTAACGATTCTTTTCGTAATCAATTAGTTGGCCGATTATTGTTTAACTTTATTGATCAATCTGATAAAAACCTAAAAAAAAAAAAAAAAGTGTGGTGTATAATTTAGTTAATATGTAAAGTTTATGCAGTAAAGTCTATATGCAGTGGCAAATATAAATAACCAGCTATATGGTTACCCCCAGACCCAAGCAGGCTTCATGCATAGAATGCATGGAGATAAAAAAAAAACCTGGAGCCTTTACTTGCATACTCGTGCGGACTTGAGCCTTAGCCACACTGTCTGCTTCTGATGCCACACAGTGTGGCTCGGCCCTGCCCCTGCTCATAGGCTGTGATTGACAGGAACAGGAGCCAATGAGTCCTGTGAGGAGGGAGACAGAGAGCAGTGCTGTTGCTCTAGGGCACAGAGATAGACCAAGATCAGGATCAAGTAAGTACACAGGGAGGGCTGGAAGGGGAGCTGGTCAGAAACCTTATGCCTTTGCAGTTACTTTAAATCACTTCTTTCTCCTGCCCAGGACTACATGTCCCATGAGGCATTGCTCCTCGCCACTCATTCACGTTCTGTAGGCACTTACTGACATGTACAGATAGTGTACCGAGCTGTACATTTGCTGTATCGTGTATACTGACATATATGAACAGTGTACTGAGTTGTATGTGTGCTGTACTGTATTTCCTGATATGAACACAAATAAAGCATTCAGTATGTAGGCCAACTAATCACCCACCAGCTAATTGAGAACGAAAATAGTTGACAACTATTGTTATCATTGATTACAATCGATTATGTTGATTAGTTGTTTCAATCCTACAGTTAAGCAATTCGATATTCCTGGTTAGTTTTCATTTAAGCATGATTTTATGAATTAAGCGTATCTAAACCCCCCAAAAAACCATAATATACTGCAGCTATTCCATCCTTAGATTTGGTGACTGCTTTAGTTTTTGTTTTTTTACCCTGTGGGGTATATGTGCAAATACAAAGCTAAAAGGGAAATTTACTGTCTGAGACACACTCACTAAATTAAATATTTCAAGCACAGCAGACTGCTAAGAAAGCTGTCTATGAACGTCCATGTCTGAGAAAGCTGAGCACAATGCCTCCTGTTACACGCAAAGTCTTGTGGGAGATTACTTTATGAAGCAGCGGATGATTGGCAGCTCTGTGTCATCTGGGGCCTGGCAGCTGTTTTCTATTCTCTGCAATCCCCGGAGGGCCAGGCATGATCAGGTTTTCTCTGCCATGTTCAATAGGTTGAAAGATACAGAGATGTATGTAGGCTTGATGTGAGCTATTGAGGAAAAGTCAGTGCATACAACTTAAGACGAGCTTAGAACTCCGGGAAAAGAAAGAAACCTCTTGTAGTGGAGCTGGGTTAAATGCTTGTTTACCAGTAAAAAAAAAAAAAAAAAAAAAGAAAACACTTTCACTTACCTTGCACCCCTGACAGACCCCTCAACTTTCCTCCTGGACTTCTCTCTCTCCGAGCTGAAGGTGGACCTTACGTGTTCTCACATGCACTACAGAGCTAATGGCCGTGCATTATACTTGATGACATTGGTGTGCCTGCAACCACCATAGAGAATAGGAAACAGAGACCAGTCTTGTAGTGTGGAGGGAGCCTGCAAGGACTTTTTTTTTAACTGGTATCCTAGGCACAAATGAGCACTTACATAAAACACTGTCACTTCCAGCGCTCAAAGTTCCACCAATGCAAAAAGGGGCCACAAATGATGGTCTGTGTACTCGCCAGAAATGTATAGTCCTCCTCAGAAGGGGAAATCTCATAGCATCTACAAAAAGAACAACCAGGAGGGCACAAACCAGGAGGGCACAAACGCCAAACGATTTATTGTTCAAAAAAACAAAATTGATATCAAATGAATACTCACAAAAAACTGGAGAATAAAATCACAGTAAAACCAGAAGATGCCACAGCGTCGAGAATGATGTAATCGACAAGACAACCTCACTGAACCGACAAACTGACGTGTTTCGGGGGTGCACCCCCTTCCTCAGAGCTATGCATAAAATTTGGGCTGCTTTGTGCAAAACCTTTGCACAGGCCAGGTAAGTGTAACATGTTTGTTAAAAAAAAAAAAAAAAAAAGTTTAGAATCCCTTTAACCACTTTCCGCCCGTCTGCAATGTACTGCGAAAGGGCGGCAGCTACAGGACCAGCAAAGTACCCGTACATTGTTGGAGCTGTACCAACACAGGTGGGCACAGTGCGCCCAACACTCCCCCCACGTCCGCTATGTCCATCAGACACGGCAAAATGTGGATCCCGGTAATCGCGACCCGGGGATCATGTGATCACTATGCGATCACATAATCACAATGACAACAAAGTTGTTATGAATCAATGTAATTCATAACAACTTTGCTTCTGTTCCTGGAGAGCTGTGATTGGCCCACAGCTCTTACATGGTACATGGGCCAATCACAGTATCCTGTAACATGTGACCAGCTGGAGCCAATCACAGATCACTTTTGAACGGTCATAAACTCAACTCAAAAACAAAAAAAAAAGTTAAAAAAATAAAAATAGAGAAAGTTTTGAATTTTCTTTTTTAAACTACCTGCCACCCGCCCGCTCACATTGTGTGGCTCTGGGCAAAACAATGTACCTTTACGTCGCTTTCTATTTCCTGGAGTGTGTGCCCCCCCTCCCCCATAATGGTCCAAGGAGAGAGGAAAGAACACGGCACCAACTAAAAGCACTACATTTTATACACACATTTAATATTCTGCGCAAATACAGTGTGACACATAAAATGTCAACACCCACCGTTTTATTATCTATGGCACCTGCTTTAAAAATATATAATCTTTGGGAATTCAAAGTAATTTTTCAGCAAAAACTTTTTTTTTTCCATGTAAACAAAAAGTATCAGAAAACGTTTGGTCTTCAAGTGGTTAGAAGAGAGGGTGGTGTGTAGCAGAAGCTTCTAATGTTGGCCCTGAAATGCCAGGATAGTAGAAGCTCCCCCCTCCCCCAAATTACCCATTTTTGGAAAGTAGACACTCCAAGATATTTGCTAAGGGGCATGGGTGAGTATTTTGCAGATCTCATTTGTTGTCCCACGTTTTTGAAAAACGAAGGAAGAAAACAAAAATTGATTTTTTTTCTTTTCAAAACCCTGTGACAAAAATTATATCAGCAAAATACTCACCATGCCTCACTCAAATTCCTTTGATTATATACTTTCCAAAAAGGGGTAATTTGGGGGGGGGGGGGTTGTACTATCCTGGCATTTTAGGGTAGTGAGGAAGTGATACGAGGAAATATGCCCTTTGAAAGCCTAAAGGTGGTCATTGGATTTTTGGGGCCTGTATGTAGCTAGGATGCCAAAAAGTCTCTCACATGTATATAGCTAGGATGACAAAGAGTCTCTCACATGTGGTTCCCCCATACTCAGGAGAAGTAGCAGAATGTGTTTTGGGGGGTTATTCTACAGATATCCATGGCATGCATGAGCAATATATCATTTAAGGGACAACTCTGTGTATTAAATAAAATAATTTTTTTGTCATTTTTCAAAAATTTGTGGCAAAAAAATAAAATCTACCATGGACTCAACATGCCTATTAGTAAATTCTTTGGGGTGTCTACTTTCCAAAAAGGGGACATTTGGGGCATGTCTATACTGCCCTGGCATTTTAGCACCCCAAGAAATGTGATAGGCAGTCAGAAAGTAAAAGCCATGTAAATTCCAATATATATACACACACACATATATACATATATTTATATACACATATACACACACACACACACACACACACACACACACACACACACACACACCATAGTTTGTAGATGCTACAGCGTTCAGACAAACCAATCAAAGCGGAGTTCCTGCCAAAAAAGGAAGTTCCGCTTTAATGCTTTGTCCCCCACTCCCCATTAAGGATTGGCACCTTTGGGGAGTGGGTACCCGAATTTGACAGGTACCCGCTCCCACTTCCGCTGCAATCGCCTAGGCGATCGGAACCGGAAGTTGTCCTCCCTCCCCGTAGTCTTCTGGGACACGTGACAGGTCCCAGAAGACTACGGGGTCATTCACAAAGCACAGCGCTTCTCGTAGCATTCGCATTGGCAAGCTGGGTGCCCACATTAAAGATGCCGGTGCCAGGGAGAGAAGACGGCTGGTGAAACCAGCGGTGATGAGGACACCGCTGGATCAAGGGACAGGTAAGTGGCTGTATTATAAAAGTCATTTTTTCCCAGCTGGAACTCCACTTTAATATACAAGCATTGGGGCTTTTTTTTTTTTTACCAAAGACAAGTAGCAGAATACATTTTGGTCTGAATGTATGACTAACTTTGAGTTTACTGGATATTTTTTATAACAGAAAGAAGAAAAACATTTTTTTCAAAATTTTCAGGTTTTCTGTTTATAGCACAAAAAATGAAGCATCCAGTGGTGATCAAATACCACTAAAAGAAAGCTCTATCTGTGTGAAAAAAAGGACGTACATTTTGTTTGGGTACAACGCTGCATGACTGCGCAATGACCAATTGAAATAGTGCAGTGCCGAATAGCAAAAAATGGCCTGGTCATTAAGGGGGGTAAATCTTCCACAGGGCAAATGGTTAAACATACTAGCTGCTTGCTTAGAGTGAAAGTCAACATTCCAAAACTGAAGCTAAATAGTTTAACCTCCCTGACGGTATTCCCGAGTGTAGCTCGGGGTAAGGTTTCAGTACCAAAAGCGGTAACCCCGAGATACACTCGGGCTTACCATGCGGTGCTGCTCTGGCATCAGTTCTTCACTTACCTTGTTCTGCGCTCCCGCGATGTCCCTCCTGCAGTGTCCCCTGTAATGTACTCCGGCGGATGCCGGCAACTGTTATCTGGGTTCCGTCCCCTGCGAGCATCGGGACGTACGGGGGACGGAACGGCGGGAAATTTGAAAATGACAAAAAGTGACATTCACTAAATACACTAAAATCACATAGTAAAACATTACTGTATCAAACCATTTCACATACATTTTGTCCCGAGTGCTTTGTCCTGTGCCCTGCCTGCATTTTTACGGTTCCTTTTGCCTGGAAACTGAGAAACGTCCATGGCGTCCAAAAAGCGTCCCTTTAGGTCAAAATCGGTTTTAGACCAGCTAGAGAACAGCGATAGTAAATCAGAACCACTTGCAGAATTGAGTGATAATGATTTGTGGGGAAATTTGTCATCAGACACTGAAAACGATTTTGCGACTTTGCTCAATGATGTGCGAACTTGGCGCTATATTTCAAATTTCAGTGTTTTTGGTTTGATTATATTATTGAATTAAATTTATTATTATATTATTATTTTTTATGATTATTTATTAAATTATAATTTATGATTTCGTGTTTCAAATTTTAACATACCCGGGATGTTTACTAGACTCTTGTTCGGGCAGATTTCAGTGAGTTATTCATAAAAATTACAGGCCTACAATAAAAAAAATACATATTTCCATGCAAAAAAGTGTACCGCTCTGAGCACAGAAATATGGACATAATCAGACCGCTAGGGAGGTTAAAAAAAAAAAAGCCTCACAAAGCTTGCCGAAACCTCTACAGAAGCTTCACAAAAGCTTGCTGTACACACTGCTCTTTTATAAGCTGACCACCATGTGCACAAGGCCCCACAATTAGAAAAGCCAGTTCCTACTCATCCCCATTTGTTTGCTATAGCAGGGTGGTATTTTGTAACACTGTGGGGAAAATAATGCAAGACTTAGCAGGAAGCTGTAGAACTCCAGACCTGTTTTGTCACACTTGAAATGTCACCCAACATTTGAAAAGTGCTAGGGATAGCAGCCTTTGGCTGTCACAGAAAAGCAGCACATGGACGCTGACATGCATGAAACATCACACACTTCATACAATGTGAAAATAGGCCCCTTGCTGAGACACAACAGGCCAAACTAGACACTTTAATTTATCTGCCTCAGTGCCAGAAATAACCAGCTTTGCAACTAAATAATTTTTATTCTGTGTTCTAGCAAAAATGAAAAGGAAGAATCTGACCATTATGGGAAACCCAGACAATTGTACTTTCAGACACATTTATACAACACATTGGTTTTATGGAAACACTTTGCTGAGGAGATCCTAAAAGGCATGTGCTGCAGGAAGTAGAGAACATGGAATAACTTGTTTTATATTACAAGAAACTTTATTTTGTAAAGACAAAACACCTTCAAACGCATTTTGTAGCTGGTCAGGCTACTGCCTCAGGTACGGTATGTCAAGACTCCTTTTCATTCCTTTCTGCAATTTGGCAAAATGTGAAGAACAGAGCAAAATACATCAAGTTCAAGCACAACAACCTGAACTTGTACTAAACCAAGCAAGTTACCGAAACTGTCCCAGGATGTGAAAAAATATTAATTGTAAGTAGAAGCAAATTATTTTTTTTTTAACTAATAAATGCAAAATGATTTCATATTGGCATGCAGAGCTGCATGCTGATGTATTTTTTAGTAAAAGGCAGGAAATGTTTGCTTTAAACAAAAACATTTGAAAAAGCTGAAAACGCTCAGTCCACGAAAAAGCTACGTGTTGTCATCCCACAACAGAGCTTAAAAGCAAAGGGCATTTCTGGCAGATCAACAGGTATTCCATATGTCCAAAGTATTTAAAAGGATAATCCACAGGGAAACGTGCCTAAATTGCAGAGATATCATGCACTTTTTTTTTTTATTCTGCCTTGACATACACATTAAATGTAATTGTTTGCCACATTTGACTATATGTTGCATTACCTGCTTCTAAAAGCCTACTTCAGTAGAATACAGATTCAGCAAGCCAAAAAATAAAAATATATACAGTTATGGTAAAAAAATATTGGCACCCCGGCATTTCTATCAGATAATGCTCCACTGCACCCAGAAAATTGGTGCAATTACAAATGTTTAGGCTTTCTCATGTTTATTTCTTTTTTTGTATTGGTATGATACAAAAAAAGTGGAGAAACAAAGGCTAAATCTGACACATTCCACGCATAACCCCAAAAAAGGATTGGACAAAATTATTGCCACCTTCTCAAAATTGTAAGAAATAATTGCATTCCAAGTTTTTGATGCCCTGTAATTTGTATTTAAACTCACCTGTATCAATTAACAGGTGCTGACAATAAAGAAATCACACTAGCAACCAGTTAAAAGGGTGAAAAATGGACTCAACCTTTCTGTTGTGTGTGCAACATGGAGCAAGGAGAAGAGAAAGAGCAGCAAAGAATTGTCTGAGGATTTGAGAATAAAAATTGTGGAAAAGCATGGACAAACCCAAGGTTACAAGTCCATCTCCAAAGATCTTAATGTTCTTGTGTAAAACAATGTCAAGAAGTTTACAGCCCATAGCACTGTAGCTAATCTCCCTGGATGTGTACGGAAGAGAAAAACTGATCATAGGTTGCAAGGAAGAATTGTTCGAATGGTGGCTAAGGAACCTTGATAAACTTCCAGAGAAATTTAAGCTGACCTTCAGGTACAGGGTAGAAGTGTCAGCTTGCACTATACATCACCATCTCAATGAAAAGGAACGCTATGGTAGGAGACCTAGGAGGACCCAGTGCTGACAGTGTTTTTATGAAAAATAAAAATACCAAATTGGAGTTTGCCAAAGTCCTTTTCGGAGAATGTACTGTGGACAGATGAAACAAAATTACAGCTTTTTGGTAAAGCCCATCATTCTACTGTGTTCAGAAAAAGCAATGAGGCCTTTAAAGAAAAGAATACAGTCAAACATGGTGGTGGTTAATTGATGTTTTGGGGTTTCTTTGCTGCTTCAGGCACTGCAAGTCTTGACTGTGTGCATGGCATTATGAAATCTGAATAGCAAAGAATTCTGGGGTGAAATGTAGGGCATAGTGTTAGGATATTGCATCTCCATCAGAGGTCATGGGTCTTACAGCAGGACAATGACCCAAAACACATGTCAAAAAGCACCCAGAAATGGTTTAAGGCAAAGCGCTGGAGAGTACTGAACTGGCCAGCAATGAATCCAGATCTCAATCCCATAGAGCACCTGTGGAGAGATCTCAAAACAGAGACCTGGAGCAGTTGGCGAAAGAAGAGTGGTCCAAAATTTCAGTAGAGAGGTGAAAGAAACTCATTGATGGTTACAGGAAGCAATTGATTTCAGTTATTTTTTTTTTCCAAGGGGCATGCTACCAAATATTACATTGAGGGCACCAATTAATTTCTCCAGTTAATTTTTTGGGTTTTGCGTGGAATGTGTCAGATTTGGCTTTTTGTTTCTCCACTTTTTTGTGTCATACCAATACAAAACAAAAGAAATAAACATGAGAATGTCTAAACATCTTTAATTGCAACAATTGTCTGGGCGACGTGGTGCATTATCTGACAGAAATGCAGGGGTGCCAATATCTTTTGGCCATGACTGTACGTGTGTGTGTGTGTGTGTGTGTGTGTGTGCGTGCGTGCGTGCGTGCGTGCGTGCGTGCGTGCGTTGCTAGAGACAAAATGGCTTGCTTTAAAAAAATAACCAAAAAAAAAAACAAATAAAAAACTGCTACAAACCCTACAGGATCACCCAGATGTAAAATAAAAGTGTATATATGAATTCTGTGGCATTAATTAGCCAGTGCTTTTATTGCTCGTTTCCACTGCTTACCAGAAGACATTAGCAAACAGGTCTTGTAAAAAAGTTGCTGACTCTTATCATTAACAAATAGAATTTTGTTAAGTAATCATTAAAAGCGTTTCCCGAAATGTGATGTCCTTGAAACAGATGTACTGTAAAGAAAATAAGCAGTTTCTGTATAACTGTTGTGTACTGCTTGGAAGATATTAAATTGGTGGATCAAATGATTCCAATAGGAGCAATTTTTCATACGCTGCATGGTATAAACCAGAATATGACCACGGTACACAAAACTCCATCGGGGGACATTGACAAAAGTGTAGATCAACACCAGTGGTACATCAGATATCCAATCACACCCTCCGTCTGCCATGTTTCTTTCATTTAATCAAATGTAGGTGTGTATACGGTATGTCCTATTATAAGCGTGGATTAAAGTGGTTTTAAAGGTTTTTTACCTTCATGATTTCTGCACAACATTTAGGAAGAATTTTTGCTCCACCTTAGGACGTCTGCTCCCTCAGAATATGACTGACAGCACTGGGATTGCCTCAGCAGGAGGAAGGGGGGAGGATGCAGAAGGTGCTGTTACCTAAACATTTTTTACCTTTATGCATTAACCCCTTCACGCCTAAGGGTAAAACAAATCTAAATGCCTAAGCACAATTCTGCAACGTTGACGTGTTAGTAAAACCGTAAATATCGTCACAACTACTTTGTACATCCAGGTGGATTATACCTTGTTTTTTTCAGGACAAATTGGGCTTTCATTTGGTGGTAAATGGTCATGGATAGCTCCTAATTTTTTTTTATTATTAAAGGAAAACTGGGCCAAAATAGTAAAAAAAATCATTTTTTTAAATTTAACTGTGTGTTTCTTGTTACGATCATAACCTACCACCAAAGAACAACCCAAAATACATTCTCCAGTTCTTGACGATCGCAGCGATACCATATATGTGTATGTTATTTGTTGTTTGTACCCGTAGTACAGTCCAGAAACAACAGTGCGCATTTTGTTTTTGTCTTTTTTTTTTTATATAAAACACACTGTCACTGACATTGACATTGACACTAACTGACACCGATACCAATTTTTTTTTTAAATCCTGACCTTTGACCCTGACCTTTGCCCTTGACCCTGACCTTTTGACCCTGACCTTGACCCAAACACTAACCCTGGTACTGAACTAGATCAAACCTTGATCTAGGTATTTTTCTTTATT
This sequence comes from Staurois parvus, assembly GCF_062004578.1. Lineage (NCBI taxonomy): Eukaryota > Metazoa > Chordata > Amphibia > Anura > Ranidae > Staurois > Staurois parvus. The sequence continues at coordinate 14,130,124 of NW_028318099.1, forward strand.
TTTTCTTTTATTTTTTAATATTTATTTATCTTTTTTTTTTTTTTACAAACTTTTTTTTTATCTCTCTATGTCAGGAGTTCGAGAGATACAATGTATCTCTCTTCTCCATTCATAGAGAGAGAGAAAACAAGGGGGCCGGGCTGCACAGTGAGTGATCACTGTGATAGCCAATCAGAGGCTGTCACAGCGATCACGTGACCCGGAATCGGGAGTCCCGGGTCCCGATCGTTAGAACGGGACCCGGGGCTCTCAGTGACACCGCGGTCTTGGTGCTGGGAGCGCGCCGAGCGGCGCTCCCAGCACAAAGACAGGTACGCAAATATGCGGCCCCACAGAAAAAAGCCCAGGTCCGTGAGGCCGCATATTTGTGTTACGTCGGCGTCAAGGGGTTAAGGAAAAAAAAAGTTAAGGCTTTAGAACCATTTCAAGGTCAAATATTGAACTAAACCAGATTTCTGGGGTGAAACTTTCATTCCTAAGCAAAGTAGGCCTTCCATGTGGTAGACCTTACAAGAGGTAGATTTCCTAGCTTTTAAAAGAGGGGGAATTATTGACTTGAGAAAGACCCCAAGATCTGGGTTTCAACAGCCATAGCATTAAAGTTATCAACTGTGTAACACGGTGGAAAATTAGACCTTGAGATAGGAGATCTGGTTAATCTGGAAGAGCCCAAAGTGTCCACCAATGTTTAAGGAGGTTGGAGTACCACATTTGCTTGGGTCAGTTTAGGGCTATGAGGATCACCAGAATAGTCTCCTTCTCTATCCTATCACAGTAGACAAGGCGGGAATTTTAGAGGACAAAAAGCAAAGATCAGGCTGTACTGATACCATGGAGTCACCAGAGCATCCACTGCTTCCACCAATGGATCTCTGCATGTGGAGTTACATCTGCACAGTTTGGTGTTAAACATAGAAGCTAGGAGACCCACACTCAGTATCCCCCACCTGTAACACTGGTCATGAAACACTTGCGAGTGCAGGAACCACTTCCCCAGGACCAGGCTCTGATGGCTGGGGTAGTCTGCCTGTCAATTATCTATGTGTGAAATGTTAATGGCAAACAATGCTGGAATGTGGAGTTTGGTGCAGATTAGAATTTTTACCTCTCTTGCCATTGCAAGAGCTCTGGTTCCACCATGGTGATTAATGTTTGCCATGGCTGTCTGAATTCATCCTGATCAGATGCCCCACCAGGCAGGGTGTCCAGAGTTGCAGGGACAACTAAATTGCTTTTAGCTCCAGAATGTTGATTTGGAAATGAAATTCCTCTGATGAACAATTCCCATGCACCACTAATATATCAATAGCTCCTCCACAGGTCTTCATGAAGGCATCTGTTCTAATCATCTTCCAAGGAAATAGAAGGAACTATCTTCCCAACTCTGGAGCCACCAGGCTAGAGATAACCTGGTCTTGGTTGTCAGGTGACTAGGTTTATCAAGAGACTGAACCTTTTTGTCCCACGACAACAGAATGTTGTGTTATAGGGGTCTGGAGTGGATCTGAGCAAATGTGACTGCTTCAAAGGCATCTACCATCAAGCCCAGATATCTCAAGCAGATCTGCAGAGCTGGACAGCTCCTAGACAGTAGAGCCCGAATCTGAGTGCAGATAATGAAAAGGTGTGCCCACATGACACTCTAATAACTTAACAGGTAATTCCTCAGCATGTTAACCTACAGTTGTGCTCAAAAGTTTGCACACCCTGGCAGGAATTGTGAAATTTTGACATTGAAATTGAAAATATGACTGATCCTCCCAAAAAATGCTTTTTTATTGAAGGATGATGATCATATGAAGCCATTTATTATCAAATAGTTGTTTGGCTCCTTTTTAAATCATAATAACAGAAATCACCCAAATGGCCATGATCAAAATTTTACATACCCTGGAATGTTTGGCCTTGGTACAGACACACAAGGTGACACACACGGGTTAAAATGCCAATTAGAGGTTAATGTCCCACAGCTGTGGCTTTTTAAATTGCAATTCGTCTCAGTGTATAAATAGTCAATGAGTTTGTTAGCTCTTATGTGGAAGCACTGACTAGGCTAGATACTGAGCCATGGAGATCAGAAAATAACTGTCAAAAGTCCTGCGTAACAAGGTAATGGAACTTTATAAAGATGGAAAAAGGACATAAAAAGATGTCCAAAGCCTTGAATATGCCAATCAGTATTAAGAAGTGGAAAGTTCGGGGATCTCTTGATATCAAGCCAAGGTCAGGTAGACCAAGAAAGATTGCAGCCATAACTGACAGAAGAATTGTCTGGGAAAAACCCACAGGCAACCTCAAAAGAAATTCAGGCTGCTCTAGAAAAAGATGGTGTGGTTGTTTTTAAGGAGTACAATACGGTGATACTTGAACAAAAATGAGCTGTTTGGTCGAGGTGCCAGAAAAAAGCTTTTACTGCACCAATGCCACAAAAAAGCCCGGTTACAATATGCCTGACAACACCTTGGCATGCCTAACCAGGCCTGTGTCATTGATGCAGTAAAGGCTTCTTTCTGGCACCTTGACCATGCAGCTCATTTTTGTTCAAGTGTCATCGTATTGTGCTCCTTCAAAACAACCACACCATCTTTTTCCAGCCTGTATTTGTCTTGCGGTTACCTATGGGTTTCCCTTTGTATCCTGAACAATTCTTCTGTAAGTTATGGCTGCAATCTTTCTTGGTCTACCTGACTTTGGCTTGGTATCAAGAGATCCCCGAACTTTCCACTTCTTAATAGGTGATTTAATAGCACTGATTGGCATATTCAAGGCTTTGGACATCTTTTTATGTCCTTTTCCATCTTTATAAAGTTCCATTACCTTGTTATGCAGGACTTTTGACAGTTCTTTTCTGATCCCCATGGCTCAGTATCTAGCCTAGTCAGTGCTTCCACGTAAGAGCTAACAAACTCATTGACTATTTATACACTGACACTAATTGCAACTTAAAAAGCCACAGATGTGGGACATTAACCTCTAATTGGCATTTTAACCCATGTGTGTCACCTTGTGTCTCTGTACCAAGGCCAAACATTCCAGGGTATGTAAACTTTTGATCATGGCCATTTGGGTGACTTCGGTTATCAATATGATTTAAAAAGGAGCCAAAACAACTATTTGATAATAAATGGCTTCATATGATCATCATCCTTCAATAAAAGAGCATTTTTGGCATGATTAGTCATATTTTCAATATCAATGCTAAAATTTCACAATTTCTGCCAGAGTATGCAACCTGTTGAGGCCAACTGTATACTGCAGAAACAGAAGGAATAAGGAGTTTACAGTGGGTTCTAACAATACCAGGTAAAATAGCTCCCACTGCTCAGCTAAAATGGCGTATTCATTAAAGAATCTTCAGATATTGGGAAACACAAGAGGCTATGCAATGGTTCTAGACCTGGAAAGTGCTCTGCAGCTAACCAACAGAGTGTTCGAGAGTCTGGAAAGAGCCGTTGGTAAAACCCGGTGCCTGAGGGATATGCCAGGCCGACTCTACAATCACCACAGGTTAGCAGGGTCTGGGCACAACCTCCAATGCATCACCAAGGATTAGCTAATACAGATAGATGTACACAGAGCACAGCTCAGCAGCAAGTAGCTAATTGTCTTAATAGAAAAAAAAAAAAAAATTGGCTAGTAAAAAGGGTATCCTCCCAAGACACAAGCGAAAAAACTGAAGCATGCTCGGAGTAGGAGCGGTTACACCTGGCTGGCCAATGGCTTTTTGTGTTTGTCTGTGCCCAAATCCTCCTGTAGGTGGCAGTATAACCCAACTGTCTCAGATCAACTGAATGTTGTGTCTCTTAGTGAATGACAAAGAAACTAAGATTTCTGTGCCCTGTTGTTAACATTGAAGATGAATTCTTCACAATGTCTATAGCTACAAAGATGAGCAAAGGCGTGTTTTAAAATGCTTCTCATGCTTGTCCAGAATATATACAAACTTAAATGTGCATAGTCTGGTCCCCAAGTTTCTAAGTATACCTGTCCTCAATTACAAAATAAGTAAACCAACCACAGCAATTAATCTCTTCCACCAAAGATGCCTGTTCCTCAGGTGAGCTTTTATGCAGATATTTATTATTCCTTTAGCTGTTCATCATATCAAGGAGCCAAGAGCAAAGTGCAAGAGAGGGATGGTACTAATTGCCACATTTAAAAGAAAATAGAGTAGATAAAAGTGTGCTCTTGGTTTTGAAGCTCCTGGGACCCACTGAAAGAATCTAAAAAGGTATGAGGACACCAAAGATTTGTCATTGCATTGGATGCGCAAAAACATATTTTATAGTACATTTTTACTGACAAATCTAAGTTCACTGTTACATGGTACAACTATCCACATCATATAGAACAGTAGCACCACAGAAATATATATATGTAACAATACGAAGGCAGGATTTACAAGGTAAAGTGGAACCTCTGAAATAATGTCATATCCCCCGTCCCACTTCCACTCCACCACTTTAAAAAGTTTGATGTATACACATATTTATTGCCAGCGACTTCCAGGTATCTACGACCTGGCAGAGACCGGCAGCAGTGTGCATGTACACAAATGCTGCCAGGTAATGGCACATTGCCACTACGGTGCCTGGAGGTGTTTGTGTGAATGTGCAGAAATCTGCGCTGTGTGCGAAGATGCACCACACAATGGCGGCTTGGTAACACTGTAGCTGTATTCCAGGAGGAAGCAGTATCCGGTGTAAGCTAGAAATCAGGAAGTGCTACACAGCAGCACAAAAAAGAAAAGGAAATATTAGAATAATAGTTTTAACAATTTGTGTAAAGCCAGCCATAGCTGGTTAGAATCTTGGCCGTTAAGCAGGGACCAGTCGAGATTTGAACCATCTATGGGCATGCTGATTGTGCCCAAGTCGATTGTTGTATGGCTTGGTTACAACCAAAATGTTGGATTTTACATGTTATTATTGCTAGCCGCTAAAAGTAATTACCGTGTTCTCCTGGTGGAGATGGCTTCCCCCATTCCTGCACTGAGAGAACACAATAGCTGGGGAGGGATTCCACCATCAACACTGTCTGGAGGAACTGAACGATTTTTTTCTGTCGTTGCAGGAAAGAAAATCGCATAATGTATGGCCTGCCTAAGAGGGTGGAGAAAGGGATACAAATAAGGTTGATGCAGTGAGTTTAGTTCCATTGTAAAGTAAATGGATTAAGATCTGTAAACAAAACAAAACCTTACATAGAAATCCTCAGCAGTTTGAGGGTGTCCTTAGGACACAGTGGACATTGACAAAGGGACAAAGGGAGAAACAGTATTCTCACTTCTACATGAATTTCTTCATGGTCTAAGGTGATTGTAGCCGTATTAGTGCATTTGCGACAGAAACAATTGAGTACTGTCCGTGATACTTTTTTTATTTGCACTAACATACAATTTTGAGGACAAGCTTTCGGGGTATGTCCCCTTCTTCAAGGTCTAAGCAGTACTATTAAAAATCACAAAGTTTAAGCAGAATGTTAGAATGGATTGAGAGAAAAAAAAAAAAAAAAGGGCTACAGATAAGATACATCAAAAGTGAGGGGGGGAGGGGGGATACAACACTCACACAGAGGGGGTCAAGTTTTAGCTAATAGATAGTCATAAAGCTGTCGGATAGTGGTTGAGGAATCCCATGTCCAAATTAAGACCGTTATCTTTAGTGTCAAATAGAATTATCATTCTTAGTTCAAATGTTTTTCTTTCCTGGATGGATTTAAATTTTCCTTTCAGAACTAAAATATTGAAGTCTTCCATAGTGTGGTCTGGTTGTGAGAAATGGTGTCCTACAGGTGTGCAGAGGTCATCTTCTTTATGTTCCTTGATGGTATGTCTGTGTAAATTCATCCGTGTTTGCAACCTCTGTCCTGTTTCACCAACATAAGATCCTTTGCTGCATTTTCTGCACTGGATAAGGTATACAACATTACTGGAGGTGCAGCTGTATGATCCGGAGATATTGAAGATCCCTTTTGAGTGTCTGACACTTTTTGATGGATTGATTTGGTTGCACAGCTTGCAGCGTTTCTTATTGCAGGGTTTGCTTCCATTATTTGTGGCATCATAATCAGAAGGAAGTTTCCTACTGATTAGTTTATTTCTGAGGTTGGGGGGTTTAACCCCCCAACCTCAGAAATAAACTAATCAGTAGGAAACTTCCTTCTGATTATGATGCCACAAATAATGGAAGCAAACCCTGCAATAAGAAACGCTGCAAGCTGTGCAACCAAATCAATCCATCAAAAAGTGTCAGACACTCAAAAGGGATCTTCAATATCTCCGGATCATACAGCTGCACCTCCAGTAATGTTGTATACCTTATCCAGTGCAGAAAATGCAGCAAAGGATCTTATGTTGGTGAAACAGGACAGAGGTTGCAAACACGGATGAATTTACACAGACATACCATCAAGGAACATAAAGAAGATGACCTCTGCACACCTGTAGGACACCATTTCTCACAACCAGACCACACTATGGAAGACTTCAATATTTTAGTTCTGAAAGGAAAATTTAAATCCATCCAGGAAAGAAAAACATTTGAACTAAGAATGATAATTCTATTTGACACTAAAGATAACGGTCTTAATTTGGACATGGGATTCCTCAACCACTATCCGACAGCTTTATGACTATCTATTAGCTAAAACTTGACCCCCTCTGTGTGAGTGTTGTATCCCCCCTCCCCCCCTCACTTTTGATGTATCTTATCTGTAGCCCTTTTTTTTTTTTTTTTTTTTTTTTTTTTTTCTCTCAATCCATTCTAACATTCTGCTTAAACTTTGTGATTTTTAATAGTACTGCTTAGACCTTGAAGAAGGGGACATACCCCGAAAGCTTGTCCTCAAAATTGTATGTTAGTGCAAATAAAAAAAGTATCACGGACAGTACTCAATTGTTCATGGTCTAACAAATCCCATATGACAGGAAAACCAGTGGTAAGAAAGGTATGGTCAAATAGGTTGAAGAGGACATGGAAGGTGGCTCGCAAGAGTTAAAACACAATACCAAGCTGACCAAATCCTAAATTTAGCAGGGCAACCTCTGGCCTCATATGTTATTTTATAGAAAGGGAGGACAGTATTAACCAATATTTTGCAAGCATTAATATCCACGGCTGCTGTGTAAATTCAGTGTCCTACTACAGTCTTCCTAGCATAAAGTAAAAGTAGTTTTTAGAAAGGTCTTTTGAGTACTTTCAAGATCCATCACCAAATACTTCTAATAGGAATGACTTTGGAATACAGATATGGAGGATTTCAAGGTTCAATAATAATAAAAAAAAAAATTCTATAATGGTCTAACAATATGGTCTAACAATAGGGCCATTCCTGAGCATATGTATAATATCACCATCAGCCCCTTACACTGATGACATAGAGGGTGTCCCCTTTCCCATTTCGAACTTTTAAAAATTATTGTAAAGTAGACCCTATTAAAATACCACATTTGGCTCTAGCAGAACCTCCACGTAGTAGAAGTGCTAGCTCCTGCTGTAACACAAGTAAAGGCTTTAACCGTTTTACAAGCAGAGTTCTTTACCTTCCATATGGCTTGGTACACACTTTTAGCCAAAGCTTTTGCAGGCTGCATGGGACAGGACATATCTACCCGTCAATACCTGATATCCATGACAGAGCAGTGTACATTGGCATTAGTAAGGTTCTTCTTTAGATTTGTTTGGGAAAAATAGCCAAAAAAAAAGGGGGAATGTCCATTTTCCCACCAAAACAATCATAATGTAAGACCTGTAAAAGGGTTTAATTATGTAGAAAAGAGAGCTGTATAATACATGCAAATAAGAAAATGCAGATCAGACCCATTTTCTAAAAAGTACATACAACACATGCTCGCTACTAATGAAAACGCCTTGTCACTCCTTATTACCAGCTGTAGGTCTTTGAGATACAATTTTCATTGTATTATTACTGAATACTTGCCATATGTGCCCCCTTGTTGTTTAACAATGTTGCACTGTGTCTTCCTTTGTGATTACCTTCTACAGAACTTGGATGTTGTGCGAATTCCTTCACATTAAAAGGTACACTGCATTGAAAACTAAGAACGAAGCCTTGAATTGCATGCAAGAAGCACAATCCACCGATTAGGATTTCCATTTTTAAACAAGGTATTATTGCAGTCCACAATTTCATGCCATCTACCATACTGGAACATAGTTGCATGAGATAACTTACACTTCTGCAACTTTTAACATACAGAAAGCTAGCATTCATATGTTTTCCACAGCCAACAATAAAGATAAAACCTGCCACAGAAGTCTGAATGCAATTCGTGATAGGCAGATACACAACCCAGGCTTTAGTAAGTAAACTCCCATGGTTCACCTATAACCCCATTCAGATGATTGGTAAAAAAAAAAATGGATTACCTGGGAGTAGATTTGGGGAAATTCAGGTTAAAGTAAACGGAGTTTATGTAGAACTATAGGCAATTTTTTTTTCATTTTGGATAGGGTAAGGGAGGGTTTTACCCCTATCAGATTTTTTTTTTTCGCCATAGTGTCCCATTGTGGAAATTTTCTTCACTTCATGTCCCATAGCCAAACAGGAAGTGAAAGGAAATCCCTGCAAATTAAGGGAATTCCTTGGGGACCCCCAGGTTACTAGAACTAGTGTCCCCAATGGAAAATGTTCTGTCTATTACATTTCTGGGGACAACCCAAAATTTGGGATTTTATTTTACTTTCACTGATAATGGTAAGCAGGACAAACAGAGAGGGTGAATCTCCTTGATGAGGATACAGATAGATACAGTATAAAAACTGGCAAGCATTCTAATCCCTCTGCACTATATCCAGAACTAAAAAAAAAAAAAAAAAAAAAATACCTTTAGGTTTACTTTAATATGATTTTTTTTTGTAAATCATAATTATGGACAAGACATTTTCAACAAACTGGGAAGCAGCTTTATTGGTATGGAAGTCCAAACCCTCTCTTATGCTCATCCAGGAAGACATAATAAAACCATTTCTATTATTTCTCCCATGTTCCACAAACTTGGACCAGACACTGATCATCTGAATCTTGTGGACCACAGGACACGGATTGTTCTAGGTTGTTTAAAGAGAGGTAGCCATTAGACCTCCAAATTGGTCTAGCGCATGTAGTAGTCATGAACAAAAACATTAATAATGTGAAAACAGCCAAAACACATCAGATATCAGCTTTTATTTATTCTATGGTAAGTTCACTGAAAGATACATTCTGGTTTAGCTATCTTTGTTTAGTGCTCTTTTTGCCTTTTTGAGCAAGGCTATGTAAATACACAAAGATAAAAACGGCTTCACTATTACAATAAATATGCCATTACTGACTAAGTAATACAAGAAGGCAAATGCAGACATAAATTATACAGCATTACATCTGTTTATAGCACCCAATGTCCAGCACTGGTTTTTTTCAGTACAAGGCTTCTGACTTAACAGAACATTCAGCTGCCTTAAAATGGGAAAAGAAACCTATACAAAGAAACACAACCCTAACACGTCAAAATGCAAGGTCCATTTATCCTATAGACTCCGTTTCTACTTTCTATGTAAAAAAGTAGAGTATAATATTCAAACATTAGGAGAAAAGTGAAAAATATAGTTACTTTGCACCTAACTTTCACCTTCATTGCACCTAAGGAACTGTGACATCAATGGCCTTCTAGAAAGATTGTGGAAAGTGAAGGATCCCAAATCTCATAAAAAGATGCACCTGCACTGTGATGCAAAATCTGCTTTAATCTAACCCCTAGAGTCCTTATCGCTTAACACTTAATTTTTGCTGTTAAGCCTAACCTGTTAAGGAAGCCCCTAAAGTGTGCCCCTTCCCCAACACTTTACTATTTTGCTGCATACTTACCACATCCCACACCAGGTGCCTCAGAGGCACTAAGAACATGCAAGTTCCATAATGACATTCCACAGACTACCTAGATGCATTGCCAGTCACAAAAAACTTCTCATTTGGCAGGCTGGACAATCTATAGCTTTGCACTCTAAGGGAGTCTTAGATGACCTGTCTGTGTACAAATTATTAATATAAAAAAAAGAAAATCTGTGGGATTTATTCTGGATTGAATAGTCACAATTCCTACCATACCTCCAATTTTTCAAAGCAAGAGTTTAGTAATGGCTACTTTATTTTCTCAGTCCAGGCTTACTTTAGGTGAACCCGACATGGCTTTAAAGTGGTTGTAAAGGTAAAAAGTTTTTTACCTTGATGCATTCTATGCATTAAGGTAAAAAGTTTTTTACCTTGATGCATTCTATGCATTAAGGTTAAAAAAAAAAACAGAACACCTTTTAAAAAACAGAGCTGCAGTCTGTCCCTCAATCTAGTGGTGTGCTCATCCAAGCCAGATTCACCGGCCATCCTCTGTCCCCAGCATCGGCATCCTAAATGTGGACACCAGCATGTGTGATTAGCACTGCACACTGTGAATGGTCTCGCAGTCTATTTTTTTTCAAAATGTTTGGTCATTTTTTTTGTTTATAGCACAAAAAAAATAAAAAATACAGAGGTGATCAAATACCAACAAAAAAAAAGCTATTTGTGGGGAAAAAAATAACAAATATAATTTCTGTACAGCACTGCATAACCGTGCAATTGTCAGTTAAAATAATGCAGTGCCGTATCACAAAAAATGGCCTGGTCAGGAAGGGGGTAAATCTTCCAGAGGTTGAGTGGTTAAAGCAATCCCAAGGCCAAGTCATACATAGGTCCTTTTCTTTAAGTTGAGATTAAAGTGAATCCAAAGCCAACATTTTATTTCTTTTAGTTTTGAAGAGATTAGAAAATTATCAAAATTAATCATGGTTTTTTTATGCGGTGCCATCAGTTCTACTAAGGAGATTGTTTTTTCCATTTCCTGACCAAAAGACATAACCAGAAGAGGAAATCTCTCCAAAGTGAAAAGAACTCCAGAAGAACAGATTACCCCATTACCCCTTCTGATCAAATGTCAACTGTAAGACTTGGGATTTCCTATCACTTAACGATAGGAAATCATCATTATAGTCAACAATAAAAAGGGTGAATATCCTCAGTGGGGGACACAGACTAATAAAAAGACAACAAAGGTTTAAAAGGTTTCCACCTCCAGAACCAAAAATAAAAATAAAAATGTGGGTTTATGATATACTTTGAGCCAGCCATGCCCCCCACTTGGTACCAAGCCCTGCCCGCTGCCATTCAGTTACAAAATGCCAAAGCATCAAGCTATCCAATGAAGTTTGGACATTTAACCGATAAATGGCAACTAACAAAGCTTAGCAAACGGAGAAGCCAGGGCTTTATGTTAATTTGGGCAAGACAAGGCCTCATACACCACCTGGACTTAGGATGCAAAAGGGTGCTGCAGGGATTCATTTGAAGATTAACCCAGGATCTTGTAGGTACCTGATATTTGTGGTTCAACAAGGTTGTTACAAATGTTGTAGACCAGGTCAGGTTCACTTTAATGACTATCATTTGAGAATGTACGCAACACTAAATTTGCTAGCGTAGCACCACTGTCACCTAATGTATCAGCAACCTTGCATAGCAGACAACAGTGGTTAAAAATGGCTGCAGGAAATAAAATTACACGAGGAAAAAGTAAGACTTAATAAATAAATAAATAGAAAAAGTGCCACCGTAAAAACACTCCACTAAATCTGCAGTACTTTTTCCAACATTCCGTCTGAAGCAACCTTTTTAATAAGCCAATTTTTATTCATCTATTAAAATGCTAATGCACTAAAACACTCTGCCAGCATTTTTGAAGTGCAGGGAGCATTTTTGCACAAAAGGCGACCAGCTGGGCGAAAGCTGTTTATTTAGAAGGAACCTTTGCTAACTTGATCATTTGTTTTATTAATACTGGGTGAAAAAAATATATAGCTGTGGCTATATAAATATCTCAAGGATGAAGATATCAGTGATGGGTGGGAGGAAGCTGGCTCATTAGCATGAACAATGCTGCGGTATTCCGTAGACATATGTAGCATTTGCTAAATCAGAAACAGATTTAGGCTGTGCTACTAGACAAAGCATGTCATTTTAAACCAATGGATTTTCCTCTCCCCTCTTCCTGCCGAAAAAACATGAATGACAGTCGGCAGCTGTGGGCTGAGATTATTCCCTCCATCTCCTGTCTTGCTAATTAAAAGGTTGATCACAGAACAATACTGCCATCATTAATTTCAGCCTTCTGATTGGACAGGATCCTGCTGCCCCGCCTGATCCTTTCACACTGCTGAAGTTAATGTGACAGGAGTCACAAGATGGATTGCCTGTTGCCATATTGCTCCTCGTCTCCAATCAAGAGCTATCTGTGTAAACTGATTGTTCTAATTTGCTCTCATTATTATTACAATATCAGGAGAAAATAATGCACACAGCTCACTGTCAAAACAGAGAGAAACAGCCATTAGTTACAAGAACACAAAGGCTGCTTTTAATAGGGGCACGACCGCTTACTAATGTGTTCGTGGTAAACTGCAGAAATATGTTCTCTTCCTTGCGCGTGCGTGTGTGTGTATACAGTAAAATATAATTTATTACAATTCTAATGCCAGTGACAGCAGGAGAGCTCAGCAACAGTATTTAACTTAACAGATATATTATGTAACACAAAAGAAGGAGGAAACGGATGCAGATACAACACGCAGAATCTAGAAAATACTGCACAGCCTGTGTCTAAACACGTGCGCGTGCGCCTATACATATATGTGTTTTTGTAAATACGCAGCCATTAATATGAATTAAACTGCCATTAGCAGTCTTCAGCTAACGTGAATTACAAGCATTAAACGTGGTCCTTTTTTTTTTTTTAAATAAACACCCACTACAAGATTTTGTATTGTTCAATGAAACATATTTGTTAGCAAAAAAACACACAAAAAAAAAAAAAATAGCCCATTTATTAGTCCACTGCTGATTTTATATATATATATATATATATATATATATATATATATATATATATATATATATATATATATTTATTTAGGACTTGCTTCTGTTTTATTTTTACAGGATTACAATTACTATATTGCAGAATTGAAGCTGGCTGAGTACCATCCATCACGGGCAAATACTTTTTCACATCAAATGCAAAATTCGATTAATGTTCAAAGATGGGGGAAGGAAGAATATATATATATATATATATATATATAGATAGATAGATAGATATAGATATACACACACATATATATATATATATATATAGATATATATATATAGATATAGATAGACATACATATACACACACACATAATGGTTGAACTGGATGGACTTTTGTCTTTTTTCAGCCAGACTAACTATATATATATATATATATATATAAATTTTTTTTTGTTAAAATTACCTCTGCAGCGTGGCTCTGTAAGGGTTAAATGCTCATTTCATCTAGGGGGAAGAGAAAAAGCAACTATACTTTGTTCATTTCTTGATCCCCCCACTAGTTGGTGCTCTTCTCTAAGCAATGCTCTGCTTTGTGGGCGGGCCCTGAGCTTCTTCAATTACAATGCAGGACTGCTGGTGCTGCTTTGTACATGTCGATGTTGTGAGTGCCTGTGATCATCAGAGCAGCAAAGAGAAGTGGGGTTGGGGGGGGATCAGTCATGCAGGTGAGAGGAAGTCTGCAGGTGTCAGGAATAAGTCAACTATAGTTGGATTGTAATGTTCCCCCTAGACATAAAGGAGCATTTAACCCATGCAGTGCGGGGGGGGAGCTCCACTTTTTAAAATTTTCCTCAAAGTTCAGCTTTAAAATAAATACACGCAATGACATCCAAAGTGCAGTAACTCATACCAACCAATCTGAATACACCTACGGCTGCTAGAGATGACTTTTTACTGGATGCTATGGCTTTGCTCCTCACCTTGTCAATGATGCAAAATGTTGACATGATGTATTTATTTATAAAACAAACCTGTGATCTGGGAACGACAGCCCACTCCACCCTGGGTGGAGGAATGGTTTGGGGTACACTTTGACAGGCGCTTTAAAATCCCTGCACTAAAAGACTGCACTACAAAATGTGCTGATGATGCCAATTACAAGCCCCCAGCCGAATCCTCCAGCCCCCACCATTCGGGCAGATTTATGTGGGCTCTTGCCGACGTTATTACAAGTCAGAGTTTATTGGGAAATTGTTACATTATGCGGAGTGTCTAACAAATTGCTTATGCTGCTATAATTGGATTACAACAGCCGCTTGCTCCCACCGGTAAGATTAGGCAAGTAGGGCTCCTGCCGATCTCTGAGCGTTAGCAGTAATTTTATTTGCCTTGCCTCTCTCTTTCCTAACAACATGCCTCTCTCCCTGCCAGCTGTCTGCTGAAAAGGCAAAGGCTTGTTCCTTGGCCTTAACAATGCAATTACAGCCCCGCAGATCGCACTGTTTGTGCATTAAGTACAGTGCCAAAACGAGGCAAATTGATCGTTTGACTTTTGAAGAAGCCATGTGATCTCCTCCGTGCGGGTGATCGGACATGCATCAGCGCGTACCCCTGCCGTTCATTCTGCTTGGAGGACTTTGCTCCTGATCATTTTTCTAATGAACGCACAGGAAAAAAAAACCCCAAAAAACTATAAAATAAAGTTGGAGAAGGAAGAGAAATAAATAAATAAATAAATCACACATACATATACCTATATCATAACTACATCATAAAAGTCACCTTGCTGCAGTTCCACTGTGAATCAAGAAAACTCATACCAGGTTTTGTTGCAGAATTTTTTCCAAGGAGTTTTCCAAAGAGGAGTGCCTATTATGTGCCAAAATGTGGAAATTTTCCTTTTTTATTTTTCAGAGACTAAAAAAAATGCAATAATGACATGGGAATAACATCAACCTTAGGTTTATAGTAAAAAGTAATATATGGCAGTCATTGGAAGATTTAACAGTTTGGCAGATATAATTAAATAAAATTCATTTTTGGAACCATTATCTAATTGAATGTGTTTTATTGGTCAAGTGATCTATGTTCCATTAGACATTGCCTATTATAAAATCCTTTGCTGAATGACTGTCATAGTAATCCTCTGGTTTTGAAACTGTCATTGACCTAAAGCTAGGCCACAGAAGTTTAGACTTCTTGAATTTTTCTAGCTTCAACTTGTTCCCAAGGTCAGCGATTCAGAAAGAACTGGGGTTAACGGATCAGCATTACAACTACCATTTTCAGCAATGGTGAACAAAAGATCAACTTAAAGTTTTGCCAATATACAGAGTCAAAATACACACATTCTGACATATTTGACAGTCTGTGTATGTATCTGTTTACAGGTGTAGGTTAGGTTGACACTGCTGTGATATGACTTTGATCCAACTTTCAGTGTTATTATGTAGTGCTACTAGGGATGCAACTTTGATAAGGTTTGTGTATTCTTTGGAGTCAAAATCGCACTGGAATTGCATCAAGATAGTACAGGAACCTTTTCCAAAATTGCTCCATGCTGAGTCGCATTGATGTGAATGGACACCTTTGAAAACAATGCGATTTCCATTGTCATGTGCTCCTGTGGGACTCTAGTTGTATCTGAAATCACACTAGTGTGAACCAGGCCTTCGTGACAGTACTGGAAAGTGAGGGGGAGACCTGAAAAATTTCACCCAACTTTGCATTCTTCTATGATGCAGAGGTAAGTGGACGCTACATTGAAATACAGCATGGCAGTACTTACAAGCACCCACCCCCTCCCAATTGCAAAAATTCTTACAAAAAAAACACGAAAAAACCCAAACCTATTGTCGAGGCCCAATGAAGTCACTTGACCTCACTGTGGCCTCCTGGGAAAACTGAAGCCACAGAAGACCGAGGAGATCTAGTGGCAGGATTTAATTAATGTAGAGCGCAAACTTGGAGAAAGGGTAGATACTGCAATTATTAAAATGTTACACCTGGGGCATCATCATTAAAATACATTAAGCCCAGAGTTGCGCTTTCAGGCTTTCATAATCTACTGGCCATGCATGCTCTTTACACAGATAAAGAGACTGTACATTCTTTTCAATGACTGTTTTAGATACAGATGTTATCTTAATGTATATAATATGATAAATGTGTGTTACAGGTGAACTCCAGGCTGATATAGAATACACAAATTAAAGTGGTAAAGTGTAAAAATGTTTGCCTTAATGCATAAAGGTAAAATATGTTCCAGTAGCAGTATCGCCAACCCCCATACTTAACCGAGTCCTAATTTGATCCAGCAATATGCCCATCTGTAGAGGTCGTCTCCTCTTACCCCGCTCTCACAGCCTTTTCTCAAGCAGTGGGAGCTGTTGGCTCCAGCTGTTGTCAGGTAAATCCAGTAACGAGGGAGAGTAGGCGACCGCTATCTGTGTGTCTATGGACTCAGGCAGCATGACTCGATATCAAGTCAGCATGTATGCCCCTATAGAAAACGTCTTCCTTTGGGGCGCACAGAGAAGAGGAGGATAAGGGCCATTCTGTGCAAGACCATAGCACAGAGCAGGTAAGTATAAAATGTTTGTTATTTAAAATAAAAAATTAACACTTTAATATACAGTGCCTTGAAAAAGTATTCATACCCCTTGAAATGTTCACATTTTGTCATGTTACAACCAGAAACATAAATGTATTTTATTGGGATTTTAGGTGATAGACCAACACAAAGTGGCACATAATTGTGAAGTGGAAAGAAAATGATAAATAGTTTTCAAATTTCTTTACAAATAAATACGTGAAAAGTGTGGCGTGCATTTGTATTCAGCCCCCCTGAGTCAATACTTTGTAGAACCACCTTTTGTTGCATTTACAGCTGCAAGTCTTTTTGGGGATGTCTCTACCAGCTTTGCACTTACAGAGAGTGACATTTTTGCCCATTCTTCTTTGCAAAATAGCTCAAGTTCTGTCAGATTAGATGGAGAGCGTCTGTGAACAGCAATTTTCAAGTCTTGCCACACATTCTTAATTGGATTTAGGTCTGGACTTTGACTGGGCCATTCTAACACATGAATATGCTTTGATCTAAACCATTCCATTGTAGCTCTGGCTGTATGTTTAGGGTCGTTGTCCTCTTGGAAGGTGAACTTCAGCCCCAGTCTCAAGTCTTTTGCAGACTCTAACAGGTTTTCTTCTAAGATTGCCCTGTATTTGGCTCCATCCATCTTCCCATGAACTCTGACCTGCTTCCCTGTTCAAGCTGAAGAAAAGCATCCCCACAACATAATGCTGCCACCACCTTGTTTCACTGTGGGGATGGTGTGTTCAGGGTGATGTGCAGTGTTATTTTTCTGCCACACATAGTGTTTTGCTTTTAGGCCAAAAATTAAAATGTTGGTCTCATCTGACCAGAGCACCTTCTTCTACATGTTTGCTGTGTCCCCCACATGGCTTCTCACAAAGTGCAAACAGGACTTCTTATGACTTTCTTTTAACAATATATTTCTTATTGCCACTCTTCCATAAAGGCCAGATTTGTGGAGTGCATGACTAATAGTTGTATTGTGGACAGATTCTCCCACCTGATATGTGGATCTCTAGCTCCTCCAGAGTTACCATGGGACTCTTGGCTGTTTCTCTGATTAATGCTCTCCTTGCCCAGCCTGTGAGTTTAGGTGGACGGCCATGTCTTGGTAGGTTTGCAGTTGTGCCATACTCTTTCTATTTTCAGATGATGGATTGAACAGTGCTCCTTGAAGCGTTCAAAGCTTGGGATATTTTTTTTTTATAACTTAACCCTGCTTTAAACTTCTCCACAACTTTATCCATGACCTTTCTGGTGTGTTCCTTGGCCTTCGTGGTGCTGTTTGTTCACTAATGTTCTTGCTGCTAAATATTCCACGGTCAACTGTTAGTGGTATTATTACAAAGTGGAAGCAACTGGAAACAACAGCAATGAAGTGGAAGGCCATATTAAATGACAGAGAGGGGTCAACACATGCTAAGCACACAGAAGTCGCCAACTGTCTGCAGAGTCAATAGCTAAAAACCTTCAAACTTTGTGTGGCCTTCAGATTAGCACAACAAAAGTGCGTAGAGAGCTTCATGGATTGGGTTTCCATGACCGAGCAGCTGCATCCAAGCCTTACATCACCAAAGCACGCCACCACTGGACTCTAGAGCAGTGGAAATGTGTTCTCTGGAGTGATAAATCACGTTTCTCAGTCTTACAATCCGATGGACGTGTCTGGGTTTGGTGGTTGCCAGCAGTACTTGCCTGACTGCACAAGTGTAAAGTTTTTCAGAGGTTGAGCTTGGCCCTTAGTTCCAGTGAAGGAAACTCTTAAGACGTCAGCATACAAGACATTTTTGGACAATTTCACACTCTCAACTTTGTGGGAACATTTTTTGGGGATGGCCCCTTCCTTTTCCAACAGGACTGCGCACCAGTGCACAAAGCAAGGTCCATAAAGACATAGATGAGTGAGTGTGGGGTGGAGGAACTTGACTAGCCTGACCTCAACCTGACAGAGCACCTTTGGGATGAATAAGAGCGGAGACTGCGAGCCAGGCCTTTTCGTCCGACATCAGTGCCTGACCCCACAAATGTGCTTCTGGAAGAATGGTCAAACATTCCCATAGACACACTCCTAAACCTTGCGGACAGCCTTCCCAGAAGAGTTGAAGTTGTTATAGCTGCAAAGGGTGGGCCTACTCAATATTGGACCCTACGGACTATGACTGGGATGCCATTAAAGTTCATGTGTGTGGAAAGGCAGGTGTCCCAACACCTTGGGCAAAAACACACACTGATCAGCCATAACATTTGTGACAATGGCACCTGAAAGTAGGTGGGATATATTTGGGGTAAACATGTTGTCAATGAAGTTAATGTGTAGAAAGCAGAGCGTAAAGATCTGAATGACTTTGACAAGGGCTAAGCTAAACTGCAGCAGCTAGACGATTAGGTCAGATCAACTCGAAAACAGCAGCTCTTGTGGGATGTTTCTGGTCTGCAGTGGTCAGGACCTACCAAAGTGGTTCAAGGAAGGAAAATCAGCAAACCAGTAACAGGGTCAGCGGCAGTCAAGGCTCGCTGGTGCACATGGAGAATGAACGCTAACCCATATAGTCTGATCCAAAAGTTAATGCTGGTTCAGATTGAAAGGTCTCAGAATATACACTGCTTTGCAGTTTGTTGTGTATGGGGCTGTGGAGCTGCAGACAAGTCCAGGTGCCCATGCTGACCTGTGTCCACAGTCAGCTGGGTGTAAGTAGGTCACATACCTGGAAAAGAGATGGCACCGGAATGCAAGGCAAAGGGGCAGTGTGACTTAAAGGTTCTGCTAATGATGGCTTGGTGCCAGATTCTACAGCATACCTTCAGAGGTCTAGTGGTGTCCATGCCATAACATGGCGCGTACACACAATATATATATAATATATATTTACAGTACTGTGCAAAAGTATTATGCAGGTGTGAAAATTTTCAATTTCAGAAATAGTAGTGTTAATAGTTTTTAGCATTTACCAAAATGCAAAGTAAATGAGCAGAGGAGAAATTCAAATCAATATTTGGTGTGACCACCCTTTGTCTTCAAAACAGCTTCAATTCTTCTGCACACTTGTAACCCACACATACAGCCAATGTCATTAAGAACTATCTTCAGTGTAAAGAAAAACAAGTAGTCCTGGAAGTGATGGTTTGGCCTCCACAGAGCCTTGATCTCATCATCAAGTCTGTCTGGGATTACTTGAAGAGACAGAATGATGTGAGGCAGCCTACATTCACAGAAGATCTTTGGTTAGTTCTTCAAGATGTTTGGAACAACCTACCTGCTGAGATCCTTCAAAAACTGTGTGCAAGTGTATCTAGAAGAATTGCTGCTGAAGGCAAAGAGTGGACACACCAAATATTGATTTGATTTTCTCTTCTGTTCATTTAATTTCCATTTTGTTAATTGTTAAAACTAAAACTAAACAACCAGATCCTGGGACACAGCAAGCAGCTTTTGCATTTTGTGTGTATACACTATACACAGTGATGTGAAAAGTATTTGCCCCTTTCCTTTTGTTCTTTTGTATATTTGTTGCACTTAAATGATTCATGTCATCAAACAAATTTTAATATTACACAAAAATAACCAGAGTAAATACAAAAAGCAGTTTTTAGATGAGTTAATTTATTAAAAGGACAAAAGGTGCCCAAACCTGTCTGGCCCAATGTGAAAAAGTAACCCCCCCCCCCACTTGCTAAATCATGAATGTGATTAACCACATTTTTTGGAAATCGGAGTTAAATTTCACTTGACACACCCAGGCCCGATTATTGCCCGACCTGTTGAATCAAGAAATCACTTAAATAGAAGCTGTCTGACAAAGTGAAACACACTAAAAGATCTCAAAAAGCAACACAATCATGCCACGATCTAAAGAAATTCAAGAACAGAAGAGGAACAAAGTCATTGACATATCAGTATGGAAAGGGATACAAAGCCATTTCTAAGGCTTTGCGACACCAACAGACCATGATGAGAGCCATTATCCACAAATAGAGAAAACTTGGAACAGTAGTGAGCCTTCCCAGGAGCGGCCTACCAAAATTACTCTAAAAGCACGATGACGACTCATCCAAGAAGTCATAAAAGAACCCAGAACATCTAAAGAACTGCAGGGCTCACTTGCCTTAGTTAGGGTCAGTGTTCATGATTCAACAATACGAAAGAGTCTGGGCAAAAATGGCATCCATGGGAGAGTTTCAAGGCGAAAGTCACTGCTAACCAAAAAAGAACACAGAGGCTCGTCCTACATTTGCCCAAAAAAATCTTCACTATCCCCAAGACTTTTGGGCAAATATTCTGTGGGTTGATAAGACAAAAGTTAAAAACATTTTGGAAGGTGTGTGCCCCGTTGCATCTGGCATGAAACTAACACAGCATTTCATAAAAAGAACATCAAATCAACAGTCAAACGTGATGTGATAGTGTGATGATCTGGGGCTGCTTTGCAGCTTCAGGACCTAGATAACTTTCAGTCATTGATGGAACCATGAATTCTGCGCTCTACCAGAAAATCCTGAAGGAGAATATCCAGCTATTCGTTGTGACCTTAAGCTCACGCGCACCTGGGTTATGCAGCAGGAAAATGATCCAAAACACACAAGCAAGTCCAACTCTGAATGGCTCAAAAAAAAAAAAAAAAAGGTTCTGGAGTGGCCTAGTCAAGGTCCGGACTTAAATCTGATTGAGATGCTGTGGCATGACCTTAAAAAGGGCCGTTCATGCATGAAAACCCTCCAATGTGTCTGAAATAAAACATTTCTGCAAAGAAGAGTGGGCCAACATTCCTCCACAGCTATGTGAAAGATTCATTGGCAGTTATCACAAACACTTGATTGCACTTGTTGCCGCCAAGGGTGGCACAACCAGTTATTAGGTTTAGGGGGCAATTAGTTTTTCACATAGGGCCAGGGAGGTTTGGCCACCTTTTTCCCTTAATAAAATAATTTAAAAACTGCATTTTGTATCTTTGTGTAATATTCAAATTTGTTTGATGATCTGAATCATTTAAGTGTAACAAAGAAAACAAAATCCGGAAAGGAGCAAATACTTTTCCACAGCACTATATACACTCACAAAATGCAAAACCTGCTTGCTGTCCTAGGATCTGGTTATTGTTTACATACAACTACTGTACCAAGATCTATTAAATAATTTGTTTTTGTCAACAGTTGGCTCCTTCACACTTTCTAATTTTTTTTCCCTGTAAAACGACAAGCAAAGGCATGATTTATGCCCATACGGTCAATAGGGGTGAAGCTGCATAAAATAAATGCAGAATGGAGTACCTTGACAATGGCTAATAACATACAGATATCACTATGCATTTTTGACATGTAGTTTCCCATGCTATTACCTACACAAAAAAAGCACGTGTGAACAGGGTTCTACTATTGTGTTCAGCCCCATTGGGATAAAGACCAGAGCTGTGAATAGCAAATAATGAGATTCCAGATGTCATTTTCAAGAGCAGGATGGAGAAAAGAAAAAGAAGAAACGTAAAGGATCTCATTGGCTAAGGGATTCTCACCAACAGTTCTTTTTTTCTTTCATGCTTATATTAGCAATGTTTCTGTTTATTAATTGATGTTATAGCAAAAGTGAAATTGCTCATAAATCAAATAAAATGTTTACTACCATTTAAGAGAAAAGGACATGGCAGCTCATTAAACAGCAGGCGCTCTTCCTACCATAATCAGAGTTTCTGCATAACTGCAACTGAAATTATTTTCTGTCCTGTAGTTATAATTCTCAAAACTAAAACAACTACTCTATTAAAATTAATTAAATAAAAAGCTCAAATTAGAAAAAAAAACAGAATCTGGAGCAAATTACTTCTTCACATGTTGGTTTTCTTTACTTCCACACAATAAAAAAAAAAAAAATCAGTTAAAATACCATATCAAGTAGTAGTAAAATAAAATTAGACAGACAGCTGTAACTGTGTACCCATCATTCACACACAACACAGGTCTATAGTCTGTCTGGCTTCTGTTTCAAAAGATTCACAAGCAGCCGGTGACATAATTTTGGCCTGAGGAACAAACTATCTCCTGACACTATGATGCCACCAGATCCTGGCGAAGTGACAGGCTGAATACCAGTTTAACATTGCCTTACCCTTAAAAATGACATCCGCGATATTTTTAATAATCTTGCTCTACTATAAATAAGATTCTGTGATCCCTCCAGTTGCATGTCATGTGACCAATGCTATAAAACTAGTCATGTGATCTCTGCTGAAGAGGCCACCCAGTCAGTGGCACTCTGTCCAAATAATGACTCTTTCCAGTGATAGAGAACATTTAAAAGCTTGGAGTCCAGTTTTTTTTAAAGAAAGCTTTTTCAAAGTCTCAATTACTCATAAAATGATAGAGAACTGTAATGTTTTAGGCTCCATTTACACTTTTGTGACTCCAAAGTCGCATGATTTCCAGTACGACTTCGGAGTGCAACTTTTAATTCGACTTTACACTCTATGGCACACGAGACCTATTAAAGCACATCAAAGTAGCGCAGGAACCTTTTCAAAGTCAATGCGACTTTAAATTGCAGAAATTCGAACAAGTGTCATTGAAAACAATGGGATGCGACTTGTCATGTGACTTTATGTGTCCAAAGTCGCATTACAAGTCGAACGCAGCCTAAAAGTGAGGGTTTGCTTTACAAGTAACAAATCACAAACATGGATTTTTCAAAGTGAGCTTATAACGGAAAAAAAACATGCAGAGATTAAAATTTTTGTACATGTAAAAATTTTTGATAGATCCAAATATAAAGACTGCTGAAGGTTATACATTTCTTGACTTTTCCAGGCAATCTTAACTTGTTCCTGCCACCTCTAAAGCCTCCCTCTATTGGTCTTTTAATAAGAAAGCCAGCTTAAAAGTAAAGTTATCCTTTAAGGTGTGACTAACATTTAAAGGATATGTTCGCCATTTGAAAAAAAATAATAAATCAACTTTTTTTTGCAAAGGAGCCTGCAGAGCACTGCACCCTTGACCAGCAGATCGTGGGTGCAGTTTCAGCCTCCTGCAATCTCGCAGTACAGCTGTCTGCCCATACCTCATAGGGGCAGGTAGTTCCCTGAGAGCAGGAAGATGAATAGACTGAGAGCACTCACCAGCGCCCTTGCAGTTCACTGAGAACTATAAGCAGACAGCCACAATGGTTGATGGTACTTGTTGGCATTCATTCACAGGAAACTGTGAATGAATGATGCAGCTGTGTGGACAGATCCCCCCACAGCAGTGTTACTTGCAAATTATGACAGCAGACGTGGGGAGAACATCCCTATCCACCGTTGTCACAGGGAGGTGGGATTGGAAAGGAGAAGCTCAGAGGATGGTGTTAAAGTGGAACTAAACTCTCCTATTCTTTACAGTGGTCATCTTACAGCAAAACAACTGTGCCTTGAATGTAAACGTTTTGGGAAATCGTTAAATCAATGGGTTTAGGTCTGCTTTACCTGGAGTGCCTCATAGTGATTGGTCTAGCCGTAATGGTTTAAATGGCAGGGAACTCCCTACCATCGGTTAGAGCTTGCTCACACCAGTCCAAACAATAAAAATGGTCTGTTTTAGCATGCAGGCTGGTGTCTAATGTTTGCGTAGGTTTGGGGTAATATATTATCACTGGATTCCCATGACCTAGATAGCTGAACTTCTTCACAGACACACTAAAGTTTCCTTTCCCATCAATCACCAACTTAACAAATTGCAGGTAAAAGGCACAGAAATTCTTTTATTGCTTGTTGAAAGTGTTTGTTTTTTTCAATAAATGATTTATTTGCAGTAAGTTGATTTCCTAGCAGAGCACAGTTCCCCTTCTCTCCTGCCATGACATAGCCCTCTCCTCTTCTCGGAGTGTGTATGTACTGCCTGTGCTGGGCCAGCTACTCTGCACCTCCCTTCAACTCCCTATATGACCTTTTACGTAGCTACCAGAAGAAGGTATGAAAAGGAACAGAGTGACAGCTCTGAGATTGGGAAGGCTGCCAACATTACATCCAAGATGGCGGCACCCAACAGCAGTCTCAGGGATTTTGGATGCCTACACAAGGTAGGCTTTTAATGGTAAATACCATACTTAAAATATGTTTAATGCACATATAGTCTTGTAGGAAGATTGTTGTGGAAAGTGGTGGTCTGGTGACAGGGTAATTTTAAGGTAGACCAAAAAGAAACTGAAGCAGGTTCTTTCAAACATGGTAGGAAATCACTTTAAACGTGCTGTGGTTTGTGCATAAGGCATCTAATGGAGAATGAATACAGCAATTGTGCACAGAGCTACACACCACCACTCAACATTTATAGAATGAAGCCTTCACTTACTTTAACTACACAACTTTCAGTCTTCATGGCAGAACCGGATAAGCACACGTTTTCTTGGTTCAAGCACAATCTGGCACAGCTGTTGTATGTCTGAAAAGAGAACATATATTGAAATCTTAAGATCATGTGTTGTGTAATGAACCTCTTGCGTGAAAATGACAGTAATGTCAACACGTTATTGTCCACAGCAACCAATCAGACTGAAAAGATAATATTACTCTATAACCTACCTTAACCCATTACCGACTACCACTTCCGTTTAAATCTCTGCCATTTAGAAACTTATCTAACTCTGAGGAAGAATGGCAACAAATTTGTTACCAGCCCTATTAATATTGGTCTTCAAAGTCCTCACTCATAGGTACATGGGACCTTCAAGGCTTGCACACCGCCACGCAAAAAAAATGCTTTTGAGGATGCGATACAACTGGAGATGTCATGCATACACATCTGGTTGACTTTCCCAATGCTAAGCCAGCTCTGGGCCAAAATTTTTTACACAGTTTATTTTATAGTCTTATCCAAAAAGACTCCTGGCTGGCACTTCTTCATTCTCCTTCCCTCACCAAACTCCAGAACAAACTGGCTACCTATAAACCGTATAATTACTGATTCACACAAAAGGTTCCTCAAAGTATGGAGCCCTTGGATTTAATATGCTCACCCCTTACTCTCTGCAGACAGCCTGACCCTTTTGAGGCTCTCTCTCCTATTAAGAGGGGAAAAATGAGGGCACTAAGCTCCCCTTCCCTATCCCCTCCTCTTCTTACATTCTCTAGCGATTTTACATTTTCCTTCATCTTTACTTTGACCACCTACTGTGCATTGAGGAATTTAATGCAAATCTTAACAGTTCACCACTCCATTATCAACATCAGCAACCAAGATAACCAATAATTACTTGAAGAATCCTTACGTAATTGTCGGAGACTACCATATAATGTGTTTGTCGCTCCAACTCTTGATTTCTAACATTTTCAGTTTTACATATTACAGTCATAGGTATGTACTTTACTCAGAATGCTACTTTTACAAAATGTGATGTACAAAATGTTTGACTTTATTAATTGCCTTTAAGGATGTCCAGGCTCCAAGCTTACACACTGTATGTCTATAATCTCTTCAATAAAAAAACTACTGAAAATGAAAAGATAGAATTGAGCTAGCCATACACAACTTGAATTACAGTCAATTCCTGCCAAATCAGCAGATAATCGAGCCACGGGTGTCCCTGTTGGTATAAAAATCATCTGAGCCTGGTGGAATTCACAGAAAAACGTCAACTTTTCAGGGTACTGCTTAGGCAGAATTAACATTTTTAGAAGTTTCCTTTAAGACAGCAAATCTTCATTTTTTTTATTTTAGGACCACTGTAAGCCAAAACATATTATGATTTAGGACAGAGTAAGAGTTAGAACCTCTGTTAGATTTGTATTGCTGTCTGTTTTCTTACTAAGGTCATTCATTCTCTATTTGTCTTGGTGATCATAGTAGCCTAGACAGAAAGAAGTGAATATAGACGAACTGAAATTATTTCCTTGGTTGTACATGGAACCTTTTGCCCAAATAGATATTTAAGAGTCCTAGTCACCAACTTAAAAAAATTCAGGAAAAAAAAACAGAAAAATTAAAAGTATTTGAACTGTTGATTTGCAGCTTTTTTACTTTCCAATAACAATTTTTTATTTGCTTGCAAGCAATAGGCCTCCAAATTTGCTAGCAAACGTGACTTTCTGTAGAACAGCCTGTAGCAATCGTGCGCACAAATATGGACGCGGACGTCCATGTTGCGAAGAATCCTCCATCTTGTCATTCTCACTCCAAAATCAGCCCCCCTCCCTTTCTGTTGAGTGACATGTGGTCTGTGGGTGTGCTAAGTTCAGGAGTGCACAGCTGGATATCCTTGATGGTTGTAAACCCAATTAGCTGATGCCAGGGTGTCTGTCCCACTCTTGCTCTGAAGCTGATCGTAAAACTATAAACCCGTCAGTCACTGGACTTCAAAAGTATTCCAGGATAGCAGTAAAACATATCTCATGTGAAAACACTTTTTCATACAATTTCGTAATTTCTCGTAGGTAATACATACAATGAAACATGACATATATTCAGAGAGGTCATTTTAATATAAGTCAACTGATACCTTACACCCCTAGATTATGTCTACCTGAAAGCAGAAAGCGATATCTCCTTAACCGTCACAGCAGATATGTCATATGTGATGTCTGAACGTTCAGAATATCGTTCTGCATATTATCGTGCCAGTGGATAGGATGCTACATGTACCTAAGGAAGGTTATTGACCATGATATAAACTGAGAGGGATTTGGTCATAGCCTGAGTTCCCCGCCTAAAACACCCCTCCCTAAATGAGGCGATTGGTTCTCTGCTTTAAAGAGACACCCTGCTGCGTTCCTAGAAAAAGGTTGTTATGCTTGGAGAAGTACGATAAAGAGATCTCCCTTTTAACATCAGGAACCAACTTTGGGAGAAAAGGCACCCTTTTGCTCAGGACCCTTGAATCTGCTTAAACCAGGACTTCTGCAAGTATTCTACCTCTCTAAACTTCTTTCTGTTATCTCTCTGTTGTGGTGTGTGTGTGTGTGTGTGTGTGTGTGTGTGTGTGTGTGTGTGTGTGTTACATCCTTTCCTGTAAATATTTTTATTGCACCATTTTGACCTTTTTAGTAATAAATCCTATTATCTGAAAAGTGTTGAACTGTTTCTAAAGCTCTTTAATGCAAACTAAGAATCCCTGTCTCTGAAGAGCGCTACTGTGTGTTTTAAAACTTCTGCATACATCAGCCTGCGGTGACAGTGTGTATACAGACAAATATTCAAACATTGTGTCATTGCTAATATTGGCGAGTTTCCTCCTACTCTGTACAAAAAGGTGGTGGTGGCAGTGTGAAGGGTTAATTGCGTAATTAACCTGACCTACTAACAATCGCTCTCAGGCTGCGGCATATAGATTGTGGTCCATTAGCTTGAAAATCTTTGTACAGGGTACAGCTGAGCATGGCATTGTTATGCACGTGACAGCGCGGTTTTAGATTGGCTAGTCCTTCGGTCACAAGTTGGTGAGTAGGGCTGGGGGTCGGACGCCGCGACCGTCACACCTTCCCCTCACTCCTTGTATACTGCTCTCACCTTTTCTGGGAATTTCTGTTTACCATCTCTGCTGGCCTAGCTCCCCAGTCCTCCCCTCCTTTACCCATAACGTTTTATGGTGCTGCCAAGACAGGAGCAAAGGCAAATAGTTTCACCTGAGTTACATTTTCAGTCTACTGGCATTACTTCCAAGATAGCAACACCCAGCAGCAGTCTCAGAGTTTATGAATGTCTACAGAAGGGAGGCTTGTAAATAATACTTATAACATTTGTTTAAAAGAGAAGTTTGGGAATAGAGAAATACACAGAAAATTATACTCACCTATATGGCTGCAGCACCAATCCCAGATGGCACTACAAAAAGAACTGAGTGATAAAAGACCGCTGATCTATCAGTTCTCTTTGTTCAGTCTGCAGAGAGCAGCTCTGTTCTGCCCCTCCAGCACTCACTGGAGAGCTGGGCTGTGGAGGGGGTGGGTGTAGCTGCTTCAGGCTCTCAGCAGCACGCTGAAGCTGAGTCAGCTGCTGGTCCAGGTATCTGGACGGATCCCTACTTTAAAGCCGGTATCTCTCCAGAGCCTGGACTGGCTGAGGTACAGGAGTGCAGAACAAAGTGTGTAGTCCATAGGAGAAATATAGACAAAATAGCTTTGGCCATCCTCTTTTAATGCATATCAGCTTATGGTAAAAACTTGTGTTGAAATGAATGATCTTGTGAACACAGGGTCTCTCTACACCCTATCCAAAAGCTACAGTCAGGTCCATAAATATTGGGACATCGACACAATTCTAACATTTTTGGCTCTATACACCACCACAATGGATTTGAAATGAAACAAACAAGATGTGCTTTAACTGCAGACTGTCAGCTTTAATTTGAGGGTATTTACATCTAAATCAGGTGAACGGTGTAGGAATTACAACAGTTTGCATATGTGCCTCCCACTTGTTAAGGGACCAAAAGTAATGGGACAGAATAATAATCATAAATCAAACTTTCACTTTTTAATACTTGGTTGCAAATCCTTTGCAGTCAATTACAGCCTGAAGTCTGGAATGCATAGACATCACCAGACGCTGGGTTTCATCCCTGGTGATGCTCTGCAAGGCATCTACTGCAACTGTCTTCAGTTCCTACTTGTTCTTGGGGCATTTTGCCTTCAGTTTTGTCTTCAGCAAGTGAAATGCATGCTCAATCGGATTCAGGTCAGGTGATTGACTTGGCCATTGCATAACATTCCACTTCTTTCCTTTAAAAAACTCTTTGGTTGCTTTTGCAGTATGCTTTGGGTCATTGTCCATCTGCACCGTGAAGCGGCGTCCAATGAGTTCTGAAGCATTTTGCTGAATATGAGCAGATAATATTGCCCGAAACACTTCAGAATTCATCCTGCTGCTTTTGTCAGCAGTCACATCATCAATAAATACAAGAGAACCAGTTCCATTGGCAGCCATACATGCCCACGCCATGACACTACCACCACCATGCTTCACTGATGAGGTGGTATGCTGAGGATCATGAGCAGTTCCTTTCCTTCTCCATACTCTTCTCTTCCCATCACTCTGGTACAAGTTGATCTCGGTCTCATCTGTCCATAGGATGTTGTTCCAGAACTGTGAAGGCTTTTTTAGATGTCGTTTGGCAAACTCTAATCTGGCCTTCCTGTTTTTGAGGCTCACCAATGGTTTACATCTTGTGGTGAACCTTCTGTATTCACTCTGGTGAAATCTTCTCGATTGTTGACTTTGACACACATACACCTACCTCCTGGAGAGTGTTCTTGATCTGGCCAACTGTTGTGAAGGATGTTTTCTTCACCAGGGAAAGAATTCTTTGGTTATCCACCACAGTTGTTTTCCGTGGTCTTCCGGGTCTTTTGGTGTTGCTGAGCTCACCGGTGCGTTCCTTCTTTTTAAGAATGTTCCAAACAGTTGTTTTGGCCACCCCTAATGTTTTTGCTATCTCTCTGATGGGTTTGTTTTGTTTTCAGCCTAATGATGGCTTGCTTCACTGATAGTGACAGCTCTTTGGATCTCATCTTGAGAGTTGACAGCAACAGATTCCAAATGCAAATAGCACACTTGAAATGAACTCTGGACCTTTTATCTGCTCATTGTAATTGGGTTAATGAGGGAATGACACACACCTGGCCATGGAACAGCTGAGAAGCTAATTGTCCCATTACTTTTGGTCCCTTAACAAGTGGGAGGCACATATGCAAACTGTTGAAATTCCTACACCGTTCACCTGATTTGGATGTAAATACCCTCAAATTAAAGCTGACCGTCTGCAGTTAAAGCACATATTGTTTGTTTCATTTCAAATCCATTGTGGTGGTGTATAGAGCCAAAAATGTTAGAATTGTGTCGATGTCCCAATATTTATGGACCTGACTGTAAGTTCTCGCTTTCAGCTGTTGAATGCCAGAGCCTATACTGGCCACTGAAACTGGCATTTAACAAGATGAATGAAATGGGTAAGGCATACTCTCAACTCAGACAGTAGTCAAGATGCTAGGTACAGTCTAGGCACAGAATTTCAGGGTCTCCAAAAGGGAGACTCTTAGGCTAGACCATGCTTACTTACAATCCATCCTATAAAAAAAATTTAATTTAAAAAGTGCATAATAAAAAAGAAACTAAAGCTGGCCATATATGGTTCAGTTTTTTTGGATCAGCCAGTTGGCTGATCGGAAAAAACAGAATGGGTTAAGTTTCTGATTGACCAATTTTGAGTTGAATACATTTTTATTGGTTTCAACAAGAAAAATACAAAAGTCCAAGAGTGAACAAGAAATAGATATCTGCAACACACACTGAAAGTCATGTTCCAATGGGAGAGACAGCATTCACACACAGAGCCATGGCTCGGCCCCAATCCCTCTCTCTCCTCATTGGCTCACTGGCTGTGATTGACAGCAAAAGGAGCCAATGGCTCCCGCTGCTGTCTCAGCCAATAAGGGAGAGTGCCCAAAGAGCTGAGGCTCTCATGTACATCGCTGGATTGCGATGGGGCTCAGGTAAGTATTGGGGAGCTTCTGCACACAGAAGGGTTTTTTTAACCTTCACGCATAGAATGCATGAAGTTAAAAAACCTTGAGCCTTTACAACCACTTTAACCAGACTATATGATAACCCCTAAATATCATGTATCAATGTAAAGGTAAATGAAGCATGAAATACAAGCAAACTGTGAAAAATAAATCTTTCAATCAATCAGGTTGACCTTAAAAAAAGGGAAGTGTTTAATAAAAAATAAAAAAAAAATTAAAAAAAGGGAAAGTAGGGAGTGGGGGGCAAGCAAAGGGAGACTGTCCAATTTCTGACTACAGTGCACAAATCTCTCAATCTGCCTGCCAATCTGCCACATATGATTTCCCTGACTATGAGGAGTTCAGTAAATCTTTTCTTGAATTAAAGTTACTTAATGTTCCAGAAAAAGACTGTTCTCTGGCAAACTTGCATCATCAGCAGCACATTCGATAACTGGCACCATGGCTGTAAAGCCTTTCTGCAAGACAGGAGGTAACTGGAATGAAATTGGTCCCTCCACAACAGTTAGTTATTCTTAGCAATGAGTTATTATGTCGTGGAATGCTGGCCACTGTCCTATGAGCATTAGACTCCTGACCGCCACTATGAAAATCCCTGTTATAATTATACAGAGCATAGTCAGGGCATCAGGGTACTGATATATGGCTTTAACCCTGATAAGTAAAGGCAAAGTCACATAGTACGTAAAACTAATGTGAGTTGCTATCCAGTTACTAATGAAGGTTACACTGCGAATGTCAAAGGCCTGCTCTGGAAGTGTCATAGGCTTACATACATATTTGTAGAGGGAAGTAAGTCACATAGGGCCAAGTTTCTTTAACTTAGGGACCTGACTGCTCTAGCACAGCCAAGATTCCTTGGATATTTCATAAACTACCACAGATAACAGACTGCTGGCAGATGAATGATGCCCTTCCTATTTGATAAGCAAATTGGTAAATATAAATACTTTTTCTCATTTAGATGGCTCCAACAATCTCTGTCCATAAAGTATCCACTTCAGTTCTTGACTTCAAAAGGCATGCACATACCTAGTGTGTATGTAAGCCCTAACAATTAACATTTCTTATTTAGTTTCTTTTGGTTGGTTAAATATACCATTGAAAGCATTTTGTTATATCTGATAGGTAAAAAAAAAAAAAAAGTTTTTTGATCTCTTTTTGATCTCTTTGCTGTTGATGTGTGTATTGTTATTAGGCCAAGATCACAAGAGCTCTATAAGGCCCTCCAAAGGCTGTGGATGCCTACGAGTCTGGCAATCTTTTTTAAATCTCTCACCAAACTATTTGGATTTAATCATTCCAATGTAAGGAAAATAATCTACAAGTGACGTATATTTTAAACAACTGCTAATTTGTCCAGGACTAGCAGGCCCAGCAAAGTTAGCCCAAGAAGTTAAAAAAAAAAAAAAAAAAAAAAAAAGGTAAAAAAAAGTCCTCCACAAACATTTCATCATGGGATCTTCAGATAACCCTTGCAACAGTTGGATCAATGTGCATGCATCTCCAATTCAAAGGACAATTTATTCTGCATTAGATTTGCATCAGGGAAGAGTCTTTGCTGCATAAAAAGACCACCAGAGCAAAACTACAGTTTGAGCATATAGGCAAAGACCAGATCTTCTGAAACCATGTGCTGTGGACTGATGCATCAAAGATAAGGGCTGTTTGGCCATAGTAACAGTAGACATTTTTGGCACAAACTGAAAACAGCATTTCAGGAAAAGATACTCATACCAACTGTGAAGTATGGTGGTGGAAATGTTATGGTTTGTGATGGCTTTGCTCTTTCAAGGCCTGGGCATCTGCAGTCAGTGAGGTAAATTTATAAAAGGAGTAGAGCATATTCACTTTGCAAGGGAATTTTCACTTAACATAGTGAATGCAGGGATGCTTTGCTGACTTCAATCATCCAATCATGTGCAAGCAAAATTCCTATATTTTCATTTTCCCTGCACAGAATAACATATTCTTTGCAAAGGGAATTCTTACCATATTTAGTAGGCTAAGTAAAAATGAATTTGCAAAGTGTGCATGCTTTGTTTGGTAAATCAACTCCATTGGGTCAGCTAGGATTTCTGCATACTTTTAAAATGAGGCCATCTGTCTGAAAGATGAACTGAAAATTCATATTTAACACAATAAAGATTCACAGCAAAATAGCAAAACCACCAAGAACTGGTTAAAAAAAAAAGAAAAAAAATTGAGGGTATGGACCGGCTTGGTGAAAGTCCTGATTGAATTCCAATTGATGTGTTTAGGAGGGTTTTAAACAATGATGGATAAAACCTGCGCTTAAATGGAAACCTACAGGAAAGCTGCTATCACCTGACCTGACTTCACTAGGTAAAATGCAATGGAAAAAAAATGGCGAAGCGCTAACAATATCGTGCAAAAAACAGGAAATAGTGACATATATATAAAAAAGCATATAAATAAAAACAAAATATGGTTGTCACGTGACATGTAAAACAGTACAATAAAACACTCAGTGCACTGATCCAATCGGATCTCATAAAGTGCTGCTAAGAGTGAAACAGGTAAAACCTGTAGCAATAAAAGTGGACCCTTTTTCCTTATGGAAAAAAACACACACACCAGCCTCCCCCTGTCCACATAGGGGACTGATGATAAATAATTGCGTGACCCATATATAAATTTGCAACGCTGGGCGCAAATCTAGCGCCCACTGCGACACCTTTTACTTGCTGGTAGAACACTTTGTGCCAGAAGTAATTATGCGACAAACAGAAGTCTAAACAGTTGAGTATAAACTTTCTCTGTGACTTTAGTGACTTCAAGTTACTAAATTGCTTAAGGCCCCACCTAGCTGATTTCATGGCCCCGTCATGGTCAATGATTATATACAAAGATACCACATCCGCACTAGCCAAAATGATATCCGAAATCGGCATTCACATCACCCAATAACTGCAACAAATGCTTAGTATCCCTAAGATAAGATTTTGTGTTTTTAACTAGCGGTTGTAGGTACATATCGATGTACTGACCCATTCCAGCCAAAATAGATTCAATGCCATTCACAATGGGTCTGCCTGGTGGTTCGGTAGCATTCTTATGGATCTTTGGTATGGTATATATGATGGGTATCCTACATGTCTCTCTGGTACTAAGTATTTTGATTCTTTCTTATTCAATATTTTTTTATCAACTCCTTTGCGTACCAATGATTCTAACTCCTTCTTATACCCCATGGTGGGGTCTTTCGGGAGGACTTCGTAAGTCGTAGTATCGGCTAATTGCTTGGCCAATTCATCAAGATAGTACTCCTTAGATAAGACCACAATGCTGCCTCCTTTATCCGTGGGCCTGATAACTATGTCATTCCTATTTGACAATCTTTTAATACCAGTGTTGATACCTGAATAGAATGTGCTCTTTGGAATCTTTAATTTCTCAAGATCATAATTGACTAAGTGGTGGCAATGCTATTTTAATCATTATTTCATGTGAGTGGGCAATTTTATTTTATTCCTTGACATTTAATAAATATAATACACTATGGAGGCTGTTCTTTGCTTATGTTTTTGACGGCATGGCTCTGATGGGAATGTGACCTGAGAGTATTATTGGGAAGGATCCTATGCAACATCTTTACCTGGACAAGGCCTGTTTTCTGGGATCGTGGTGAGATTTATAAGGCGAGCTGGCCCTTGTGGTCACGCTTGGAGGTGAGGGGGCATTTCTGCTATTTAGGATTCCTGTCACCTATTTTGAAGATCACCTTATCACGAGCACCAGTCTGTTGGCTTGCAGTTATTCTGCGTTTTGGACATTTATACTGATTACATGCACCCGTGTGTTGGCATATAGTGTTTTTTTGGACATTTATTTTGATCTATGCATGTGAATGTATTGTAGTGTATGGGACTTTTTGTATCATTCACTACTGGCACTGGTCACATTGTGTCATGTTCTTACCTCCTGAGGGGTCACGCAATTATTTATCATCAGTCCCCTATGTGGACAGGGGGAGGCTGGTGTGTGTGTTTTTTTCCATCAGGAAAAAGGGTCCACTTTTATTGCTACAGGTTTTACCTGTTTCACTCTTAGCAGCACTTTATGAGATCCGATTGGATCAGTGCACTGAGTGTTTTATTGTACTGTTTTACATGTCACATGACAAACATATTTTGTTTATTATTTATATGCTTTTATATATATATATATGTCACTATTTCCTGTTTTTTGCACGATATTGTTAGCGCTTCACCATTTTTTCCATTAGGAGGGATTTTGAAATGAGCGGTTCGTTTAGGAAACCACAAACATTTTGCAAATATAGGAATTTGACAAACATTTTTGATCACTCCTCCATGTAAGAGACTGGTGGACTGTCACACAAAATGTCTACAAGAAGCCTGCTAAATAGGCATACATACGTTACACATGTATAGTTAAGTCCATATATATTTGGACACAGGCACAATTTTCATACTTTTGGCTCTGTATGCCACCAGAATAAAATAAAACAAAACAATCCAAATGAATTTGAAGTGCAGATTTTCAGCTTTAATTCAAGGGGTTGAACATAGATATCAAGTACAAAGTTTAGGGACTGCAACCATTTTTATACACAGTCCCTCCATTTTCAGGGGCTCAAATGTAATTGAACAAATGAATATAATCCTAAATAAAATGTTCATTTTTAATATTTTTAAGAGAATCCTTTACTGGCAATGACTGCCTGAAGTCTGGAACCCATGGACATGACCAAAGACTGGGTTTCCTTCCTCCTTTATGATGCTTTGCCAGGCTCTAACTGCAGCTGTCTTCAGTTGTTCTTTGTGGGTCTTTCTGCCTTTAATTTTGCCTTCAGCAAGTGAAATGCATGCTCAATTGGGTTGTGATCAGGTGATTGACTCAGCCATTGCAGAATATTCCACTTCTTTTCCTTCAAAAGCCCCTGGGTTGCTTTTGCAGTGTGTTTTGGATCATTGGCCATCTGTACTGTGAAGCGCCGTCCAATCAACTTTGCTGCATTTGGCTGAATCTGGGCTGACAATATATCTCTAAACACTGTTGAATTCATCCGGCTGCTTCTGTCACATCATCAATAAACACCAATGACCCAGTGCCACTGGAAGCCATGCATGCCCATGCCATCACACTGCCTCCACAATGTTGTACAGAGGATGTTCTGTGCTTTGGATCATGAGCTGTTCCAAGCCTTCGCACTTTTTTCTTCCCATCATTATGGGACAGATTAATCTTAGTTTCATCCATCCAAAGAATGCTTTTCGAGAACTGGTCTGGCTTTTTTAGATGTTTTTTGGCATTTCTATTCTTCAGGCTTATGAATGGTTTGCACATTGTGGTGAACCCTCTGTATTTGCTCTCATAAAGTCTTCTCTTGATTGTAAACTTTGACATTGATAGGCCCCACCTCCTGGAGAGTGTCCTTCGCTTGTCTGGATGTTGTGAATAGGATTTTCTTTACCATAGAGAGGATCCAGTGATCATCCACCACTGTTGTCTTCCGTGGACGTCCATGTCTTTTTATGTTGCTGAGCTTACCAGTGTGTTCTTCTTTCCTCAGAATGTACCAAACTGTTGATTTGGCCACTCCTAATGTTGCTGCTATCTCTCTGATGAAGGTTTTGTTTTTGAAGCCTTACAATGGCCTATTTCACTTGCATGGACAGCTCCTTTGAATGCACGATGTAGGTTCACAGCAATATACCTCACTTAAAATCAACTCCAGACCTTTTACCAGCTTAACTGATGAAGAAATAATGAAGGAGTAGCCCAAACCTGGCCATGAAACAGCTTTTGATTCAATTTGATCTCTTTAAAAAGGGGGGATGGCTACTCTTAAGAGCTGTAATTTCTAAACCCTTCCTCCAATTTGGATGTACATACCCCTGTGAATACTAAAATGCTGACCATGTAAGGGAATGAATATGTACTATGAGCACACCAAACACCACCCCACCGCCCTTATCTCACAGCAACAATGGAGTTTTAACTCTTGCCCAATTCTGCAGAGCAGTGGTTGCTAACTTATGAAGCATAGAGGACCTTGAATACGACCCCTCACATCATCAAAGAGCCACGCATAGCGTTTAGTATGTAATTCTAGAGAGGATCATCAGAGATTGCAGACATACTAGAAGAAACAATAGCGATTCTGGATATACTAAAACTGGCTGGAGACATGCTGAAGACAGAGACCGGAGACATGTTACATGAAGCTAACAGAAATTACTATCGTCAAAAATCAAGGATTTTTCTTCCACAACAGACTGCTCCGGTCAAAGGGCTGTACAACAAGTAGCAAAGGGTAATAAAAGGACCCTGGGCCACAGATTGGGCACCAGAGCTGTAGGATTGCATGATACTCTAGTATGGGTGTGCAGACCCCAGGTAGCTGTAGAAGGATTGCATGTCCCTCTAGTCTAGTATGTGTATGTGGACCCCCCCAATCTAACAATTATGTACTTGCGCAACAAATAAAAATCATCAGGACAAGTGTGATTTATGTTGCAAATATCCTGCCATGTTGAAATAACCAGAGTTTTAAAAGAGTCTATGTCAGACTGGTGGGAAGTTATGTAAATCACTTACATGTAGGCATTTCTGCTGAAGAGGCGATAACAGTTCCCCTACTCTATATAAAGTATCTCACAGAAGTGAGTACACCCCTAACATTTTTGGAAATATATAGTTTCATGTGACAACACTGAAAAAATTTCACTTTGCTACAATGCAAAGTAGTGAGTGTACAGCTTGTATAACAGTGTAAATTTGCTGTCCCCTCAAAATAACTCAACACACAGCCATTAATGTCTAAACCGCTGGCAACAAAAGTGAGCATACTCCTAAGCGTCAATATTTTGTGTAGCCACCATTATTTTCCAGCACTGCCTTAACCCTCTTGGGCATGGAGTTCACCAGAACTTCACAGGTTGCCACTAGAGTCCTCTTCCACTCCTCCATGACGACATCACGGAGCTGGTGGATGTTCAAGACCTTGCGCTCCTCCACCTTCCATTTGAGGATGCCCCACAGATGCTCAATAGGGTTTAGGTCTGGAGACATGCATGGCCAGTCCATCGCCTTTACCCTCAGCTTCTTTAGCAAGGCAGTGGTCATCTTGGAGGTGTGTTTGGGGTCGTTATGTTGGAATATTGCCCTGCGGCCCAGTCTCCGAAGGGAGGGGATCATGCTCTGCTTCAGTATGTCACAGTATATGTTGGCATTCATTTTTCCCTCAATGAACTGCAGCTCCCCAGTGCCGGCAGCACTTATGCAGCCCCAGACCACGACACTCCCACCACCATGCTTGACTAGAGGCAAGACACACTTGTCTTTGTACTCCTCACCTGGTTGCCGCCCCACACGCTTGACACCATCTGAACCAAATAAGTTTATCTTGGTCTCATCAGACCACAGGACATGGTTCCAGTAATCCATGTCCTTAGTCTGCTTGCCTTCAGCAAACTGTTTGCGGGCTTTCTTGTGCATCAGCTTTAGAAGAGGCTTCCTTCTGGGAAGACAGCCATGCAGACCAATTTGATGCAGTGTGTGGCATATGGTCTGAGCACTGACAGGCTGACCCCCCACCCCTTCAACCTCTGCAGCAATGCTGGCAGCACTCATGCAGCTATTTCCCAAAGACAACCTCTCGATATGACGCTGAGCATGTGCACTCAACTTCTTTGGTCTTTAGGCCTGTTATGAGTGGAACCTGTCCTGTTAAACCACTGTATGGTCTTGGCCACCGTGCTGCAGCTCAGTTTCAGGGTCTTGGCAATCTTCTTATAGTCTAGGCCATCTTTATGTAGAGCAACAATTATTTTTGTCATATCCTCAGAGAGTTCTTTGCCATGAGGTGCCATTTTGAACTTCCAGTGACCAGTATGAGAGCGATAACACCAAATTTAACACACCTGCTTCCCATTCACACTTGAGACCTTGTAACACTAATGAGTCACATGAAACCAGGGAGGGAAAATGGCTAATTAGGCATTTTCATTAAGGGCTGTACTCACTTTTGTTGCCAGCGGTTTAGACATTAATAGCTGTGTTGAGTTATTTTGAGGGGACAGTAAATTTACACTGTTATACAAGCTGTACACTCACTACATTACATTGTAGCAAAGTGTCATTTCTTCAGTGTTGTCACATGAAAAGATGTAATAAAATATTTGCAAAAATGTGAGTGGTGTACTCACTTCTGTGAGATACTGTATCTATACTTGAACTTTTTAACAAAAAATATTCAACCAGAAATCACTTCAAAGACTCCAATATTCCATTAATATCATTGGTTAGAAAACAACATCTTAATGCTTCGAGAACTACTAAAGAGTTAATAGTAGAATTCTTAAAAAAAAAAAATAAACAAACTCATTACGGTTACAGCAGCCTGTCAGCCATCACTTGGCAAAAGATGGCTTCTGTCTGCCGTGTTTCAGAACACCAGGTATGCTAACAAACACAAATACCGATTTCTTGTAATGACTCGAGCCAAGCTGCCTATAATTCTGACTGCGTTCTCAATTTTCGTAGTGCTGCTGGGGTAAAAACATTGCTAGCTTTTATTTTATTTTTCTTCTTTTACAATATGTTCAATGACACGAGATTATCTAACACAGTAATGGCTAATCAATAG
Organism: Staurois parvus; assembly: GCF_062004578.1. Taxonomy (NCBI): domain Eukaryota; kingdom Metazoa; phylum Chordata; class Amphibia; order Anura; family Ranidae; genus Staurois; species Staurois parvus. Next base: position 14,169,728 of record NW_028318099.1, read on the forward strand.
AGGGTTTACTTGTCAAGAGAAACATATAACACACTAAAAGCAATTGATCACATAAGTTCAAATAATTTATTAGTGGGAAGAGAAGCAGATAAACACGCTGCCCTCGCCAAAACACACAGACGTACTGGTTGCGCAGTAATTGTCACAATATTGCAAATACAAATATACTCCAGTAGCTTTAATATTTTCACTATATATGTGGAAGAAGTTCTTTTACTGTAATCTTATCTAAACATCTTACTGCAAGTTTACCAGAGTCCAACTTTTTCATACAAAAAGCACAGTGGCTAAATGGTTAGCGCTTCCACCTGGCAGTACTAGGGTCGTTGGATCGAATTCCAACCACAGCACCACCTACCTGGAGTTTGCATGTTCTCCCTGTGCGGGTTTCCTCTGGGTACTCCAGTTTCCTCCTACACTCCAAAGACATGCTGGTAGGTTAATTGGCTCCTGTCTAAATTGACCCAAGTATGTGTATGTATGAATGTAAGTTGGGGATCTTAGATTGTACACCCCTTGAGGGTTAGGGACTGATGTGAATGTACAATAAATATGTAAAGGGCTCCGTAAATTGACAGCGCTATATAAGTACCTGTAATAAATAATAACACATAAATAATACAAACAGACATTCGGCAGTCTCGTATGAACTCAAGTCAGCATTTGTTTTCAACCGCAGTGACTCGAAAGATTCAAAAGTGCAGGATGGAATTTTTTTGTCTCATACAAACAAAATTTAATTAGGTAGAATCTATTTGTTCCAATATTGAATGTTAAAAGCAAACAACATTTTGAAACCCTTTTGAATGACGTGTCAAGTCATCGAATGTACGGAGAATTTTTGTTCAAAGTTTTCTTATGAATGTTCATAGATTTGTTTGGAAATCTAGTAGTGTATGGTTCTCTCTGTGCTTGCTGCATCACCAAATTCAACACAACGTTTCAGATTATCAAAAAAGGTGTTTGGGTTTGCACACGGTGTAGTGGTCCTTCTTTCTCTGCCCCATGGCATTCAGAGATGGATGGATATGGATGTTAGGATAAATCAGTATTTTATAACACTTTTTTGTAAGGTAAGGGTTATCAAATTACATTGATGCCACTTCAGTTGTTTTATTCCCAAAATATTCATTGTAACCATGGCTGTCAGTAACAGTCTGATCATAATAAAGTGGTTGTAAGCCTCAGATATGAAATATGAATGAATTATATCCCTCTAAAGTGTGCAATTATCTCAATCCAGAGCACTAAGTGTGATTTCGGTCTTCTGCATCATTCCTCTGCTGTCTCTTTGAATTATTTCTGACAAGTTTTCCTGACACCAAGAGATAAACAGGTGGCAGGGAGGGAGCTCCAGCAAACAGCCTGTGATTGAGAGCCTCAACTCTGTTCCTATGCTGAGGGATGTGGGGTATGTCCCTTCCCTCCAATCCTCTCTCCTCACTGAGATCTGCAGAATGTAATTTTCTGAAAGCTCAGACAAGCCGCATAAATTCTGCACTTTGAATGGCTGTAGAGAAGAGACAGCCACAGATAAACAGGTACAACTTATGTAGGGGGGGGGGGTCATCTCTGTGTATCACCAGAGGCCAGTCACATCACTGGGTATGGAAGGATTTACAAACACTTTAAGTATCACTTGTGGTATTGTGAATTTTGGGATGTGTATCCACTGCAGAAAAAGTTTAGTTCTATACTTTGGTGCAGGACAGTACCACAAATTAGGTATCCAAACACTAAGGTCCATAAAACAAACACGTCATAAGAGGCATTGGGATTGCGGTTTGCAAACCTCCTACTGAAAGTGCTTGTTGCTTGGCTTTTGTCTGTCTCTCTGTCTTTATTACATTTGGAGTCACTGCCCTGAGAAAAGCAGGCACTTCAGGGAGGTCCAAAATTCTCACCGGCATGCTTCATCTTAGTGACTCAAAGTATTGAAAAGTAAGAGTCAAAATGACAAGGAAGATAGCATTTTTAAAAGTAGAGGTCAGCAATGGAAACCTCCACGTTTAGTAAAGCTACCCTTGGATTACGACAGCAGGTAACATTTAACCATGAAAAGCACAATAATGTCCATAATAAGTTAAATCTGTCATTTCCAACACTGATACAGTTTTCTTTACCATATACATCTGTAAATGACAGCAACAGTGGTGAAGTGCGATAAACTGATGGACCACATACGGTAATTTTTGCTGGGGCTGTCTGCTTCAGCCAACTAGTAGCCTGTATGGGCTGCATCACTGTCTTTTTGGCAGAAGGTTTGTCTTCTGCAATGGTCAGTATTTAAAGGATTGAGGTCGTTTTTTGATGGACTTTGCACTGCAAGTGTGTTTTTTTTTATTATGATCTACAAATAAATGTTTTGATCTGCACAATCTAGTGCACTTTTGTAAGTTATTTCCTGAAATTTGGAGATCAAAACTTGCAAGAATTGCCTAGGCTGCTCAGGGTACTTGCCCTATCTCAGTCTATAGTGGATCCCAGTGAGCACATCTTTATGTATATTTTCTTCATTTGTGAATAATAGTCTAATAATAATAATCTCTTTAACATAAAAGAACCAGTCTGCAATGTCTTCACAGTTTTCTTAAAGGAGCCAAATAGATTTTCATAATATGATTTTTATACTTGCTGTATAATCTTTTATGAAGTCTGTTGAAGGATACATCAAGTTGGGAATTCCGTAAACAGTTGGGTTATGTTGTTATTTACGAGAGGTTGGGACACTGGCAAACAAAAAAAAAATAACAAAAGTTAAAAGAATAAGTTAACTTTTTTTTTTTTTAGGTAAAAATAATAAGTGCACATATTTTTGCAGTAAATAAAAAAAATAATGTATTATTTTTCCCTACAGGAGTCTGGAAAGCTGAGAAAGGTTCAATGGAACGCAAGTGCGCTTTTCAGCATGCTCATAGTCCATTGAGAATTAGAAGTCTGTCTATCGTGGTAGTATATGGGGCTTGTAGTTCATTCATTTACAGATCGCTGAGAATGAATGACCTGGCTATGTGGGAAAAATCCAACACAGCCTCACCTACTGTTACAGGGGAAGGGGGTCAGTGGTAGAGGGGGAGGAGATGGAACAAGTTACACCTTATATACAGGTGAAACATGTAACATATTCTAAAAGGTTAAATTAGCCTACAAGCCAGCCCTCACTTAACCCAGCCGTTAACTGTCATGCTTCAGTTTTATGAGCAAGAAGTACAAAAGAGTCAATAGCACTGGGGGCCCTATATCCATCAACGGACTTCAAGAAGAATATTTCATGGTAAGAACAAAAATATTTTTTTTTAATCATCCATTGACACACAGGAATTTAGTAATTCTTCAATAGTTGGGATGTCCAAAAGCATTCCAGTTGAGTGGGCATCAGCCACTGGGAGATCCAATAGATGGAACATACTGCAAAGAGTACCTGAAGTAATCAGTGCCTGAATCAAGGCTAGATTAAAAAAGGTCCAAATCAATATGGAAATTTGCCAAGAGCAAGGGAAGGGCACTGAGAGCAATCTGGTGTTCTAGACCAGGACAGATAATCACTGCTAAGGGGAAACTGCAATCTGAAGGAAACAATACTTCTCAACCTGCAAAAGTGGAAAGCCAGCCAACCAACCATCCACCAAAAATTGGCAGGACAAATTTGCTACCTTAATACAAATGAGAAAACCAGATCAACAGCTAATGTGGTCAACAAGAAAGAGTTTTGCTGGGCCAAGTCTTAGAAAATCAGATCCCTAAGGGGAAGTTTGAACAGACTTACTAGGTCCAATAGAAAGACTATTACATTAACCTTGGAAAAAAGCTTAAGCCTAGTATAGCTAAGCTTTGATTTCAAGGAAAGGCAGTATGAACAGACATAGCGGGGTTTATTTACTAAAGCTGGAGAGTGCAAAATCAGACTCACTTCTGCATAGAAACCAATCAGCTTCCAGGTTTCATTGCCAAAGCTTCATTGAACAAGCTGAGGTTAGAAGCTGATTGGTTTCTATGCAGAAGGGAGTCTGATTTTGGACTCTGCAGCTTTAGTAAATAAACCCCAGCATGTCCAAAAGACAAGACAGCCAACAAGGAGGCTGAAGGTGAACACTCCTAACCTCTTGGCTTCATGGAAATGGAGATCCATGATTAGAAAGATAATACCCGATTAGACAACCAATTTTTTTTTAACAAAATAGCCATAGATGTAAGAACAATGAGCACAAAAAATCCAAACAAATAGAAGGGAAATACCCTTAAGCTGGAGAAATTAAAGCGGACCCTAGCGAAGTATATTGAGTGGGCAGGATCTGTGACAACACATGCTACCACAAAGTTCAGGTACATATGCTCTTGTCAGAGGTTTTTTTTTATGTGCTGAAACTTAAGTACTGTTTCAGCACTATAAAATGCAAGTGCTTTTAAAATTGTTTAATAGAGTTTTAATATTTTTTTTTGTTATAAAGCTCTGAGCATAAAAGTGGACCCGAGTATACTCTAGACGTGGAACGGTCTGTGTAGAACAGGATATAAATATATGAAGCACCGACCTTCTTAGCAATAGGGAGTCACTGGGATCCAGTGAGTTGTGTATAAGACATTAGCACATTTGAAGATGGAATAAGCACAAAATGAATGGCTTTCTTCACACTGCAACAGAACGGAACTTTTCCTTTCATGCTGAAATTGTATGGACTTTTACCCTAGGTTCACACCTAAGTGTTTTACACAGCGTTTTGCATGCAGTACAGTCCATTTAACACAATTTACTATGGGACACATTCAAGTCTCTGTGTTTTCACCTGGTGCATTGTTTGGAAAGGGTCAGGGACTTTTTTTTTTAAAGCAAAAAGTTGCGTTTTTGGTTCTATAGACTAAAATGAAAATGCCTCAGAAAAGCATGTAATTGCGTTTTTGCTGTGTTTTGCATTTTAAATCTGCCTAGCAACAATAAAAAAAAAAAAGCAAAAACACATCAAAAACGCAGGTGCAAAAACGCAACACAAAGTGCAATGCAGAAACGTCTCAAACACAAACTGCATAGGTGTGAACCTAGCCTAACTGTATTGGGGCCCTTTGCACATGGAGAGTCTAGCTGCTGTGTGAGCAATCTCAGGAAGTGTCTATCCCAGAGAACCAGACTCGAGCAGAAAGATGCGTCCGTATGGAATGTCCTCCAAGGACAAGGGAAAGCAACCACCCCTTCAATGGCCATAGTCTGGTGAACAGTATTCCAGGGCATCCTGAAAGATGCACAATGGGGTGCAGTAATACCAGAAGGGTAAGAAAAGTAAGAAACAGCAACTTGTAAATCCGAGTCATATGGAACTTGCTCAAAAAACTGCTTAAAAGCTAGAAAAAACATAGGTAGACTTTTTTCAGCAGAGTTGAAGACAAGGCATCCAACATTCTAAGACACTAGCAAAACATGGAAGCATAACAGAAGTAGGGTCATTTGGGAGCAGACATAACATTTATTTTTTTACCAATGTCCCAACCACCTGAAGGCAGCAGTATAACCTGGATGTCTAAAAATTCCTAAATTCCTTGAGGCAATCAGACGTCACCCTAAATCTGACAACTGCCGCAAGTTTCCTTTAAAAACAAGCCTCTTTCAAACAGTTATATTCAGGACACCCATCCTATCACGAATATAATATTTGAGGCTGCCAAATATGCACCTAAAAGCAGCTAACATACACTATACTGCCAAAAGTATTGGGACACTCCTTCAAATCATTGGATTTGGGTGTTCCAATTACCTCCATGGTCACAGGTGTATAAAATCAAGCACCTAGGCATGCAGACTGCTTTTACAAACATTTGTGAAAGAATGGGTCGCTCTCAGGAGCTCAGTGAATTCAAGCGTGGTACCGTGATAGGTTGCCACCTGTGCAATAAGTCCATCCGTGAAATTTCATTTTGTTACAAAATATTACACGGTCAACAGTTAGTGGAAGCAACTGGGCATAACAGCAACTCAGCCACAGAGTGATAGGCCACGTAAAATGACAGAGTGGGGTCAGCACATAGTACGCAGAAGTCGCCAACTATCTGCAGAGTCAATAGCTAAAGACCTCCAAACTTCATGAGGCCTTCAGATTAGCACAACAGTGCATAGAGAGCTTCATGGAACAGGTTTCCATGGCAGAGCAGCTGCATCCAAGCCTTACATCACCAAATGCATTTCAAAGCGTTGGATGCAGTGGTGTAAAGCATGCTGCCACTGGACTCTAGAGCAGTGGAGACGTGTTCTCTGGAGTTACAAATCACGCTTCTCTGTCTGGCAATCCGATGGACGTGTTTGAGTGTGGCAGTTGCCAGGAGAACACTACTTGCCTGACTGCACTGTGCCAAGTGTAAAGTTTGGTGGAGGGGAATTATGGTGTGGGGTTGTTTTCAGGGGTTAGGCTTGGCCCATTAGTTCCACTGAAGGGAACTTTTAAGGTGTTCAAATACTAAGATATGTTGGACAATTTCAGGCTCCCAACTTTCTGGGAACAGTTTGAGGATGGCCCCTTCCTGTTCCAACATGACTGCTCAGTGCACAAAGCAAGGTCCATAAAGACATGGATGAGTGTGAAGGCCAGTCAAGTTCCTCCACCCCAAACTCAGATTCCTGACCTCAACCTGATAGAACACCTTTGAGATGAATTGGAGCAGAGACTGTGAGCCAGGCCTTCTCGTCCGACATCAGTGTCTGACCTCACAAATGTACTTCTGGAAGAATGGTCAAACATTCCCATAGACACACTCCTAAACCTTGTGGACAGCCTTCACAGAAGAGTTGAAGCTTTTATAGCTGCAAAGGGTGGGCCAACTCAATATTGAACCCTACGGACTAAGACTGGGATGCCATTTAAGTTCAAGTGCATGTTCAAGGCATACATTTGAAAATATAGTATATGTTCCTTTAGTCTCAGCTAGCTGCCAAAGAACAGCCATGGTAGAGATTGCAAGGTATTTTCTAAGAGCAGATCCAGCCAACCTGTGACTCTGATCGAACACATAACCCATACTCCGACAGAATACATGTATCCTTCTCCAGTACTGGTGTGGGACTCAAGGGCTGCAATATTTATATTAATATAATTAATTGTAGTAAAACAGTCTAGCTTATAAAGGAGGGTTCAGGTCTGCTTTACAAATCTGAAATATTTATATAAACATAATTGAAATTATTTTAAAGCTAAACTTTCTCCCGTACAATGTGGCTGCACCTGCACTGCAAAGGTTAACTGTTTGTTTAAGTCTAGGGGAACCAGGTACAGCAATTTACTTACCCGATCATCGGCTCCTTTGTGCTGCTAGACTGGTACCTGAAGCCTCTTCTTTCTTGTACGCTGGAGGTCTAAAGGTACTCTGACATCATTAAGACCAATGCAGAGCCCTTAGCCCTCCACTGGGTGTGTGGGCGCAGAGGAACAGTCCACTGCTAGAGTGGAGGAGAGCATTCTCTGCTGAGGAAGTGTAGGATCAGGTAGGTAAAAATGCTTTTCCCTTCCCATAGATGGAAATGAACAGTTAACACTCACAGTGCAGGCATACCCCCACTGCAAAAGAGGACTTTTAGTTTGCCCAGCATTGTCCTTTAAAAGTAAAACTATCACTAGACTTAAAGTGTTACTAAACCCACAACAGTAAAATCAGTCTGTATACGCAATAAAGCATGCATGTTATACTCATTGTGGAACCTAAGGGGTTAATCCTTGTAAAAAGGCTGTTTGATCCTGTCTTCTCTGATCCTCCCCTTCACCTACTGTTCCAAATACATCTGCTGATAGTACAGAGCTCTAGGAATCATTGTGCACATGCTCAGTTTATTGTATATTGCTAGAGTGTTTTTCTTTTCTCTTGGAGGGTGCATGTGATCAGCACAGGGCCAATCAGCACTGTCCAGACAGTTATGCAGCCTCATAGGACAGTCAGAGCAGAATGAAAACTCCACCTACAAGCTTTAATCAGTGCTCAGCTGGACACTGACAGAAGTCAAAAGACTGCTATATGTTGATGATGAGAAAAGGTATTTAGCAGTTTATATTTACTACAATAATTGCATTTTCATGTAGTGTGTACTGTAGGAGACCAGATATAGTGAATGCAGGGTGCGGGGTTTAGTAACACAATACTATATTCAACAGTTGCACTAAACTAGTGTTGTTAATAATACAGATGGCCACTAGAGGGAGAGCTGTCAACACAATACAATTGGCAGTAAACAGATGCACTGAAAATGCCATTTCCAATGATAAGACTGAAGCTCTAAAAACATAATTAGACAGCCTAATAAAAATAAGGGAGCATAAATTAACTGGATCCTGCGTGATAAGTTTTAAGTATAAATATGTAATTAAATGAAATAAGAAAGCTCAGAAAACAATGAGAAGGCGTTGCTGGCTTCATGGTATGTATATTATGAAAGCAAGGCCCTTCGGTGAGTTTTACATAACGCAAAGTGCTGTGAATAGGGGACAACACAAGCAGCTTTAGAGCCAAAGTCAAAAGGTCAGCAGTAAACGATACTAAGGAAGACCATCTACAAAGTCATTCTCTATTTAATAACCCATGACATTACTCCAGCCGTTCACAAGGTGGTGAAAACGTGGCAGCTGCTAGCGCCAGCACAAAAAAACCGCTTTTTGCCTTGTCTGACAGTTTTACTCAACAATGCTCCAGCACCCTTAAAATTAACTGCAAAGTATCAATGAAGACTTGAATTACAGCTTCTAAAACAAACCAGGGTGACCCCCCCCCCCAACTTCACCGCAGGTGAACACAACTACAATAGAGGTGCAAGGCAAGACAATATGGCTGTCCCAAACCAGATGGTTTTCATTAGGTTTGTCTGAATAAAAGGAAAAGCCGACAAGGGGAAAGTGACTTTGTTAAGTTTTTTTGGCCTCTCTCATGCCTTCAGATGCCACCCCGGGGTTCCAGCCAAGCAGCAATGATAGCTAAAGAATCCTAACTACTTGAAGAAATATATGTCGGGGGTTGGGGGCCAAGCTGATTTCACAGTCTACTCAATGCTTTTATTATACCGAGCCACATTGTTAGGATGGTAAGTGGACACACAAACTGCCAAGTGCACAGAAAGGTTGCCATTTATACCGTTACAAATGAGGCCCATCTAAAAAGCTGACAGAGCCTATTAGCAAAGAGCAGAGGAAAAGCAAAAAACACACTCTTCTCCAAGAAATATACACATGTTGTTTAAGGTCATGGAACGCAATCTTGCCTCTCTTGAGTTGTGTTTACCTTTTATTAATTACTTTGCTTAGAAAGAGCTCTGGCTGGGTATTGTAAGGTCACTTGTTAAAAAGAACTGTTTAATGCTTGCTTAAAGCTGAACTCCGGGCAGATAGAAATATACCAATAAATACAGGTATGTATTGAAAGAAAAAAAAAAAACGAACTTTAAATGCATTTTTAAATGAAGCTAGTATAAATATCTAATTCTGACCTCATATTAGCATTTTATGTAATTCTCTGAACAACAGGTCTAAGGCTAAGAGGGAGGAGAAGAACTAGGAGCCAATCAGCTGTGCTGCATGAACAAAAATATGCTGATCGCCAAAAAGCTAAGCTCACCTTTTGTAAAATAAATAAATACATGCAGATTATTTTGCAGGTAAAAAAAAAACAAAAACCGTGCAGTTATTTATTTTTACCACGGAGACTACAAAGCATCTACTGATCGCAGGTGCAATGACAGGCTTCTGCAGACACTCCTGGCAGCTGTCCGCTGGTACCTATGCAGTTACTCAGTTGCAGGACATATCAGTGAACTACGAGGGTGCTGATGAGCACCCTGGAAATTCAATGAGAGCTACGAGCCATGTGTCCTGGTGGCAGATGTGATATGTAGTTCTTCCCATCACAGATCACCACAAATGAAGAACATGGCTGTGTGGGCGGAGCCCTGCACAAACTAGCAGTTTTTAAAATGTGACCACAGGTGCGGTGAGAGGAACCCCCACCTGCTGTCACTGTGGGGGAGAGGGGGTGAGCAGTACTGCTGCATTTGTTACATGTTACACCTTAAATACAGGTGCAACATGTTACTAAAGGTGAACTTATCCTTTAACCTCTTGGCGGCGGCCGAAGGCAAATGTGCAGCCTCCCGGCGTCTGGGCCTAGACGCCGAGCGGCCGCACATTTGAGATCTATTAAAAAAAGACATATGTGCTGAGAGCGCACGCTCCGCATGCTCCCAGCACACATGTCCTGTACTCACGGAAAGGTCCCGATCTTCTCTTTTGATTGGGACCTTTCCCGATCATATGACTGTCGTGACGACGTGTCACGGCAGTCACATGACTCTAAACCCCGCCCCGCCTTCCGGCTTCTGAAACTCTTAAAGGGCCAGGAGGTGCCGGCGCTAAAGGGTTAAGAGAGAACAGAGATGAGTTCATTAGTCTGCTGCTCCTTCTCTGTCCAGTCATAGGCTGGGAGCAGTGAAGTGACCTTGCTGGATTGCTAAACCCCTTGACGCCGATATGTGGCCTCTCGGTGTCTGGGCCTCGACACCGAGCGGCCGCATATTTGTGTGCAATTAGAAAATATATATGTGATGAGAGCGTGCGCCCTGCCAGTACATATGTCCATGACTCACAGAAAGGTCCCGATCCCCCTTTTCAATCGGGACCTTTTCCAATCATGTGACCGCCGTGACGCAAATCACGGCGAACACATGACCCTAAAACCCCGCCCGCCTCCTGGCTTCTGAAACTCTTAAAGGGCCGGGAGGTGCCGGCGCGAAGAGGTTAAGTGACACTAAACTCTGGTTTAAAAACAAAATATTCTATTCAAGTATAAATACTTAACTTAAAAAATGACCATGCATTACGCTCAGCCTCCTCCAAATCTACAAATGTCTTTTTTTTTTTGCCACTGTGCTTCGATTTCACGTTAGTGGGTGGCTACATTCGTTCTCCATGGTCCCCCTGTATGTAGGAACACAGCCAATCTCTCTTGCGTGCTTCTGAGGTGGACTAGGGACTATGGGATTTATAGTGTAAATAAAGCAGTGCATATGGCCAAAACAAACAGAATCGAGGGAAAGTGAGAAGTTTGGGAACTCACAATGGACAATACAAGGAGGCAGAAAAGTACAGTAAAAAAATATTTCATGAAAAATACAACGCATGGCAATTAAGCAGTGGATGCATATGGATTATTTATGAAAATGAGGATTTGGATTAGTGTCACTTGAACTGCAGTAGGGAAAAGTCAGGTCATTGGGTTGGCTGTGCCGTGTGGTATGACTGTGTAAGGTCAGAAGGTGTCAACTGCATGTCAAATGCACCGGTCAATGAATTCTGAATGAGCTCTGTGAATGGTTCTCTATAATATTTGAAAACACAATGGCACTATATAAATATGGGAAAGAAATAGTTCCATCCAGTTCCACAGCTCCTGGGGGACATTAGCTTGCATCTACAGCCAGCATGGTGACCGTTGGCTGTAAAGCACAAAGTCTACAGGCAACACGAGTGACAAAAATACATACAGACTTGCTAATTGAAAACTAATGAGATGCTTGGTTCACTGACCTAGGTTCTTTGTGTGTTTCAGCCTGCGTTTATCTTTTTTTATTTGCACTCTGACCATGGACTGTGTATATCAGCATTTTCAAGTAAATATATGCAAGATTTTATCTAAAGCCCAACTCTGACCAAAATCAAAATGTTTAGATACCTTTCTCTGATGAACGTTATTCAAACATATCTTGGCAAGACATTCAGTGACAGTTATTTCCCCTGTAACTCATTTCCTGCCAGGACGACTGGAGAATTTGGGCCAAACCTTACCTTCAGGGGTACCAGTCCCTTCACCACCCCCATGGAACTTTCATTCTTGTGCAAGGACCCCACCTCTGGAAGTGTCGCTTTCAATGATAGGAAGTGTCCACATTGTGCAGGCAATGAAATGGATAGCCAAAGGAGGACCCAGATCGATGTGAAAAGAAGATGACTCTGGACCTGTACATCACATGTCCAAGGGTTTGGTAAGTAAAAATAAAATTTTAATACATTTTTTCCTTTTATGCAGGTGATCAGATAGAAAGGATGGAAGGGGGTACTTCTTTTGCCCAGAATTGGGCTTTAATGCTCTTATCCTCACATCCCATAACATCCCCTTAATGTCTATTTCAATACTAAAAAGCTAAAAAATGGCTTGGGCCATTCTTGGCGCATCACAGCTCCTAGTTTTGGGGACTGTGGTGCAAAATCGGCACCAAGCAATTTCAAAAGAATAATTTTTGTGAATCGGACTGCCTGTGAACATTATTTTGTGCATCCTAAAAAAAAAAAAACAAATTAAAAAAATAATGCACTAGAATTGTATTCAAAACTTTTGGTTTTAGGAACATCTATTTGGATTTCTTATTAGAGGGTTCAGATTGGTTCGTTTTCAACCACAATGATGAAAAATTTGAAGGAGCAGGATGCAAAACTTTTTTCCAAAATAATTTCTAAACAGTGTTTGTGGTTATTGTTTGGAAAATTACGTTCATTACAAAATCAAAATGTTAATAGCATACAAAAGAGTACGTTCGATCAACATTCAAATGAATTTTCATATGAATGTTCAATCAAAAATCTGTTAGTGTATGGCCAAATTAAAACATGACCCTTGCCAAAACCAAACAATACGGTCCAGCATGTTCGCAAAATTTCAGCTGATTATCCTGCTCTGTGTACATTCACAATTAGAGGTTTACTGGAAAATGTTGTGGTTAGAGCAATGAAAGAAAATGCACACTTTGGGAAGGTTGCTCTTTTATATTTGCTTTCTTTCTTATTGCTTATGTTTGTAGCCTTTGTTTCATGTTTATATTCAGCAAGAACAATAGATGATGAACAAACAAACACAGAGTTAAAAGTAGCACAAAAACACCTAATGAATTGCACAGCCCATAAAAGAAAGTAAGAGCTGTTCCTGCACTTGCACTGAAGGGAAGAGCAGAAGCAAATGGGACTTCATTATTCTTTCTCAATGGTAGCAGGGGCTGTTTAAACATCCTACTCTGCCACTGCCTTTTCTTAAATCATTAGGGTAATCATGAGGGGGCAACATAAACAGCCGCCCTCTGACCTGCTCATAATGGCCAATCCTATTCAGTGTTTCCACAAAGACAGAAGAAGGTCAGACACTGGGGGAGTGACCACCACAAAAGCTTTACAAAAGCTTCTGATAACTCCTATTAGAAGGCAGGGAAAACAGATGGCACAGCAATAAATTTACAGACCTGCATTCATGGCTTTCCTAAACATTTACCACTTAAAGGCCCAGGGACCCCTGGAGACTCCTAACTTTCCGATTCTTAAAAGGTCAGCCGGGATTCATGTATTTCCACAGAGTTTAGAGTACTTAAAAAAGAAACCACTACACAGGCAAGCAAACGTAAAACTAGGATATTCTACAAACAAGGATATAATACGTTTTTGTAACTTTTTTTCAAACTTTTATAAAATTTTAAAATGTATTCAAATCTAACAATTTTGCCATCTTATATAAGTTGACAAAGTGGACAAATCTAAATCTCAGGAGAAAAAAAAATATGATTTAAGTCAACTGAGGGACACAGGAATTGTGGAAATTCTTTACTAATGAGGACGTCCAAAAGCAGTCAAACTAGGGGGTGGATGGAGGACACTAACAGATCCAGCAAAGTTGAGATCATACTCCAAGAGTATCTAAAAGAATCAACATGAAAAATGGTCAACCAATTTGGAAATTGCCATGACCAAAGAAAAGAACCAGAAAACACCGCTAACTGGAGAAACTACTATTAGAATGAAAAATGGGCCAAAAACAATGAATAGAGAATCAACCTAGCACCATACAAAAAAAAAAAAAAAACAACAGGTGGAAGAACATATCTAGCATATCTAACGTTTGATTTCAGGGAAAAGAAAGCTGTACAAATAGAACACACAAAAAAAAGACCAACTGGTCAATATATGCAAGTTGAGTGGACTATTCCTGATCCTTGGCTTCAGGGAGAGAAAGTCCTAGAAAAGACAGGATGGTGCATGACATCTACCTATCTATGTAAATATAGAGACAAGAGAAGAAACCCTTAGCTGATCAAAACTGAAGGGTGCTAAGCCTAAGGTCTAGTACACACAGGCTAAATGATGGGCGGTTCAATAGAAAATGTCCGACATTCAGCCCATGTGTAGGGTAGCTGAGCCGGCTTCTGTCGAAGAGGCATGACCGAAAAAGGTCTGCCGATCGGTTTTCCATCACCACTCTCAGACAATAGTTGAGAGCACTGACCTGAGTCTTCTTGGGGGGGGGGGCACTGTGCTAACATCGGATAGTTAGTACAGTGGCTCCTCCTGAACTGGCAGTTTTTTTCGTTCAGCCCGCTGGTTTGAAGGAAAACAAAAAAAACCTAGAAGTGTGTGTGACGATCGCGGTGTCAGACCCCAGCCCTTCTCACCAAACTCGTGAACGAAGGACTAGCCAATCTAAAACCACGCTGTCACGTGCGTAACAATGCCACACCCAGCTGCACCCTGCACAACGATTTTCCAGCTAATGAACCACAATCGATGTACCTGCAGCCTGAGCGCGATTGTTACTGGGTCAGGTTAATTACGCAATTAACCCTTCACACTGCCACCACCTCTTTTCTGTACAGAGAAAGAGGAAACTCTGCAATATCAGCAATAACACTATGATGTTTGAATAATCATCGGTATACCACTGTCACCGCAGGCAGCGATATACTGAAATTTAAAAAACACACACACACAGTAGCGCTTTCAGAGGCAGGGGTTCTGAGTTTGCATTAAAGAGCTTTAGAAAGTAAGATTTATTGCTAAAAGGTCAAAAGGGTGCAATAAAAATATTTACAGAAAAAGATGTAGCCTATATATATATATATATACATATATATATATATATATATATATATATATATATATATATATATACAAAAAGCAATAGCACAGCAAAGAAATAACAGAAAGGAATTTAGATAAAGTACTTGCCAAAAGCCTTGAATTAAGCAGCTTTCAAGTTTTCTGAGCAAAAGGGCGTTTTCTCCCAAAGTTGGTTCCAATGTAAAAAAGGGGAGAATTCTTCAACTTAGCTCAACTCAGCTTTTCTTAGTTTTTTTAGGAACTCCACAGGGTGTCTTCCTGACTCAGAGAACCAATCGCCTCATTTGGGGAGGGGGTTGTATAGGCGGGGAGCTCAGGCTTTGACCAAAGTCTTCGCAAATTATACTATGGCCAATAACTTTTCCTAGGTACATATAACATTCTATCCACAAGTAGATTAATACCCAGAATCATCTGCTGAATGGTTAGATATGAAATAAGAAATATCTGCTTGAATGGTTAAGGAGATATGATTTTCTGCTCTCCTGTGTATGTCAGATAGGGGGTGTAATATACCAGGCGACTGGTCTTACCGTGAGACATCCGAATATGTGTTCCATGTTTGTGTAATTATTTCCTATTTGGAGATATAAAATTATATGGAAAACTGGGTTTTAAAATGTAAGTCTGTTTTTATGACCACCTGGAATGTCTTTTGAAGCTCAGTGAGGGCTGGTTTATGGCCTGATGACCACTTCTCCAGCAAGTGTCTTGGAGACAGAGGGGCACCTAGCTAGTGTGGGATTTACAGCCCTGTAGCTCTCCCACTGGGGCCTGTTGCCTTTTGAACTCAGCAAACACACACAGACCACATTCCTGAGGGAGGGGGAAAATTGGAGGAGAAAGACCAATTTGGGAGAGAGAGATGATACAAAATGGAAGATTCTTAACAAGATGGATGACCGTGTCCATCTCGGTGTGCACGATTGCTACAGTGTATACTAGACATAAATCTTTCTTAAAGTGGAGTTCCAGTCTTTTTTTTTTTTTGTAAGCACCCCCGGGATAGTGACAGCTTATGCTATGCAATTTGGCATAAACTGTACCTGTAAGTTTGTTCCTTTAAAAAAAAAAAAAAAAGTTACTTAGTGTGCCCTCTGATTCTCAAGGTTCCATCTTGAGTGTGGGCATCTGAAGCCCGCTTGGACATTCTTACGGGAAATGGTGCTGCTGGCTACCCAGCATGCACCTCCCAATCTTACGTCTGCACAGTGTGAAGAAGGAGCAGCACATTCCTTGTATTGAAGGTTTCCATACCAATGGTGGCGCCGGCAAATGTGCCTGTCTCGTTGCTATGACAACCATCAATCATTGCAACAACCCGGAAGCAAGCCAGCCTTCTACAATTTCCTTTAGGTGCAGTACTAGCGATGTGTATAAAATCAATAGATTTACATTTATATCCACTGGGCACAACTTTACATTTATCTCCCACTATCTAAAAGTCTACACACCCCTGTTAAAATGTCAGGTTTCTATGAAGTCAAAAAATGAGACAAAAAGGTAAATAATTTAAGAACTTTTTCCACATTTAATGTGACCTACAAACTGTATAACTCAATTGAAAAACAAACTGAAATCTTTTAGGGGGGGAGTAAACATAAAAAACTAAAATAATGTGGTTGCATAAGTGTGCACAACCTCTTATAACTGGGGATATAGCAGTGTTCAGAATTAAGGAATCACATTCAAAATCATGTTAAATAGAAGTCAGTATATACCTGCCATCATTTAAAGTGCCTCTGATTAACCCCAAATAAGGTTCAGCTGTTCTAGTAGGTCTTTCCTGACATTTTCTTAGTCGTATCCTACAGCAAAAGCCATTGGTCCGCAGAGAGCTTCCAAAGCATCAGAGGGATCTCACTGTTAAAAGGTATCAGTCAGGAGAAGGGTACAAAAGAATTTCCAAGACATTAGATATACCATGGAACACAGTGAAGACAGTCATCATAAAGTGGAGAAAATATGGTGCAACAGTGATACTACCAAAAACTGATGAAAACGAGAAGAAAACTGGTCTGGGAGGCTGCCAAGAGGCCTAAAGCAACATTGAAAGAGCTGCAGGAATATATGGCAGGTACTGGCTGCGTGGGACATGTGACAACAATCTCCCGTTTTCTTCATATGTCTGGGCTATGGAGTGGCAAGACAAAATCCTTTTCTTATGAAGAAAAACATCCAAGCCCAGATAAATTTTGCAAAAACACATCTGAAGTCTCCCAAAAGCATGTGGGAAAATGTGTTATGGTCTGATGAAACCAAGGTTGAACTTTTTGGCCATAATTCCCAAAAAAATGTTTGGCGCAAAAACAACACTACACATCACCAAAAGAATACCATACCCACGGTGAAGCATGGTGGTGGCAGCATCATGCTTTGGGGTTGTTTTTCTTCAGCTGGAACTGGGGCCTTAGTCAAGGTAGAGGGAATTATGAACAGTTACAAATTCCAGTAAATATTGGCACAAAACCTTCAGGCTTCTGCTAGAAAGCTGAATATGAAGAGGAACTTCATATTTCAGTATGACAACGACCCAAAACATACATCCAAATAAAAAGGAATGGCTTCAGCAGAATATTAAAGCTTTGGAATGGCCCAGCCAGAGCCCAGACGTGAATCCGATCGAAACTCTGTGGGGTGATCTGAAGAGGGCTGTGCACAGGAGATGCCCTCGCAATCTGACAGATTTGGAGTGTTTTTGCAAGGAAGAGTGAGCAAATATTACCAAATCAAGAAGTGCCATGCTGATAGACTCATCCCCAAAAAGACTACAGGTGAAACTCAAAAAATTAGAATATCGTGCAAAAGTTCATTTATTTCAGTAATGCATCTTAAAAGGTGAAACTAATATATGAGATAGACTCATTACATGCAAAGCAAGATAGTTCAAGCCGTGATTTGTCATAATTGTGATGATTATGGCTTACAGCTCATGAAAACCCCAAATCCACAATCTCAGAAAATTAGAATATTACATGCAATCAATAAAACAAGGATTGTACATAGAACAATATCACACCTCTGAAAAGTATAAGCATGCATATGTACTCAGTACTTGGTTTGGGCCCCTTTTGCAGCAATTACTGCCTCAATGCGGCGTGGCATGAAGCTATCAGCCTGTGGCACTGCTGAGGTGTTATGGAAGACCAGGATGCTTCAATAGCGGCCTTCAGCTCTTCTGCATTGTTCAGTCTCATGTCTCTCATCTTTCTCCTGGCAATGCCCCATAGATTCTCTATGGGGTTCAGGTCAGGTGAGTTTGCTGGCCAATCAAGCACAGTAATCCCACGGTCATTGAACCAGGTTTTGGTGCTTTTGGCAGTGTGGGCAGGTGCCAAGTCCTGCTGGAAAATTAAGTCAGCATCCCCATAAAGCTCGTCTGCGGAAGGAAGCATGAAGTGCTCCAAAATCTCCTGGTAGACGGCTGTGTTGACCCTGGACTTAATGAAGCACAGTGGACCAACACCAGCAGATGACATGGCTCCCCAAATCAACACAGACTGTGGAAACTTCACACTGGACTTCAAGCATTCTTGCAGTGTGTGCCTCTCCATTCTTCCTCCATACTCTGGGTCCTTGGTTTCCAAATGAGATGTAAAAGTTGCTCTCATCAGAAAAGAGGACTTTGGATCTCTGAGCAACAGACCAGGTCTGGTTTTCTTTAGCCCAGGTAAGACGCTTCTGACTTTGTTTGTTGTTCAGTAGCGGCTTGAAAAGAGAAATACGACATTTGAAGCCCATGTTCAGGATCCGTCTGTGTGTGGTAGCTCTTGATGTGAAAGTCCCCAACACTTTTGAATGGCCTTTGCCTGACAATCCTCTCCAGGCTGCGGTCATCCCTGCTGCTTGTGCACCTTTTTCTTCCACACTTGTCCCTTCCACATGACTATCTATAAATGTGCTTTGATACAGCACTTTGGGAACATCCAACGTCTTTTGCAATTACCTTTTGAGGCTTTCCCTCCTTATGGAGGGTGTCAATGATGGTTTTCTGCACAACTGTCAGGTCAGCAGTCTTTCCCATGATTGTGATTCCTACTGAACCAGACTGAGAGACCATTTAAAGGCTCAGGAACCCTTTGCAGGTGTTATGGCTTAATTAGCTGATTAGAGTGGGACACTTTGAGCCGAGAATATTGCACCTTTTCACAATATTCTAATTTTTTGAGATTGTGGATTTGGGGTTTTCATGAGCTGTAAGCCATAATCATCACAATTATGACAAATCATGGCTTGAACTATCTTGCTTTGCATGTAATGAGTCTATCTCATATATTAGTTTCACCTTTTAAGTTGCATTACTGAAATAAATGAACTTTTGCACAATATTCTAATTTTTCGAGTTTCACCTGTAAGGGCTATAATAAAATCAAAAGGTGCTTCAGCAAACTATTAGTTTTAGGGTGTGCACACTTATGCAACCATATTATTTTAGTGTTTTATTTTTACTTCCCACCACCTAAAAGATTTCAGTTTGTTGTTCAACCAAATTGTACAGTTTATAGGTTACAATAAATGTCGAAAAAGTTCTGAAATTATTTATCTTTGTCTCTTTTTTTTATGTAACAGATTCCTTACATTTTAAACAGGGGTGTGTAGACACACATACATATACACATATCTCCCAAAGGCCATATACAGAAAAAAGAAAAATGAATTGCTGCACCAACGTTTGTATGGCGATTGAGATTTTATATATTTTACATACACACCCCTCCAAATCATTGGATTCAAGTGTTCCAATCACCTCCATGGTCACAGATGTATAAAATCAAGCATCTAGGCATGCAGACTGTTTCTACAAACAGTTGTGAAAGAATGGGTCCCTCTTAGGAGCTCAATGAATCCAAGCATGGTACCGTGATAGGTTGCCACTTGTGCAATAAGTCCATCCGTGAAATTTCCTTGCTACTAAATATTCCACAGTCAACTGTTAGTGGTATTATAACAAAGTGGAAACAAATGGGAACAGCAGCAACTCGGCCACTTAAAATGACAGAGCGGAGTCAACGCATGCTGAATCGCACAGTGCGCAGAAGTCGCCAACTGTCTGCAGAGTCAATAGCTAAAGACCTCCAAACTTCATGTGGTCTTCAGTTTACCACAACAACAGTGCGTAGAGCACTTCATGAAATGAGTTTCCATGACCGAGCAGCTGCATCCAAGCCTTACATCACCAAGTGCAATGCAAAGCGTTGCATGCAGTGGCGTAAAGCATGCCGCCACTGGACTCTAGAGCAGTGGAGACAGGTTCTCTGGAGTGACGAATCACGCTTCTCTGTCTTGTCATCCGATGGACGTGTCTGGGTTTGGCGGTTGTCAGGAGAACGGTACTTGCCTGACTGCATTGTGCCAAGTGTAAAGTTTGGTGGAGGGGGGATTGTGGTGTGAGGTTGTTTTCAAGGGTTGGGCTTGGCCCCTTAGCTCCAGTGAAGGGAACTCTTAAGGCGTCAGCATACCAAGACATTCTGGACAATTTCATGCTCCCAAATTTGTGGGAACAGTTTGGGGCTGGCCCCTTCCTGTTCCAACAGGACTGTGCACCAGTGCAAGCTCCATAAAGACATGGATGAGCAAGTTTGGTTTGGAGGAACTTGACTGGCCTGCACAGAGTCCTGATAGAACACCTTTGGGATGAATTAGAGTGGAGACTACGTGCCAGGCCTTCTCGTCCGACCTGACCTCACAAATGTGATTCTGGAAGAATGGTCAAACATTCCCATAGACACATTCCTAAACCTTGTGGATAGCCTTCCCAGAAGAGTTGAATCTATTATAGCTGCAAAGGATGGGCCAACTCTATATAAAGGAAGGCCTAATACTTTTGGCAACATAGTGTATGTGTATATATATATATATATATATATATATATATATATATATATATATATAAAGATTTCCCTATTTAAAAATGGCGCTCATCTCTGCCTTGGCGTTACATTATTTCCAGTTCCGAAATAGCGCGATGCTAGAGGGGGAGAATGCCCATTGATTCCTGTGATTGACGGCACATATATCCTAGGAACCAACGGGCAGGCGGATATGTCGTACCTCGCCACGGTGGAAGTAAAGCACTTCAGGAGAAATTAAGGTATGAAAACGTTGAGAGAAAAAAAAAAAAAGATGCCAAACATTGATGGAGCAGTAAGAACAAAGACATGGGGACAAAGTTTAAAATTCGGGTGGAACTCCAATGTAAGGAGAGGGTGGGTAGGCAGGGATGAGGAAATTTCATTGCCAGATTTGCATAAATCAAAGTCATTTCTAGCACAGGACAGAGAGTTAGGTTGGGTATACATGTACCAAAAAAATTGGCTAGTTCAGCAGGAACCAGCTGACTTTTGGTCTGTGTGTTTTCCTCTCTGTTCAACAGAAGCCAGTCTAAAACCTTGATTCTGTTGAACGGTCCTGCTGGAAAACCAACATTTGATCAACGCTTGCAAACAATAGCTTCAGCACTGACCTGTGTATTATGACAGGAGTCCCCACTGTCAGAATACAATACCGTGGCAGGAAAGATTTCTGCATCCACATTGCTTGTGTGGATCTGTCTTTTTTTTTTCTTTTTCACTCAACCCACTAGTTAAAACAGAAAAAAAAAAAAAAAAAAGAAACCCTGCATGTATACACTGCTTTGCTCCTGGATATTCAAACTAAGGCCTAAAGCCTGGTACACACAATGAGAATATCAGACAAATGATCATCCATTTTTTTTTTGCATGCTAGTATCATATTGAAAATGCAGAGGTTACTAAAGATACAAAAATTCGCGGACAGAATATTACTTCAGCTGTAATGTAGTATATTGTATTGCTATGTATGCTTTCATTTCTGAGCATGCATGGTCTTAATCTTTTGATTTCTTTTTGGACAAATACTATACTGATTAAATGATAGTCGCACAATCTGGTTTTGTACGAAAAAGTTGTTGTCCCTTCGAATAATTTCGGACGAAAGCTGTGTACCAATGATCGGATTATCGTACGATTGATTCGAAAGCGGTATTTTTCATTTGATTTTCTGATCGTGTGTACTAGGCTTAAGTAAAGGAGTCCCACTATCTGTCAGTGAATCCCCTAAAGGCAAGGACACCATCAACCTGTTTGATGACTTATTAAGGTGGATGACTAGACTGTCAATAGAGATCACTTATGAATAAATGATCTTCCAAAAAGGTTAAAAAAAAAAACAAAAAAACACACCTTCTTCACATTGTCAGCAGGGGCCCTTGACTGCATCGTTTGCAGTCCCTATAGAGGAATATTTTAAATAAAAAGTGCATTGAGAGGATCTTAAAAGTCAAAAGAGCTTTAAAAGACCCTATGCCCAGGCTGATCCTCCATGGTAGACCAAATTGCATTATTGGATTTACAAGGAGTTGTTTCTAACCTATTTGCTTAAAAACAGTCTCCTCAGGAGTAGATACTCTGAATATAAATCAGAGGTGGTAATGGGGGCTTCAGGTACACTTAGGCCACATTCACACATTAGTGGTTTAAAGGAATGTTCTAAAACACGTGTTATCAAAGGCAGTGTAATAATTAGAACCTAATCACATTTCTGCACTGCAGCGTATTTTTTTGAAAATAGCCTTGTTCTGCTTTCATGCATTTTGAAGACCATAGAAGTCAACGGCACCATGCTTTTTCTTTTTTTTTTAATAAAATTTACCAACATGAAAAACACATGAAAATGCAATACAACA
This sequence comes from Staurois parvus, assembly GCF_062004578.1. NCBI lineage: Eukaryota > Metazoa > Chordata > Amphibia > Anura > Ranidae > Staurois > Staurois parvus. The sequence goes on from NW_028318099.1 coordinate 14,192,315, forward strand.
CACCTCAACGCATGTGCGAAATGCATATCATTGCACTTTCAAAAACACGTTAAAAATGCATACAACGGAAATGGAAAGCTGTCAAAATTAGATTCTGTCATGGAGGGTGCCAGAGAATGCTTAGAGCTTCTGTAAGCAGATTGCTCCCCTGAATATGCCCAAACCGATAAAAAAAAATCTGAAGTGGATTTAAAGTGGTTGCAAAGGCTGAATGTTTTTTTTACCTTCATGCATTCTATGCATGCATTACCTTCATGCTTGGAACAGCTAATGATCCAAAGCACACAAAGTCACCTGTAAAACATGGTGGAGCCAGTTTGATGGCATGGGCCAGTGGCACTGGGTTCTTGGTGTTTATTGATGATGTGACAGAAGACAGAAGCATCCAGATGAATTATGCAGTGTTTAGAGATATACTATCAGCTCTGATTCAGCCAAATGCAGCAAAGTGGATTGGATGGCAATTCACAGTACAGATGGACAATGATCCAAAACACACTGCAAAAGCAACCCAGGAGCTTTTGAAGGAAAAGAAGTGGAATATTCTGCAATGGCCGAGTCAATCACCTGATCTCAACTTAACGGAGCATGCATTTCACGTGCTGAAGGCAAAACTAAAGGCAGAAAGACAAAACAAAGAACAACTGAAGACAGCTGCAGTTAGAGCCTGACAAAGCATCAGAAAGGAGGAAACCCACTCTTTGGTAATGACCATGGATTCCAGACTTCAGGCAGTCATTGCCAGTAAAGGATTCTCAACAAAATAATAAAAATGAACATTTTATTTATGATTAGATTCATTTGTCCGATTACATTTGAGCCCTTGAAATATGGTTTACCAAGTATAAAAAAAATAAAGAAAGTCTACCATAAATATAGTTACACATTCAACCTCCTAGGACACGAGCAAAATGCATAGGCATGATGGTTGGAGCCAGGGTTATACAGGGGCTGGTTTAACTATTTTTCCCCATTGTTTTCCAATGTCCAAACCTCCTGAAGGCAACAGTAAACCCAGTTTAAGAACTTCTACAATTCCTATGTACCTCTATGGATGATAAAGAAATCTCTTCCATACTTTATAAAAAGGAAAGTATGGTATATTGTTAGTAAGCAAAAATTCAGACATTATTGCAGTCTGTACTTAAATGCAATATTTGATATGATTTTCACATTTTACAAACTTATTACATATTTTGTATTAAGAATAGAGATTTGTAGATTAGTCACTACAGAGAACTCTCAGTGGCCCAGTGCAATTACTCTCTCTCCCACTTTTATAAACAGGGAATCCATAGTCTGTAATGAGCCGACCAACTCAGAGTTGAATTGTGAGATTATTGAAATTAACTCCAAATAAGACATTTAAATCAAGCTAATATAGTTTTTCAATTTCTTTGAGGTAAAGACAGAGCCACCTGTCTTTGTTGGGAAACAAAAGCAATTGGGGCAGGTTTTCCCAATATGTCCAATGAACTATCTCCCAACAAAGCAGCTGGCTGACCATCACAAATTATATTTCAGGTACTTATTGAAAAGATTAATGGAATATAACCAAATCATAGCGCCGTCAATTTACTCAGCACTTTACATATGTATATATATGCATATATATATATATATATATATATATATATATATATATATATATACACATACATACATACATACACATACATATATATATTCACATCACATTAGACTTTGCAATACTTTCAAGGAGTGGATTAAATTAGCAAGGCTACGTCTAATAAAAAAAAATGCTGTGGGTTTACGAGATCTAATGCTGTGTATGCAAGCCTATAAAAAAAAAAAAAAAAAAAAAAAAAAAACGAATCAACAGACTACAAATCACTTCTCATTCTAAAAAGGTAAGGTGCAAAAAAAACCCCCAGAAATCACCACTTGAAAGTAGTTTGTTTCCAAACAAGCAGTAATTCAAAAAGCCAATCACTTATTTTCCAAATTAATCCAATTAGTCCCGCGTGTGACCTGCTAGCCCATCTGTATGTGCAGAACTTAATGTGAGGCGCTCATACACGCTTCACTTTGAAGTATGATGCAGATAAATTTAGTTTAATTTCCAGCAGATCTGACTATCCATTTTCCAAATGAACCATCTGGATCAGCCCATTAAAATTAATTTATAACCTTACACAAAAAAAACATGTTTGCTACTCTCAAACTTGCCAAAACTTATAATTGTTTTCGAATGTTGTGATCAAATGGCATGCAGTAAGAGGATGTGCACATGAGGATATATAGTAAAGCAATGTGTGTGCACAGGTGTAGAGGATAGGTGCTCTACCTGATGCAACTTCATATGCTGGGAATGTGTGAAAGCAGCTCAGAAGACAAGCAGAGAATGTAATGTCAAAGACCTTTTTTTTTTTTTTGTTTATTTTTGCACTTCATACTGTAGGTATGTGTTCCACACCTTGCATCGGTTACAGCCAAAAAGCTTGAAAAAGGCTTAAATGCAAGTGGGATTAGTATTTTTAAAATTTGTGCTGGGGTGTATGTAAATATCTTCTGTTTTAAGAAGATATACTGTACTTTTTTTCTAGCATGCTACATTCAGATATTGTGTTGTATTTAGCACACATATAATGTTGCTTTAAACAAGATGCTGTAAGCAATCCTAAACTTAGCCCATTTAGGGCAAAGTAACAGGTTTGCTTTACCCCTCTCCACCCCCAAGTAAAAGACTTACCTTTCCTTCGATCCCCAGCTACTCTGTCTAGTGAAGAGAACCGAAAACAAAAAGACAGGACTTCTGAGTAAGCGGGAGCATTCAACTCAGCTTTGTTACTTGGTTATGAGAGAATTGGTTTTACATTTGTAGAAAAAAAAAAAAGACATATAGAGCTGTTCGATCATGTCCGCATGTCCGATTGTTCCCAGGCAGCTTAACAGACCCCCAATAAGTTTAATACAGTGATAGACCATGAAGGAAGATTGCATTATAACAACTTATGGATAAAACGTCATGTTTGAAATTATTCAATTATTCATTGCCTATGTTACCTGTGCAACCAGCTAAAAGTCCAAACCAAGTTTGTGTACACAAATGAGGAAGAAGAACACAAGTTAGCGTTCAATTTTATTGCAGAATCATGTGTCAGTACCTCAATAAAATGCACCTATAACCATGTAACAGTCAGCTATTATGCAGGAGAGAAAACAGGAGTAGCCAATGACTTTACGTAAGGGTTTTTGTGCTCTGGAAGGATAAGGTTAAAGTAGAGGTATCAACACAACAAAAGTGCATCCTGCAATTGGTCCTGTTCTGATCCATGACATGGTTGCTGAGCTAGCATGGTCAACAGAATGCCCCTTACACCCACCACCTGAACACTCTGCTCAGAAAATGTCAAATATATAATTAGTGACAGGACTCGTCTCTGACAGATGGCATTGTGGGAGACAAGTGCTGTCACTTACCACAGCAGAAGGATGACAGTGCAAGGCTCCTGTAAATGGATGGTTTACTAGAAACTCCACCTGCATAAAGACAAAAACCTTCTTCCATAGGCAACATCATACATTTGCTGCTGCTGGAACATGTAGTTGCTCACAGTGCTGCTTATTCACCCATGTACCTGCAGCTGCAGAAGAAGGCAGTCCATGTAAGCTTGGGGCAGACTCTCTGCAAAAGTGTGAAGATGGCCGAAGAGACAGAGCAGAACCTGAGAGAATAAAGGGGGAGATAGAAAGTAGGGAGAGCACGAGAGGGGTAGATGATTGTATGCTTGACTTCCAATCTCCTAAAGCAACAGGGGGAATGGAGCTGGAAAGTCAGGTGGGGAGCAGACACTGATCTGCCCTGTATTTTATGTGCACTGTACTTCTTGCATGTGATCTCATTGTTCTGGATTACCCGAACACAGACACATTACTCTGAATAGGAAATACGTAGCGCACCAAGAGAGAGGGCAGCTGTCATTCGTTACAGTGGGGGGCTCAATAATCACTGCACTAGTTACTTGTTCACAGAACACCGAGACAAGGAGAAGATGGCCACAGTGCTGTGGCTCCCTCATAGGACCGCCCATAAACTGAACTTCAGAATAGGGAAAGCGCACCAAAAGAGGGCATAGCTGTCATTCGTTACTGTAGGCGGGGCTCAATAATCACTGAACTAGTTACTTGTTCACAGAACACAGAGACGAGCTGAAGATGGCTATAGTGCTGTGGCTCCTTCATAGTGCCGCCCATAAACTGGACTTCAGACAAGGGAAAGCTGACAGAAAGCAAAAAAAAAAAAAAAAAAAAATGATGTTTTGTTATTGAACAACCACTGCATGGATCAGAACAGGACCAAGTATTTATTGGAATTGGTCCCCTGGGGGAATCAAAATGTAATTTAAGCTGTGATGACAGCGGTGATCAGCGACCTTTAGTGGGACTGTGATAGTGCAGCTGGCAATTTGACACTAACTGACACTGGGTGGAGGGTAGACTAACTGGCATCACCAGTGACACTAATACAGTGATTAGTGATAATACTATACACTGGCACTGTACTTATGACACTGGCTGGGAAAGGATGAACATCTCAGGGTAATCAAGGTGTTAAGTGTATGATTAACAAGTGTTAATGTGTCCAATATGTGCTGCTTTTACTAAAAATCTTTTTGTTCCTTCTCCTGACACAGATAGATTGTTCCCCCAGTACAGAGTCCTGTGTGTTTGTCAACACAGGGCTCTGGGCTGTGATTGGACAAAGTCGATCAGCAGGTCTCAGCCATGAATTGGCTGAAACCTGCTGGCAGAATCAAGTTGTGTCCAATCACAGTGGGAGTTGGTGGGGGAGGGGGGGATTGGGGTGTGTGCTTCGCCCTGAACCTGGAAGAAGGTGCGGACGTACAGATATATGACCGTACCTGTACATGTCGCCTGCCTTCTCAAGAACAAGCTAAACATACCTGTCTGAGAGTATTCTTCTCTGGAATGATCTTCCTTGGGGGTTCATCCCGGTTACAATCTTCTCTCTCTGATGCCGTCTGTAAGGGGTAAAAAGAGTATAGCAATTATTCCAGAGCAATAATATAACAAACTGAGGCCTCACCAACAGATATCTTTTCAAAGTAATTCATGGAGCCGTTGTACTAGACAGACCTATGTTCCCCCTTGCCATCCCTGGCAATCCTCTGGCCTCGCAAATGGTCGGTCATTGGCAGGATAATTTGTTTTCCCATAATGCTTTTATTGAGAATGGAGAAGTAGCATAACAGAATCAATAATACAAAGCCAAATACAGTGAATACATATAAGGCGTAGAATTGGGAACAAAGGTTACATGTTGGCCAGTAGAGCATAGTACAAAGAAAAGAACAAATCGTCATATGCGCTCTGAACTCTGAAAGTCCTCGCTAATCATCATCTAGAATGCAAATGGAATCTCTCCAAAAAAACAGATATGTTGTGTAAACAGTAAGTCGTTTATAAAGCAACAGAATATGAGTGTTAATTTGGTCCAATACTAAACGGGGTCAGCCAGCAGGGGTAATTGGCTTGGACCTGCCCATTGAGGGGTATTTTTGCATGTAAACTGCAATGGAGGATATGGGGAGAAGAAAGTGGCCAGTGGCATTATTCAAAAGCCTGTGTGAGAAGGTGTAGTTGTGGGGCAGGAGGAGTGTTGTGATCAAAAGGAGGGCAAGCAGGAGTTATTGTATAAATCAGTTGAGAATCAGAGACAAGAGGTAGGGTCAAGTATATGAGGAATGTATGGGGGGGGGGGGGGGGGGAGTATGCGGGTGTAGGAGAGGTGTAAGGTGAGAGGGGGGTGAAGGGTAGAGGTGGGATGAATAGTAAAAAAAAAAAAAAAAGTGGGGGAAGGTCTGCAGGGAAGAGGGGGTGGAGGGGTATGTGTAGGGAGGGCGAGGGGGATAATATGTAATGTTGATGTTCCGGGTTCCGAAGAGTATATGAGCTTTTATTATGAAAGGTCTGAACAGGATCAATACCAAACAAATCTTAACGCAACACAACGCCTATACATCGGCAGAATATATGTGTCATCCAAACCTAGAAGAATCAGTTTTTCCCAGAGCTTCAGAGGCAGCATGGTGAAGCTATGTTGCCAGATGTACAGAATATGTATTGGGTTTCACTGTATGTGCAGATTACAGGTTCACTTTAAAATAGCTCCAATAAACAAAGTAGTATAAAGCAGAGATTCAAAATGCCACAGGTAAGATGCAGACACATGACAAGACGTTTTTTCTTACTTTTAGGTCAACACTGGATGTCTGTTTTATGTACTAACGAAGAAAGCCGGCACTCTAGTAGGGGTAGTTATTTTCTTGCTCAGCTTGAAGAAAGCAAATAAAATGTACCAACAACAGAGACAATGGTTCTGCTATTACACACTCTCAGGATCGTGTCCCACTGTTAGCAATTGTTTTAAGCTGGCTAAGGATGGGACAGCAGCAAGACACAAGTGCTATTAACATGGACCCTTTGTTTCTCTAAGAAGAAAAAAAATGAAAAGTAAAAGAAATCTAAAAAGTCTTAATTACATGCAACGCAAATGGGTCCATATTTCAAGGAAGAAACATTTTCCAAGTCTCTGAAGACTGCGCCCCCCTGCATCCCTGAAGCAATAATGTCCTTAAATTTACAACCAGAGTTTTGTCTCTATTTAACCATTTCGTGACTTCAGTGTTTTGTACGTAACTATTATATTTTGTTCAAAGATGCCAAAAGGGGATACACATTTTCAAACCTGCCAAGCGTCCTCCAGTCCCTAGCTCTGAATAGGTCCACTGAAATGAACAGTTGGGTACACACTTCCAAGCCTGCAGATTTGAAGATTGCTGGGACCAGGCTAGCCACTAAAAGACATTTAAAAAGTAGCCTTTACTGCAATACTCCCCCTTCAATCTAGAGCAGTCCAATGCAATACCTCTGCTCTAGTACATGTCCAGTAGATGTAAAAAACTTTTTTTTTTTTTTACGGTTGAACTGGATGGACTTTTGTCTTTTTTCAGCCAGACTATGTAAGATGTCCTCCAGTCTTCTGGGTTGAATGATGAAGGCCATTCAATGTACTTTTCTGAGCCCAGGCTATCATAGACTTGCTCCCTGGGTGAGATTAATTGCCTAGCCTGGCCTACTACACTGGATAGCACTCACAGGTCATTGCATGACTACCATCAAGAGTAGCAGTAAAGACCACTCACTGCTGCTGGAGGAAAAAAGAAAAGAGAAAAGGACCCATGATGTCAACAGAAGATGCTTGGAAAAAAGTTACATACATTATTTTTTTTTTGGGTGCGGACGGGGGATAATTTTCCCTCAACTTAGTGAATGAGGAGAAGCTCTGCTGACTTCCATTATCCAATCATATGCAAGCAAAAACATTTTTTTTTTAAAATTCTCCCTGCATGTGATCAATATCCTTTGCAATGTAAAAATTGTACCACATTCACTAAGCTCTGAAGAAAATTCCCTATGTAGCCTATTTGACGCAAGGTTTGCTACTATAGCGTCTGACATTTGTGTGTAGGGAAATTGGAGTACTTCACTATCCACACAGGAGAGGACTTGCTACAGAAGTGGAAGAAAAAATGGTAAGGCTCAGTTCAGCTTCAACAATATGCCCTGGGAGTCAATGCCACTTTAACTTCCCTAGCGGTCTGATTATGTCCATATTTCTGTGCTCAAAGCGGTACATTTTTTTGCATGGAAATATGTTGTTTTTTTATTGTAGGCCTGTAATTTTTAGGAATAACTCACTGAAATCTGTCCGAACAAGAGTCTAGTAAACATCCCGAGTATGATAAAATTTGAAACACGAAATTATAAATTATAATTTAATAAATAATCATAATAATCTAATAATAAATTGAATTCAATAATATAATCAAACCAAAAACACTGAAATTTGAAATAGAGCGCCAAGTTCGCACATCACTGAGCAAAGTCGCAAAATCATTTTCAGTGTCTGATGACTAATTTCCCCACAAATCATTATCACTCAATTCTGCAAGTGGTTCTGATTTACTATCGCTGTTCTCTAGCTGGTCTAAAACCGCTTTTGACCTAAAGGGACGCTTTTTGGACGCCATGGACATTTCTCAGTTTCCAGGCAGAAAGAACAGTAAAAATGCAGGCAGGGCACAGGACAAAGCACTCGGGACAAAATGTATGTGAAATGTTTTGATACAGTAATGTTTTACCATGTGATTTTAGTGTATTTAGTGAATGTCACTTTTACAACTTTCAAATTTCCCACCAGTTCCGTCCCCATACGTCCCGACGTCGCAGGGAACGGAACCCAGAAGACAGATGCCGGCATCCGCCGGATTACATTGCTGGGGACACTGCAGGGGGGACATCGCGGGAGCGCAGGACAAGGTAAGTGAAGAAGAAATCCCAGAGCAGCGCTGCAGTGTATTCCCAAGTGTAGCTCGGGGTTACCGCTTGTGGTGCTGAAACTTTACCCCGAGTTACACTCAGGAATACCGCCAGGGAGGTTAAGGGCTCGTTCACACTTGACTCATTTCGAATCCCTCCCAAATTACCCTGTAGAGTTTGACAGGCATTAGGTAAGCTTTTTTAATGCTCCTCAAACGCTCCCTAAACACCCTATGCACGTTTTTGAGGTGTTTGATAGGCATTTTCCAAGCAATGAAACCGCACCACAAACACCTATAATGAAGTTAATGGTATCAACGCCCCACAAGCGCCTTGTAAAAGTCACGCAAATGCCCACAAAAGCCTTCCAGGCGTTTGAGGTGCGTCACCATAGACTGGAATGGGAGGCAATGAAAGGCTTCAACTCCTCCTAACTCGACATGAGTCAGCGTCAATTTTGCCGCGATGCTGACGCTTCAGTGTGAACAGCACTGTGTGCTGCCCTCAAACGCCTGCAAAACGCCTACCTACAAACTTAGCCTAACTTTCTGAAAAGTGAGAACACTTTTAATAAAGATACCAATGTAAACTTTATACATTTTCTCTTATTTATTTGTGTTGGGCAGTAAAACGTACCAGATGATACAGTAGATGCATATAAGCATACAGGCATGTGTTATCAAATGCTATCTGGGCAACATATCATGTAGTCACAAGACTGGTATGCCTCAAATACACAATAAAACCATTTTTTCTCCCCAATTAAATGAAACTACATATGAATATTTTGTCATGTTTGTCCAAAAAAAAAAATAACCAACAATGAACAAGCATTTGGCATCATTAATACTTGTTAAAATGGATCTTTCATAACTTTTCAGGTCTGCATGAATAGATTGCTGATATTTCATAATATACAGAAATGATGATTGTGATGGAAGCATAGGCAGAACAGAACACACAAAGAAGATGGGGAACACACAAAGCTTTATTGAACTATGAAAGACACTCAATCAGGACAATTCATGGCACTCTGTGACATGTGGCTTATAGGGACACCCACGGTAAGCGGCCTCAACACAGGTCCCGCACAGCATACTAGGGACAACATCAGGCTCACGGGGATTCAACGATTCAACGGGACTCTGGCTGTGGAGGCTGGCCTCAAAACAGCTCCCACACAGCATACTAGGGACAACATCAGGCTTACGGGGTTTCAACGGGACTCTGGCTGTGGAGGCTGGCCTCAACACAGCTCCCACACAGCATACTAGGGACAACATCAGGCTCACAGGGATTCAATGGGACTCTGGCTGTGGAGGCACGCCTCAACACAGCTCCCACACAGCATACTAGGGACAACATCAGGCTCACAGGGATTCAATGGGACTCTGGCTGTGGAGGCTGGCCTCAACACAGCTCCCACACAGCATACTAGGGACAACATCAGGCTCACGGGGATTCAACGGGACTCTGGCTGTGGAGGCTGGCCTCAACACAGCTCCCACACAGCATACTAGGGACAACATCAGGCTCACGGGGATTCAATGGGACTCTGGCTGTGGAGGCACGCCTCAACACAGCTCCCACACAGCATACTAGGGACAACATCGGATTCAAAGGGACTCTGGCTGTGGAGGCTGGCCTCAACACAACGTACTAGGGACAATTCAGGGCACGGGTGGTCTGAGCGCACAATAGACAGTTCAGGACACGGGTGGTTTGTGCGCACAATAGATAAATTAATAGGAAGTATTTACTCATTCTTCGATTTTTGTACAAGAATATTTGTAAGAGTAGTCATAGGAAAAGTCTTTGCACATTCGATAAATGGACAAATGTTAGAAAATTGTCTATTCTTGTAATGAAAATCTATCCGTGTATGGCCAGCTTTACGTGTGTTTTTAAAAGAAAAAAAAAAAAAAACACACACATAGCTTTTCATCCAAGGAAACTGCTGGTACATATTTTCTGTTTGAATGGTGTAAACTTAATTGTTTCCTTTTTATTTTCTATTTCCTCTACAGTTTAAATGTTATTCACTATTATTATTGGAAAAATACTGCATTAGGGCCACTAGATGTAGCGGATGATCATGAGAAATAACTACAGATCCTCAGCTCCTCTAGTGGCCATAATGACGTATTTTGCCAAACCACTATTTTTCTAAATGAATAACATTCGACCTGTAGAGGGAGAACATTTGATTTTACCCCAGCTTTGCTGGACAAACAGGTATGCAATATTTTTTTTTACACTTCTAATACACCTCTTACTGTCTAGATTAACTTCACTATGCACATTACAGTAATTCTGCAATTGTCCTTAGATCTACCAACAACTATGTAGTGCCTGACTGAATACAATTAAATTGGATACTTTCAGTAGGTCCTTATTACCTAATTTTGGTAAATCTAAAATAGATTGTGCAGTCAGGTGAGTAACATGTATCTACTCTCAAATTTCTGATATGCAAGGGATAAATAAAAAGATATAATTTACACAGCATTTCATTGAATTTATGTATACAAAACTGGGCTTATTTTATATTTTCCTGGCATTCTGCATTCATTTACAGCGCAAGCATATAAAACTCTTTATCTAATCCAGATTTTTCCCCTCTACACAAACATTTAAAAAGCCAAGGAGCTAGGTTTTATGACAGGGAGTTTATTTGCATGTATCAGGATCCTTAATCCTGTTTGGAGTTGTCAGAGAAGCAGAATGTGAGCCTTGGATAGGAAAATCCCAATCTGGCTAGCAGATGGATAGGTTGGTTATAGCTACAAAACTATATTTTGCCCGAAGGCACAATTCAGTACACTGTTAAAATGATATTAAGCCTCTGTCAAGCTGAATCATTTGGATCTCCTGCATAGGCAGGATGGATAAGGGAAGATTATATATGCTAAAGAAATCAAAAATGCAGTGTATCGTTAAAGAGTGTATACATGGGTTCGTGGATGCAAGAGTACACAGAGCCCTCAGGGGTTGTGTTCTTTAATATACGTAAGTATATTTATCATAACTCACCATATTTGAAGAGAAATAACTGCCACACTAAAGTAAAAGGATTGCTAATTGGCTGCAATTAGGTACAGCTCATCAATGTTCTTTTGTATTGTTTTTTAAATTGAAGCTTTCATCAATATTCTTTAGAGGCCCCCCAACTTTTTCTTACAGCTGATTTTTACTGGCAGCTCCTAACCAAGTGTACCGCCAAAGGCCTTCCAACAAGATCCAGGCAAAAGTGGAGAATCCCAAACCTCCTGAGAAGATGCTCCTGCACTGTGCTGAAGAAGTCTTCTTGAGAGATTTGGCATCCTCCACGTTCTCATAATCCCAATGGATAGCCCATGATGTCACATTCCCTAGCAGATTGAAACCCAAATCTCTGAAATCTCACCCAATTTTTGTTCTCTTAAAAATGACACAAATCTCTCTCTCTCCTTGTAGTCATTCAGATTAAAACTGACCACATCCTGAACGAATATTTATTTGCCAGAGCACACCTAAAACTAAAAGCCTTCTGCCAACAATGGGGCCCATGGGTATTGGATAACAGATGCTTCACCCTAACTTAAAACAATAAATCTTAACTCTCAAATTAGACTTACCATACCTATGCCTCCTTTCTACTCTTACAATTAAAGGTTAAACTAACTGATGAACAAATTGAACAGTACCATCTCAAAAATATGGACAGTCTTGTAATATATTATTAGATATGTTTACTGCATATAGCCTTTGGCTCCTTTCAAGCGGGCGTTACGATTAAGCCCCTTGTCAGTTTTTCAAGCGGACCTGATCAGAAGGTCTAATAATCCCTATGGTCCTTTTACAGCCACCTACCTCCAAGTGCAATCAGGACCACTATAAAAAAAAGAGATAAAAAGAAAATGGGAGAGGACCTCTTCGTTTTAGGTAGAGCGGATCAGATGTAGACTCCATTTACTCTCGGCCACCCATAGAGCAGAGTGGGCTCTGCCTGTTTCCGCTCTGCAGATACTGAGCGGACAAGGATGTCTCATCCACCCACTCTGCTCCAACCAGCAGGGGATTAGTTCACAGAACCCCTGCTGACCGCAACGGAATCAACCCAATGTGAAAGGGGCCCTTTTGTTCTAATATGGTATTTCTTTCTTTAGAGATTTCTTCTTTCCCTTTACAATCCAGGCTGTAAAGGGGGCCAAATTTTTCTGCTGGCTCTATTTTTTCCACTAGTAGAAAATGTTAAAACAATGTAGCAATGGCTGGATATCCTTGACATACCAAAATCTGTATTATGTCTATGTCCTTTAAAATCTTGTTTATTCTATTACACAATACTCCTCACTTAATTATTGTTATTCATGTACTAATTTCTATAACTAGTAATGAATGGCACTACATAATATCCTTATTCTCCAAAAATAATCCACACACATTTGTATGCCTCCTTGAAACGTCTGCTGTGAGCTTCTGTACCTCTTGCTACCCCCTTGCTTCCATTTTTTTTGCACAGTGCATATTAGTAAAGGTCATGTGCATTGCTCTATGCACACTACCCCAAAGTCCATACTCTATCTCAGGAGCGAGCAAGAATGGGTGGCTACGTTCCTACATACAGTGGGACCACTGATAATGAAAGTAGCCACCCTCTATAAGGAAGTCAGGTCACAACAGCAAATGCCTTGTTCATACGCATCCTCTTATACAGTGATTGGAGTTGTGCTCCTGCATTGTCATTCCAGTACACGCCACACAGAAACCAGAACAAAGTATCAGTAGATGCTGTGGTGAAATGGCAGATGATGCCGCCAAAAGAGAAGTCCCGAACCAAGATATTACCAGCACAAATGTTCAAACAAAGCGACAGGAGACTGTCACCAAAAACAGAACTAGCCCAAATTCAAGGAGGGGGTTGCCCTAACAGTATGTTCCTCTGAAAAGAGATCCATGCTTCCCCAACTTCATTTGTAATCACAGTACACGCAGTTGCAGGGTGGCTCCATTCACCTAGGAGTACACTTCCTACCTCTGCAACAGCATATGTACGACTGTGGCTGCTGCCTATGCAGCTAAAGGGGGAGCAGTTGGGGGTGGCAAAAAAGGTGACTAAACAGTGTGGTTCTACCTCCCCCCCCCCCCCCAACCTCATGTGTGAACAAGCCCATGATTCACATCTGGGCAGCTTCAATGGGCTGCCCTACCCACAGAAACACAAGGAAAGAAGTCCCCGACCTTTTTTCAAAAATCGCGCTGATTTGACGCACGCTAAAATGCACCAAATGTGCTAATTTGTAGGGTATCATTAAGAATAGCACTCCATCATGTTTGCTAAAGTGGGATGCGATTTGCCACATGACAATCATAGCAAAACCACACCTAAAATGGCACCTGATCCTGTGCTTTGCAATCACAGAGATACTGCTGCGATCCCAAAATGCCCATGTGTGAATGGAGCCACCCTGGTTCACAAATATCTGATTCTGGATTAGTTTTGAAACTGGCAGATTCGCATGACAGGCTACAGTTGCAAGAAAAGTATGTGAACCCCTTGGGATTACGTGGAGTTTTGCATGAATTGGGCATAAAATGTGCTCTGAACGTCATCTAAGTCATAACAATAGAAGAACACAGTCTGCTGAACATAATACTACACAAACATTAGATGTTGCCATGGTTTAATTGCAACATAACATGTAAACATTCACAGTGCAGGGAGGAAAAAGTATGTGAACCTTTAGACTTAATAACTGGTTGACCCTCCTTTGGCAGCAATAACCTCAACCAAACGTTTCCTGTAGTTGCGGATCAGACCTGCACAACGATCTGGAGTAATTTTGGACCACTCCTCTTCACAAAACTGTTTCAGTGTAGCAATATTCTTGGGATGTCTGGTGTGAATCGCTCTCTTAAGGTCATGCCACAGCATTTCAATCGGGTTGAGGTCAGGACTCTGACTGGGCCACTCCAGAAGGAGTATTCTGTGCTGTTGCAGCCATTGTTTTGTTGAATTACTTGTATGCTTTGGGTCATTGTCCTGTTGCATCACCCATCCTCTGCGGAGCTTCAATTGGTGGACAGATGGTCGTACGTTTTCCTGCAAAATGTCTTGATAAACTCTGGAATTCATTTTCCCATCAATGACAACAATCCGTCCAGGCCCTGAGGCAGCAAAGCAGCCCCAAACCATGATGCTCCCTCCGCCATGTTTTACAGTGGGGATGAGGTTTTGATGTTGGTGTGCTGTGCCTTTTTTTCTCTACACATAGTGTTGTGTGTTCTTCCCAAACAACTCAATCTTGGTTTCATCTGTCCACAGTATATTTTGCCAGTAGTGCTGTGGAACATCCAGGTGCTCTTTTGCAAACTTCAAACGTGCTGCAATATTCTTTTTGGACAGCAATGGCTTCTTCCGTAGTGTCCTCCCATGTACTCCATTCTTGTTTAATGTTTTCCTTATTGTAGATGTGTCAACAAAAATGTTAGCATGTGCCAGAGATTTCTGTAGGTCTTTAGCTGACACTCTGGGATTCTTCTTTACCTCATGCAGCATTCTGCGCTGTGCTCTTGCAGTCATTTTTACAGGACGACTACGCCTAGGGAGAGTAGCAACAGTGCTAAACTTTCTCCATTTGTAGACAGTCTGTCTTACCGTGGACACATGAACATCAAGGCTTTTGGAGATACTTTTGTAACCCTTTCCAGCTTCATGCAAGTCAACAATTCTTGATCGTAGGTCTTCTGAGAGCTCTTTTCTGCGAGGCATGGTTCACATCAGACAGTGCTTCTTGAAACCAGTAAACCCACAACAGGTGTGTGTTTTTTAAGGGCAGGACAGTTGTCAGCAACACATCCAATATCATCACACTGATTGGAGTCAAGGTTGGCTCACTCCTGGCTCCAATTAGCTCTGGGAGAAGTCATTAAGCTAGGGCCTCACATACTTTTTCCTCCCTGCACTGTGAATGTTTACATGTTATGTGCAATTAAACCATGGCAACATCTAATGTTTTTGTAGTATTATGTTCAGCAGACTGTGTTCTTCTATTGTTGTGACTTAGATGACGTTCAGAGCACATTTTATGCCCAATTCATGCAAAACTCCATGTAATCCCAAGGGGTTCACATACTTTTTCTTGCAACTGTATATATTTTGTGTTCCTATTGAGGTGGTTCACACAGATACGATCCACCCGTATTGTACTTTGAGGGCCATTTTGAAAAGGGTCCTGTGCATGTTTGTAGCGGAGCGTTCCAGACTCGCAAGCGATAGAGTAGAGTGGCATGCAGAGATAAGTGTTCACATAGGATTGCTATTGACAGTTTTTCCGTTGAAGTCTATGGGGCGCGATTTCCCACTGAAGTGTAAGGCTTGTTTCACATTACGATGTGTCAGGAACATGCACCAAATCAAACGCATTCCCAGCATGCAGAAGTTGCATCCTGGTGCCTGGGTTCACGCACTGCCTCCCATAGACTTCAGTGGAAAAGTGGCACAATTTCCCACTAAAGTCTTTGGGGCGCAATTTCCAACTGAAGTCTATGGGGCACAATTTCCCACTGAAGTCTGTGGGAGGCAGTGTGTGTGAACCCAGGCACCAGGATGCAACTTCTGCATGCTGGGAATGCGTTTGATTTGGTGCACATTCCTGACACATAGTAATGTGAAACAAGCCTTATATACTGGGGTATCACGAGACAGAAAACACTTTTCAAGGGTGCTGTGACCAAAAAAAAGCTGAAAAACACTGGCTCATACACACACTAAGCAATATATAAACATACGCATAGCTCATACACATGCACTAAACAATACATAAACGTGCACCCCATGCAAACACACTAAGAATACATAAACATATGCGTAGCTCGTACATACACACTAAACAATACATATAGCTCATAAATACAAACTATGCAAAACATGAATATACGCATAGCTCTTATGAATGCACTAAATACCTGAACAGATATATAGCTCATACCCATGCACTAAGCAATACATAAACATACCTATAGCTCATACACACACACACACATATATAGCTCATACACACACACACATACATATATATAGCTCACACACACATAGCTCATACACACACTAAGTAATACATAAACATACACATAGCTCATACACACAGACACACACACACACAGAAAGAAATACATAAACATACACATAGCTTATACACAAACAGAAAGAAATACATAAACATACACATAGCTCATATACACACTAAGCAATACATAAACATAACCATAGCTCATATACATACACAGAAAGAAATACATACACATACACATAGCTCATATACATACACAGAAAGAAATACATACACATAGCTCATATACATACACAGAAAGAAATACATAAACATGCACATAGCTCATATACATACACAGAAAGAAATACGTAAACATACACATAGCTCATATACATACACAGAAAGAAATACGTAAACATACACATAGCTCATACACAGATACACAGTAAGTAATATATAAACATACACATAGCACATACACACACTAAACATGTAAAGCTCTCTATTTTGTCAGAGGGTCTTTTATACCTTAGATCCGTGCTGCTGGAGTGAATTGTGAATGCTAATATAATCATTCTCTCTCCCGAGACATTAGCAAATAATCAAATGAAAAACAGGATCATAATTTACTGAGATTCGGGCAACTCTCTATGCAAATTCGACTTGTTATTGCCGCTGCCTCGTTAATCTATCTGAATGCCTTTGACAAACTCCTTTGATTTATTAAGTCATGACAAGTCCAATGTGTGTATATTATGTTAGATTGACATTATCATTAAGAGTGGGTGGACTGAAAGCACATGAATGGCGGATATTATGCGCTGGTGTCTGCTGCACAACAGCTGAGCTTCTCCCTCTCACAAAGGCCCTGAGCGGCAGGCTCTTCCTATCTCGCCAGCCATTCATCATCTCGATGTTAATTGGCCCAGGCTTTAAGCAAATTTTCAACACGATTTAAAGGCCTGATGACACTGATTACTGACCCTCTGCCATACGGTGCCTATTGATTAACCTGACAGAGACGAGAAGCTCCGGGGGAAGCTAGGGATGCAGCCTCCAAATAATCAGGAAAACATGTGGGTGGAGACCATGTATATAAATTCATGGAAACTTTATGGGGGGATATTAATCACCATTTCTCATCATATAGATAACAAAGCTGCTATTTAATACATGGAAAATGTTTATATATGTCTTTTGGAAGCTGTATTTAATTTTGACTGTATAACACATAAATCATGAAGAAGTAACTTTCTACACCAGGGTATGCCAAACATCCTTTGGGTTAATATTTACAGAGGACCTGTCAGCAGGGCTATACCAGGCCAAACATACAGGCTTGGTGTTTTAAGTGGGCCTTCATTTTTATTTACAGGTTTACTTATCTCCCCCACCACCCCCAACTCCCCGCTCCATTGCCTTCAGGAAAACAAAATTATTATTATTATTTTGTATTTGCAGGGAGAGCGGTTTACACCCCCAGCTTCTGTCTTTCTCACCTAGCCTAGAAGGACATCCCCGTGTGTGAAGCCTCCTGAGATATCCATGTCATGCATTAAAGGGGGCTTCAGGGCTATGTAGAAGGCACTGCGCATGCACCATGGAGGGCAATCAAGGGGCCAGCTGCTAGGACCAGAAGATACAGCTAGGACTCTCACATGGCAAAACTATAGCCCTATGTAAGCAATATCTTGAGATTATAGGACATTCCTTCTCTATCATATATGCTGCTGGGGAGACATCAGTTAAAGTGGTTGTAAACCTCAGACATGAAATATGAACAAGGCATATCCTTCTATAGCAGTGGTTCTCAACCTTTCTAATGCCGCGACCCCTTAATACAGTTCCTCATGTTGTGGTGACCCCCAACCATAAAATTATTTTCGTTGCTACTTCATAACTGTAATTTTGCAGTGGGAGGAATAGTGCCTCATCATTGGTGTCAGTGGGAGGAATAGTGCCCCATCATTGGTATCAGTGGGAGGAATAGTGCCACATCATTGGTGTCAGTGGGAGGAATAGTGTCCCATCATTGATATCAGTGGGAGGAATAGTGCCCCATCACTGATGTCAATGGGAGGAATAGTGCCCCCATCATTGGTATCAGTGGTAGGAATAGTGCCCCCATCATTGGTGTCAGTGGTAGGAATAGTGCCCCATCATTGGTGTCAGTGGTAGGAATAGTGCCCCATCATTGGTGTCAGTGGGAGGAATAGTGCCCCATCATTGGTGTCAGTGGGAAGAATAGTGCCCCATCGTTGGTGTCAGTGGGGGGAGGAATAGTGCCCCATCGTTGGTGTCAATGGGGGGAATAGTGCCCCATCATTGGTGTCAGTGGGGGGAATAGTGCCCCATCATTGGTGTCAGTGGGGGGAATAGTGCCCCATCATTGGTGTCAGTGGGGGGAATAGTGCCCCATCATTGGTGTCAGTGGGGGGAATAGTGCCCCATCATTGGTGTCAGTGGGGGGAATAGTGCCCCATCACTGGTGTCAGTGGGAGGAATAGTGCCCCATCACTGGTGTCAGTGGGAGGAATAGTGCCCCATCACTGGTGTCAGTGGGAGGAATAGTGTCCCATCACTGGTGTCAGTGGGAGGAATAGTGCCCCATCACTGGTGTCAGTGGGAGGAATAGTGCCCCATCACTGGTGTCAGTGGGAGGAATAGTGCCCCATCACTGGTGTCAGTGGGAGGAATACTGCCCCATCACTGGTGTCAGTGGGAGGAATAGTGCCCCATCATTGGTGTCAGTGGGGGGAATACGGCCCCATTATTGGTGTCAGTGGGAGGAATAGTGCCCCATCATTGGTGTCAGTGGGAGGAATAGTGCCCCATCATTGGTATCAGTGGGAGGAATAGTGCCCCCATCATTGGTGTCAGTGGGAGGAATAGTGCCCCATCGTTGGCATCAGGGGGAGCAATAGTGCCCAACATTGGTGTCAGTGGGAGGAATAGTGCCCCATCGTTGATATCAGAGGGAAGTATAGTGCCCCATCGTTGGTGTCAGTGGGAGGAATAGTGCCCCATCGTTGGTGTCAGTGGGAGGAATAGTGCCCCATCGTTGGTGTCAGTGGGAGGAATAGTGCCCCATCGTTGGTGTCAGTGGGAGGAATAGTGCCCCATCGTTGGTGTCAGTGGGAGGAATAGTGCCCCATCGTTGGTGTCAGTGGGAGGAATAGTGCCCCATCGTTGGTGTCAGTGGGAGGAATAGTGCCCCATCGTTGGTGTCAGTGGGAGGAATAGTGCCCCATCGTTGGTGTCAGTGGGGGGAGGAATAGTGCCCCATCGTTGGTGTCAGTGGGGGGAGGAATAGTGCCCCATCGTTGGTGTCAGTGGGGGGAGGAATAGTGCCCCATCGTTGGTGTCAGTGGGGGGAGGAATAGTGCCCCATCGTTGGTGTCAGTGGGGGGAGGAATAGTGCCCCATCGTTGGTGTCAGTGGGGGGAATAGTGCCCCATCGTTGGTGTCAGTGGGGGGAATAGTGCCCCAGCATTGGTGTCAGTGGGCGGAATAGTGCCCCATCATTGGTGTCAGTGGGAGGAATAGTGCCCCATCACTGGTGTCAGTGGGAGGAATAGTGTCCCATCACTGGTGTCACTGGGAGGAAAAGTGCCCCATCATTGGTGTCAGTGGGAGGAATAGTGCCCCATCACTGGTGTCAGTGGGAGGAATAGTGCCCCATCATTGGTGTCAGTGGGGGGAATACGGCCCCATTATTGGTGTCAGTGGGAGGAATAGTGCCCCATCATTGGTGTCAGTGGGAGGAATAGTGCCCCATCGTTGGTGTCAGTGGGAGGAATAGTGCCCCATCGTTGGTGTCAGTGGGAGGAATAGTGCCCCATCGTTGGTGTCAGTGGGGGGAGGAATAGTGCCCTATCATTGGTAATAGTGACACCAATGATTGGGCACTATTCCTCCCACTGACACCAATGATACTTACCTTGCTGACCCCTGCTCCAGCCTGGGCTCGCTCGCTCCCTCCCTCTCCCAAGGTACAAACACTTACCGGTCAGATGGCTTCCTTCTCCGGCCGCTTTCCTCCTCTTCACTCGTCGTGCTTCGCGGTGCCGCTCGGCTCCTCCTTTCCAAGCTCCACCTCCTCGCCGGTGATTGGCCGCCTGTGTGCCTCTCTTGAGCTACAGTTCCGGCGGCCAATCACCGACGAGGAAGGATTGATCCCGGGGGTGTGTCCAGATGACAGGGACGGCATGTCATCCCGCCCACACCTGCAGACGGATCAAGGAGCGGTGTCTCGGTTCCTAAGGCCATCGGAAATATGTGTTTTCCGATGGTCTTAGGCGACCCCTGGGAAAGTGTCGTTCGACCCCCAAAGGGGTCGCGACCCCCAGGTTGAGAACCGCTGTTCTATAGTGTGCACTTGTCCTAATCCAGAATCCTAAATGTAAATTTCTGTCTGCTGCTTCTATACCAAGAGAAAAATGGTGACAGGGGAGGGACCTCCAGCTGACTGACAGCTTCATCTCTGTTCCTGTGAGCTGTGTGGAGGGGGTGTGTCCCTTCCCTCCAATCAGCTCTCAGAGATGTAGGTTCAGCTCTCCGCCCCCTGCTTTTCAGAGCTGAGAGATCCTGTGTAAATCCTGCACTTTAAATGGATGTAGGGAAAAGTCAGCTGCATATAAACAGGTACAACTTATGTAGGAGGATTTGTTGCATCTCAGTGTATCACCTGAGGCCAGTCATTTCAATGGGAATATGTAAGGGTTTACAACCACTTTAGAGTAAACTTGTTTTGGATAGATATGACACAGTTTCACTTTAAAGTGAAGTTGCCGTATTACTGTATGTAACCAGTTTTCTTAGCTAAGAACTGACAACGTTTCAATACAATCAATCACGTTTCACAGTCTTAATACCTTACTGCCAGTAAATCTGTTGATTATTGGAGCCATCTTAAGTAAGAGCATATGATTCACGTAGCATCAATCTCCTGGAATCCATCTGCTCTTAGCTTAGGCAAGCAGACAGGCTTAGCTGAGAAAGCCGCCCCGCCCTCCTTCCTCTCCGGGATAAAAAAAAAGTAGTACAAATGCCATGAAGACTCCTAGGATGTACGACATCATTTTGGCCTAGGCCAGAAACCAGCAAACAACTGAACAAATATAAAAATAAAAAGTTTAAAACAAATAAATGTAATATACCTGTTTACTAAGCTTAGCAGCATAAGGATTAAAATGATTAATGCTGAGAGTTTAGTTCTGCTCTAAAATTGTTGTAAACCCTTATGTATACCCAGTGAAGTCACTGGCCTCAGATGATACACATATAAGAAACAAATCCTCCTACATAAGTTGTACCTATTTTATTTATCTGCAGTCTTCCCTTCTCTACATCTGTTCAAAATACTGAATTTTAAAGCTTGTTTGGGAGTTCAGAAAACAGGGTGGAGAGCTGAAGTTACACTGTGAACAGCTAAATGAGGAGAGCTCTGAGAGCTGATTGGAGGGAAAAGATACATCCCCCCCCCCTACACACAGCTCACAGGAATTAGGCTGAGGCTGTCAATCTGCTGGAAGCCCCTCCTCTGTCACCATTTTTCTCTTGGTGTCAGGAAAACGTGTCAGAAGTGACTCAAGCTGATAGAGGAATTAGGCAGCAGACAGAGATGACACTTAGTACTCTGGATTGACCCAAGTACACACTATAGAGGGATTTGCTTTGTCCATATTTAATGTCTGAGGTTTAAGTAAGCAACAACGCAAATTAAAATCCAACTCTAGCTAACAGCAAATATAGCAATATTTTTTCCTTTGGAAAGAATGTTTAAACCATATGAATAAAAGTTGACTGTTGCTGCAACTGTCACTTTCACCAGTCATGCAGTACTGCTAATCCACATCTGCCCATGCACGATTTGGTTTATAAAATCCTATAGGATACTAGTTGATAAAAACTGGAGTGAATTGATTGCTCCGCATTCCAGCACCAATTTAAAGCAGAAAAAAATAGATAAAAATAATTTTCATTGAAAGGTAAAAGGACAAAATCAGCTTTTTGTTGCAATATTCAGCTTCAATCTAAAGATTTCCCCTGCAGTGTGTTTTTTTGGCCACTAAATGTCCTCAGTCATCATTCAACCCACTTCCTTTGAATCCCCAGCATGTGAGTGGACAGTGAAAGGAGAAGCAGTCCAGTGATTAGCTCACCTCTGTCACTCTGCTCTCTCCCCCCATCAGCATGATTCTTCTAAGTACATGCACTGGCTCCCTGTGCTGCTTCCTCCTTTTACCCTCTAATCCTGCTATACAGGGACTGCAAGAGTGTAATATGAGGTCAGATTCCAGTACTTACAATGCTTGCATAAAAAATAAAATCAGCGTAATGATGTACCAATGATTACAGAGCTGCATTAATATGTGTCTTTTATATCTGCCTGGAGTTTAGTTTTAACCTATATTAATGCATTACTCTGACTTGAGGTCTAGTTAAAGCTCACGTATAAGGCAGAAATGTGATGCTGTCTATGCCAACCAACCAGCTTCAACTTTGCTAGTGCGACTTGTAAATCCAAATGAAGTGACGGTTGGTGATATCATGTTTTCTTTTTTCCACATTACTTCCAAGAGACAAAAATCAAAATGTTCACTAGCCATCAGCAGTGGCTTCCTCTGCAGATTTTTCCAAGAAAACAAAGCCTAGTGAACACGAAAACCCAATCACTGAAGCCTGCAATATACAGTTTAAATGAACTCCGAAAATAATATTCAAAAGTCCATTATTTATTTATCTGGCTACACCAACTAATAATGGAGGTCTCACAAAAGTTGTTACAACTGCCCAAGAAATGCAATTAATGAGACAATTTTTAAATTACTCCTGAAATACTGATCCGGTGTAGCAAAACAATTTTAATCTTCACTATTTAATAATTAAAACATGTTTTCCTCGTGTTAATGTAATTTATCGACTGTGCTTGTTAAAGATATTTACATTTATAACAAGATAAAAGGAACCATTATAAAAGCTTACAGTTGTAACAGAAAAAGATTTAAAGAAAGAAGGTTTCCATGCTCAATTCGCTAAGCTATAAAGTATCACAATTTGCTGTAATCACTGCTGTTTATTTCACCAATATAACCCAATGAGAGCACCAAGGCTGTCATATTTATCCTTCAGTCACTACTTTGTGAGTCACTGACTAATGGCCTGTGAGGACAGCTAATATGAGAATCCTTGTTCTAGCAGTGACTGCTAAGTAGTCAAGGAAGGGTAATGCTGACCTGAAGCATGCGTATCTAAGAATAAACCAGCAACAGAAGCCCCACTATTTCAATCTTGACAGGTTCCCTTTAAAGAGATTTGAGACAACAATGGAAGTCAATTAGCAATTGTCAGTAATTGCTAATTCCATCCAAGACATAACTATATAGCAAACAAAGCATCCATTTCGTATGAGCCAGGTCCATAAAGACTTGATTTGGTATGGTCAAAATCAGTTGGAATGCACAGAGCTTTGGCCTCAACCTTACTGAACATATTTCTGATAAAATGGAATGCCAACCATGACCCAGGACCTCATTATTTTTATTATACAGGATTTATAAAGCGCCAACAGTTTGCTCAGCGCTTTACAATATAACGGAGACAATACAGCAACAATACAGTTCAATACAAGAGGGAAAGGAGGGCCCTGCTCCTTGGAGCTTACAATCTAATTTGGCAGACTGGGCACAATTTCCCACAGACACCTTGTAACAATATATAGAAACTTAAGGGCAGTCTTCCCAGAAGAGTGGTACTATAGACACATTATATAAAGCCCATGGTTTTGGAATGGGGATATCCAACAAGTTCATATAAGTGTGATAGTAAGGTGTCCTCAAACCTTTTATTTTCTCACATGATGTGGATTCAGCAACCTGCTTGTGGGGCTTTTGGTCAACCTCCTTGACTTAAACTACAGGCTTGAGTACCTGGCCTGCATTATTAGGAGGGCTCAAGTGGTGATATTCCTGGAAAACCAGGAAACAGCAATTACATTTGGCAACTCAGTAAAGAAAATTGCGTTCCCAAGCCCAAATATGAATTTTGACATTAATGTACTTTTGTGACAGCAAAGCACATATCACTGCCAATGGAAAGGTCAACTAACATGAACTTAATAGTGGATGTACATTTTGGGTGAACAAGTGGGAGAAGATTAAAGAGGAACTTTGCTCCACCCACCCATTTCTTGACTCCACTCTTACCCAACATGCTGGATTGTCTTCAATTAAAGTGGTAGTAAAGCCCCATGGTTTACTTGTACCTACAGGTAAGCCTAAAAGAAGGCTTACCTGTAGGTACAGTAAATATCTCCTAAACGTGCACTGTTTAAGAGATGTTTACTAACAGTGATATCACAGGTGCACTGCGCTCTAATGGGACGGTGTACCGTCCATTGAGAGAACCGTGCCACAGCTGTGACTCCGGCATGCATGCGCAGCAGTGACATCATCGTGACTCAGCCAATCAACCAGCTGAAGCCCACAAACCCAGAAGGAAGACCATGAGAAGATGTAAGCACCTACAACGGTGACAGCGTATCGCTGGAGGGTTTCATTTTAAGGTAAGTCTTTCGTAGTGTGCTAGTATGCGATGCATACTAGAACAATATGCTATTATTTTGTAGGAGGACATTTTTTTGTGGTTTAGTAATGCTTTAATATACTTACCCACTCAGAGAATCCAGCATTGCCCTACTACAGCTGACCACTGCTCACTAGGCCCTGCACCATCATCTTCTTCTCTGATGTCTTCAGGTGAGCCGGTAATCTTGTATGGGTTCTTGCAGCCAGCCCCCAAATGATGCAGCTGCCAGGTCTGCACTTTTCTTGTTGTTCTATGGACTATGGTTCTGGTCATAATACATGTAAAGGAGGTACGGGACAGGCCCGAGGCTAAATTTTATTAAAATAATATTTAAAAAATGTCTTCTTACATTTTTGAAGGGGGGAAGGTTGCAATCAGAACAAATGAAAAGCAGCTCATAGATTATGCCATTTTCTTTCCTTCTACCATGGGTGTAAGGAAAGAAAATTGCTCAATTCTCTTCCACAGCACTATTGTGTTCTGTCAGTGAGGAGCCTTCTCCACCGTCAGAACAGATTGATCTCTGCTGGCGACTATAGCTTCCAGCAGAGATCACATGAAAATAATCCATCAGGCTGGTTGTACTGAAGTCGTTCACTGGATCAACTTCAAACCGGCCGAGATTCGATTCATCGATTGCTTTCGTTTTGAAGTAGTCTTCTTTAAAACACACGGATCAGACAAACCAAAGTTCACCCAAGCCAGAGTTGAAAATCAGCCTACTCATGCTACAGCCTCTCCTTGAGAATCTTTAGGACCCCAATTACACCTGAGTGTTTTGTAGCTCATACATGAGCGTAGTGGTGCTTGAAGCTTGTAGCTCAAAAAAATTACACAAGCTTCTTTAGCACTATAAGCTTCAAGTGGCTTTAGCCATAATAAAATTCAGGAGCTCCTGAAAAACACGCACAAACTCTCAAAACTGCACATTTTTCCCCCAAGTAACAAGCTTTCCATTGGTTAAAAATAGTTGACAACAAAAACTTTAAAAAGCTAATAAACTTCAGAAGCCTGCAAAAATGCATGTTAAAAAAGTCTGCAAAAAGACGCTCACAGCTCAAGTGTGAATGCTGCATTAAAATCAGGTGAAAAGTCTGCAAAGAGAAACTTTCAATACAGTGGGACAAGTAAGTGTATGGTTTGTCAGGGTAAGGGGGGGCATAGAGACATTGGGGCCGGCTATTTATTTACCAATTACAGGGTTTATGTAGTGCTGATAATTTGTGCAGCATATTACATATTGTACATTCACATCACACCAAGCACTCAGGAAACCTACACTCTACGGTCCCTACCTCAAATGCATACATACACACATTAGGACCAGATGGAAGCCAATTAACCTACCTGCATGTCTTTGGTGGGTAAGTGTACTAACCCTTTAAAATATAAATAGCAATATTACCAACCATAGCAGTATCAACTAGAAAAGCTACAATTTCTGGGGAAATTGTGTGAAGTGTTCTTGCCTCCACCAGTAGTCTACAACTGGAGTGGGCGGAGTAACTGGGTGGAGTGGCTTGAGTAACTGTTGTGTGGTTGGAGTGGCTTGAGCAACTGTTGTATGGCTGGAGTGGCTTGAGTAACTGTTGTGTGGTTGGAGTGGCTTGAGTAACTGTTGTGTGGTTGGAGTGGCTTGAGTAACTGTTGTGTGGTTGGAGTGGCTGGAGTAACTATTGTGTGGTTGGAGTGGCTGGAGTAACTGGGTGGAGTGGCTTGAGTAACTGTTGTGTGGTTGGAGTGGCTTGAGCAACTGTTGTATGGCTGGAGTGGCTTGAGTAACTGTTGTGTGGTTGGAGTGGCTTGAGTAACTGTTGTGTGGTTGGAGTGGCTTGAGTAACTGTTGTGTGGTTGGAGTGGCTTGAGTAACTGTTGTGTGGTTGGAGTGGCTGGAGTAACTATTGTGTGGTTGGAGTGGCTGGAGTAACTGTGAAAAGTTTGGACTGGGCAGAGTAACTTTATGGAGTGGGCAGAGTAACTGTGTGGAGTATTTGGAGTGAGTAAAGACAGTAAACATTACACTAACCAATTGATTGATCAAATTTAAAAAGTGCACATGGCAAGCTTGATAGAGTGAGAAATGCATTTCAACTTTTAAAAATGTGAGGTGGCTAGAGTGCAGTTTCAATGAATGGCAATGGGCGGCGTGAGTTGCAAACAAATGGTCATATTGTGAAAACTATCAGGACTATGGCTTAGCCGTGGACATTTTTAGTGGCAGGGATAGCTGAACGTTTTGATACAAGATTTGTGTAGGTGGGCTTGAAAATGAGGGAGTGGTGGCAGTTTAGAAATCATGTCCTGATTTTTCAGCTCACACTCTAGCTTTTGTCAGCTCCCACTCTAGCTTTGAACATTCCGCCATTCATTCCTATGGGACCAATTTCACCACAAAAACGCCAATATTTTGCCGAAACGTTTCACAAAGTAATAGCACACCAATCGGGAACAATCCGCACGTTTCAGTATATTACTGTCTATGTAGTGTAAATACTGTGGGAGGAGTTAGGGTAGTACATTTGGCTGTAATAATAAGAATATATATGTGAGATAACAGTAAGTGGTCTTGCCATGCAAGAACACTTAATAAACAACACATAGAAAAGTAATAAAAACTATGATGAGTCACAAAAGCCCAAGTAACACCATCATAAATTTGTATGACAAAGCATTCGATGAAGATCATCTACTTTTCATTATCCATGATCGGCAAAAAAAAAAAAAAAGCAGAGATAAACAGCATGTGCTGCGAGGCCCAGAGATTCCATTTATTGCAGTGCTGCTAAGTGGCACCCTATCTTTAAGCTAAAGCTCCTTGTTTGCTGTCATCGCAGCTGCAGTTGCCAAGAACAGTTAAAGTCATGGCATCAAGTTGCAGCAGACAATACTTCCTGGACATTGGCAGGAACTGCACTTTCACAGTCATTTCATTAAAATGTCAGGAATGGAGCAGGGCATTTACTACCAGGGCAATCCTTTTCTGTAATTGGAAAGTATTGAGCGCTGAAAAATAAAACCTCAATGATAGATCCACATAGTTTCCAAGATTTAAGGGCAATTTCCAGGGACACTTTCCTGGGGGACAGCTGAATATAAACACGTTTAAATAAATAAGGCTAGTGTACACGCACATCAGAGATGTTCTTAACATGCATTTGCCTGCATTCATGTTGACTGTTATGGAGGTATAAAAGCAAAGCACTGATCTCAAAAGCTTGCATATGTAAGCCCATGAACAGAACATGTGAGGACAAGAAAATGAGAGCAACTCTTGCCAACTTGGCTTTTAAAATGATAAGCTGGGACATGTTCAGACTGGGAACGAAAATGACATGTGCAAGCCTGCTAGGAAGCCAGCACCTGTAAGAGCCAATCATCTGTGGCCGGAGCAGTGTCCACCCTGCAGCTACACGTATACACGCTCCTTGTACGGGGCAAGGAATGCCCCAGCTGCAGATGACTGGCCCTTACAGGCGATGGCTTCCTGGAAGGCAGGATTGGATCCTAGTCCGAACTAACTCAAGCTCATCACTGCTTGTCACTATGGGGTTGGAATAAAATGAACGTCAACTTGTAAACCAAGACGCTGTATACCTACCTTTCCAGCAGCTCTTGTGTTAAAACTTTGGCCCAATGCCGATTCCCAGCTACTGCAACTCTCTGAAACTTCTGGGTATTTTGAATTTCTGCTCTCCCCTATACAGTCTCCAACAAAATCCAGTGTGACAGCACAGGAAAACAACTGGGAGACAGGAGCAGAGTGTTGTCACCTTATAGCAGGAAGTGTCAAGACAGGGATCTACGTGACAGGATCACCAGACATTATTTTAAGGAATGCTGAAGATTAAAAAATAATAAACAGGACTTTTAAAACTTCTTTAACATGTTAAAATTTATATGAGATTTAAATGTAATCTGAAGTGTAGGCTGGTTAGCCTTACATCCTGGATTTGCTATTTAGAGCTTGTACACATCGCAATGGTAGGCTATGTAGCCAAACACTGCTCCAACGTAACAATATAGTAGTTTGTCCTATGGCTTCAGTTTAGTAGAAAAAAGTAAGACATGCTGCATTTTGCATAGCTCATTCTGACACACGGTAAAGTATCACAAAGGCCCATACAAGTGGCAACAAAAACTGTTGGCGCTATATAAATCCTGTATAATAATGATAACGTCAGAAGTGACGAAATGCGTAGGGTAGAACAGCGTTGTGATGTCACCATGTCTTTGGGGCCACAATATTGATACAGCAGTGTTATTAAATATCGTATGTAAGGTTTTTTTTATCTATTTTAATAAAAAATGGTTTAAATTAAACTATTGGATTTCTGGTCCCTTTTTCTCTCCATTGTGTTTGTGGTATATGTACTGAACTGGATATGAGCCCAAGAGAAACATTGGGAATATGAGCTGCTGAGCTTCTTTTATGATAACAAGTGCCTCTTTGACCTCTCTTATGTAGGGGATCATGGCTCTCTGGTAAGGCTGTATTCTTGTCTCCGAGTTGGTGCGGCTAATTCACTGGATGTAATCGAATATAAAATGTACCATCTGCATTCAGACCCCCAAAATTGGATAAGCAGCTAGCAAAACTTGTTGATCACAAATCAGTAATATGTATCTAAATTCAGCGGTAAAATAAACAATTGTAATAATCATATGAAAAAAATATATAAATGTCCATATAACACTTAAAAATCCATCCAGGACAGTCTGACTGCAGAGAACTCTGAAGTCCAAACACCAACCCCCGTGCATAGAGGATTCCACACAGCACCACAGTGAAAGAGCCAATCTGCTTACTGGACAGCATTGACCCTCAAATTATAATGTGGTCAACCGCATCCCTTAGATGTCTACATTTTAGATTCTCACACACTCTGGCCTTGGCTTTAACTGGACTGCCCTCTGGACTCCAACAGATGTATCCCAAGCAGTACAGAGCCCTGGATCTCAACACAGTCAATTATGCCTCCGCGAGAATCTACTAGGGCTTGCATACCACCTGGTTGCCACATATCTGATGACATCAGTCTGACGAAACACATAGGGCAGGATCCAGATGCCACGGCCATTTTGTTAAATGAGTAATGCACATTTTTTTCTGTATATATGTGAGTGCAACAGCTTTATATTAAAGTGTTTTACCAATTCACAGTTATGCTCTAAGATGAGATAAAGATCTCCCCGCCAGTTGCAGTGAAGGAAGCAGCGCCTATGCACCATTCAGGGCTGTAGAAGCATCATCAGAGAAAGGAAAGAGCACTACTCAGTGGCCCAGTGCAGGAATAGGTGGAGGAGTGTGGCCTCCGACAATGCTGCTCCAGCCACGCCCCGACATATTCAGTCCCGTACACTGGGGCTGGGAAAACAGAGCTAAGCATAGGTTTAAATGACCATCCTGTGAATGGAATCAATGCAGGTGTGTGTGATACATATTGATGAAGACATGTTGAAATGGTGGTGTGGATATGGAGAAAGAAAAAAAAAAAAAAGATAATACAAAAACAGAATCATAAGAAAAGATCTCTGAATTTCTTCTAGGGATCCTGGGTTTCATTGAAAAAAAACAATAAAAATAATAACACTGGTAGGTTAACTGGCTTCCTCCTAAAGTTGACCAGTGTGGAAAGGACATTAGATTGCAAAAGCACTAAAGCGAAAGGCTCTATGAACTCTTTCGATTGCTAAGATGTCAGCACCATAAATAATAAATACATACAATAAAAATTGTATAAAATAATAAAATGAAAGTGTTCATTCCCAAAAGTAACAATCATCAGGAAAAAGAAAAAAAAAAAAAAAAAGATGCTTCCATTGTAGGGATGGGAGCCTCAGCTGTGAGGGGGTAACAGCTGCTCGTTACCCTCCTATGCAGCGTGCCTTACCATTAAGGCTCACGTATAGACAAATGGCAGGGAGCTCGGACAAAATCGAACATAATGAAACCCAGTCAGGACAGAACAAATCGCATGGGGTACAAAATATCCGAAGGAATAATTCTGACCATCAAAAAATTAGTTACCGCCTGCAATTGATTAGTCCTTGAGTGGTATAGATTATGACAAAATCAATCTGCTTTTAATGCAGCAAGATAATAAGCTCTGTTACCAGGGGGCTGATCTCCTCCAAGGCTTATTAAAACACACATGCATGTAAATTTATAGCGCCAAGATACTGTATAATTTAGTTAACTCTCAAAACAGAAATGGTAGCATTTATTTAAATGCTGATTCCACCCCCCCTCCAAGTAAATGAATTTTCCTCACTAAGACGGTGAGGGCAGTGACCCAGCAAACGCATTGAGAAAGTAATCTTCCGTCTCAGTGCCACATCGCAATTCCTGCTCGCTATTCTTGGGGAGATATTTCAATCAGCTCGATGTGTGTGTAAGTGACAGCGCAGCCCATTGCTGGGTTAATTAAACACTTGACTTTAACACCCTCCCCATCATTAAGCAAATAAAAACAGATCATTCAGGCTTCTCCTCATCTGCAGGGTACACTACACACATGTCAAAATTAAGTGAGTCCAGGCCTCCCGGGAGGTTGGCTAGGAGTTAATCAGTTTAAATCTTATCTGGTTTATCAATTATTCTATTGATTAAAGCAAGATGATTACACAGAAGTCAGTTTGCCACATGGGATGGATGTCAGC
This sequence comes from Staurois parvus, assembly GCF_062004578.1. Classification (NCBI taxonomy): domain Eukaryota; kingdom Metazoa; phylum Chordata; class Amphibia; order Anura; family Ranidae; genus Staurois; species Staurois parvus. The sequence goes on from NW_028318099.1 coordinate 14,223,967, forward strand.
AATCAGTGGACGGCGAATCGGAGATGGCCTCGAGTGATTGAAACATGTAATAAGGTAATAACCTCTGATAAGAGCATGCTGCTGGCATATTTAACACTTGTGATTAGTAAAAATTAACTTGGTAATTGTTTGGATTCCATGCTGCAATTTCTTGATGATTAAAAAGGGAAATAATGTTAAGATAATTATGGGTGGAAGAGATTTACACTGATGCCGGAATCAGTGGTTTTTCTAGGATGTAAATGTAATTATTAGAAGGCATACTGTGCTGTATATGTAATGCCCATGTGTATATTACCAACTAATCTCCATCACCTAAAATTCAGCCACTAGATGCCAAGAAGAAAACAAAATAACAGTACGGCCTAGTCTTTAAAGGAAAATTACATGCAAAACACATAGCTAAAGGCATGCGTGTAAATTTTTTATTTATTTATGATTAGGACTTTAACAAAAAAAAAAAATCATCTTTACTATTATAATATCAGATCCATATGAAATATTGCATAATAATCATCTTTTTATAGTAGTATATCTATCTATATATTTTATACAGTATTTCATGCAACCAGCAGATGGAGCTCTGGGATCTTTTTCATGGTTTTCAGGGTCTCCTTTCACCCTCTGTTGAAAAAAAAATGCTGCTGCTAGACTCATACACCTTACCAACCGATCAGCAACTGCTGCCCCTCTCTGCCAATCCCTTCACTGGCTTCCACTAACCCAACGTATAAAATTCTAAATACTAACCACAGCTTACAAAGCCATCCACAACACTGCCCCTAGCTACATCGCCAACCGCATCCGCAGATACTGTCCAAATCGCCCACTACGCTCCTCCCATGATATCTTCCGCTCTAGCTCCCTCATCACCTCCCCCACGCTCGCCTCCAGGACTTCCCCAGAGCCTCTCCCATCCTCTGGAACTCCCTATCACAGCATGTCCGGTCAGCCCCCACCCTGTCTGCCTTTAGGCGATCTTTGAAAACCCACTTCTTCAGGGAAGCCTACCCCACCTCCACCTAAGAACTGTACTTGAAGCACCTCCACCAGATCATCCCCCGCAGCTATCACCTTTTGTATCATCTCCCCCTCCCTTTAGATTGTAAGCTCCACGAGCAGGGCCCTTCCATTCCTTCTGTACTGAAAGCATTGTAATTGTACTGTCTCCTGTTATATTGTAAAGCGCTTCGCAAACTGTTGGCACTATATAAATCTGTATTATAATAATAATAATAATATTAAAAAAGCTTCTTTACAGAGCTCAATAGCTCAAAGTGAAATTTACACACACAAGTGATAAAAGAGAGAAATTACTCATTGCCCTATCTAAGTATGACTCTGTCCAAGGTTTCAATCATAGTATTCCAGAGAAGAAATGTTTGCCAGTGTGCTCTGAAACGTAATCATGTGTTAAACGTATATTCATCAAAACAAAAGAATATGCACGTGTATATGCACGGAAGCATTTTAAATCAGATGACCTTGTTACAAGCTGAGGAGTCTGGATGATTAAATAAAGGGGCAAATATACACATTTTTAAGATCTCATTCACCCATTATGCATTAGGCTGCATTTGGTCAACAGTGTTAAAAAAAAAAACAAAAAAAACAACCTCAAGCTGCAATACTCGCCTCTGATCTAAAGCAGCCCCAAAGTACTTTGATGAAGCCACAAGAGGACCTCAGTTTTCTGTGTAAATGGTGCCCAATATCACTCAAATCAGAAGGCTGACCACATTAATCTGAATATAAGGTGTCACTGTGTATTCATGCACAGAGCGCTCTCTGAGACACCGAGGATCGCCCACTGATGGAGACAATCTGGAGGCAATTATATTGAAATAAAATGGTATAACACACACACTGGGGGTCCTACATAGGGAAGAGAGTCAACAAAGCCCAAAAGGTTGTCTAAGTCTAAACTGTTATGTAACCTAAAGGACTTCTGATCCCCAAGTCTAGAGCACAAGTAGGCCTACAAAGCTAGTAGCCAAATAAAACATTTTATAAAGATTCACATCTTCAGTGAAGGCAATCTTGGGCAAGATCCAGCATCTATATGTGACATTATCAGCACCATCAGACCAGCTATCCTGACACTAAAGCTACCCATACATTATACAATTTCCTTATTCAAACTTCCTTTAGATTTACCATCAACTATGTAGTGCAAGGGCCTGTCTGACTGCATACAAACAGAAAGTGTGTAGGTTTGACCTCATATTATATGGTTTTGGTAAATCTAAAGGTAAATTGTACACGAAAATTGCATAATGTATGGTCAAGCTTACTTAGCTGAAGTAATAATTTTGGAGAAATTCAATCTCCTGTGTCCCCCTTGCAGCAATTGTTGGTTCATCCCCCTGACCTCCACATCACTACGGAACACACTAATGTTGTTGTAGGGTGGACGGGGGGGGGGGGGGCGGGGAGGTATTTGGGAATACCTTGCTTCATTTATAAGCAGGTGAGCAAAAGAGGATCCTAAAAGATGACCAACACAAAGTCTATGCTCCAATGAAAAACCAAAGCCCTGAGCATGTAGCATATGTTCTTTGTATGAATCTGAAAAGTTAAACACTTAGGCCCCTTTCACACAGGCATTCTGGAAGTTAATTTTTGATCTGTGATTACACAATCAAAAATTTACTGCAATGTCCCCATATGGGTGACCACCTATATAAGCTCACATCAGGATCCGTTCATGTTCATCAGACTCAACACAATGGGGATGACTTACTAAAACTGGAGAGTGCAAAATCTGGTGCAGCTCTGCATATACACCAATCACTTGCCAGTTGTTTTTTTTTGTCAAAGCTTAATTGAACAAGCTGAAGATAGAAGCCAATTGGCTACCATGCACAGCTGTAATACAGTGTGATGTAAGATGCATTACATTCAGGGGAGCACATGGGAGACATGCAGGGTCTTTTAGACCCTGGATGTCTCATTAAAGAGAACCTGTCACAAAAAAAAAAAAAAAAAAAAAATCACATAGGGGAATTTTTGTCCCCTATGTGATGAAAAAAAAAGTTAAGTAAAAAAAAAAAATATATTTTTTTTTAATAGTAAAAAAAGGGTCTTTGCCTTCAGAAAATATATAATGTTTGGGGATTTTGTGTAATCTTCAAGCCTAAAATAATTTTTTAAACGTGTGCAAAAAATGCAAAAATGGCTCGACAGTGAAAGGGATAAAAGATAAGCTTAACACTCCCCTTTCCTGACGAACACCCAATCGGTGCTCATTACACTGCAAGGTCGCTCTCCTCCCTGCTATTCCCCGGGTGCAGTGCTGGTGACAGGTAGGAAAGGGAGGAGGAGATATATAGCGCAATGTTAAAAAAATTAAATGTTTAAGTCGCCATAGAGCTCCTTTTGATTTTAAAGGTCCAAGACACTCCTAACAGCACCTCAGATTTAAATAGGGTTTTGGTTAAAATTCATTTATTTTTTTTTCATCTGGACAAGTAGATTGTCATGCGGAACAAGTAGATTGGGATACCGATTTAGACCCTGGACAAGTAGCATTATCAAAAATGTCCACACCCCTGAGGAACACAAGCTGTTGCAGGTATGAAGTGAAGGCACCTACAAACCTTCAACAGCCTCCCAACTTTCCCTGTCATGGTTGAATGCAAGGTATTCGCGGTTGCAGCTTGGCACAATCCACTTGAATAAGATGCGTCATCAGGTAGTACTGCCCATTGAACACAAACTGTGGCAATATGAACCAACATAGCCAATGGCCATGTTCATGGATGGTTTGTCAAGGGGTGGTAAAATCACAGAAGTCACCGAGATGCCACTGTGCCACCTGTCAAATACCTTTGAAAAGCAATCCACCACTGATCAATTTTCAAAGAAGCGACAATGATGGCCACAAGTGCAAACGAGCCTTAAGGCCTTTTTCACATGGGTGTTGATCCCAATACACAGTGAACATGCCATTTTACCCATCCCTAGCCAAAAGGTGCTGTGCGCAGACAGCCCATTCATGTCTATGAGGGCGCAGCAGCTACACAGACACAGCGGATGCAGGTGAGCAGCCCTGAACACACACTGTTAATGAAGCCTCAAACTCCAAACTTTCTGCATTAATGGATGGATAATACAATGCAATACTCTACTATTGTTAACAATCAATGCAGTTAGGCAAGTTCAAGCAAGTACAAAGGGCAATGGCATTCTTAGAAAGTCTAGCAGCCTTTCATTAGCATGCCGTTGTGTACTTTCATCACTGCAAACAATGAGGGTGCTCTCCCTAATTGTATTCATTTCAAGAGGTTTGTTCTCTGCAGCTGTTTTCTGCTTGCAGTGTATTTTGTGTAATCAGCACATCATCATAAATACTTTGGCTGCATCCCTCGGGGTAGCTGTCAGTGTTTAATTTACAGAACAACCTGGCCAATGTGAATTTCAACACTACAGCAGAGTTACCACGCTGTCACAAACAGGCAGAGGGTTATAAGGAAAACAAGATATCCATTTTAAAGCAGACACATCACCTCTGTATGGTAGACACCATTGTGATGGGGATGAAATGCTGACAATAAGGGATTCATCGAGCTGTTAGGAACTAAATATTATGACATCTCATGAAATGGCAATAGCTATTATGCAAATTATATATTTTTAAAGGGGAACTCCATTTTAGATGATGCTTTAAGAATAAAACTCTTAAAATAAAAAAATCTCAACAGGACATGCTAGAAGTTTGCATCTTTTGAAACTCCAAGGGTCTCATTCTACGGTGTCAGAAAAAACAGATAATAGGAGACGTTAGGCTATACTACCTACTCCTTCTGCCCTGGTATTTTGTATAGGTCTGCAAACTGTCCCATCAAGGCAGCAACAGGAGAGTATGGAGAAGGAGAGAACAAGCTTCAGTCAAGAACCACAACGTAGCTTACAAGTCATCAGGAAGACAGAACCTCAGAAATTCATAGCACAGAATCAGCATCTATCTTCAGGCAGCGCCATTCAAATTTAAATATAGAGCTCCAAATTGAATACTTTGCAATTTCCCCACTAGAGGGCACCAGGAACTAGACCACATTTTTATGACAGTTTTAGACCCCAGTGTAAAATAAAAATAAAATATTATTAATCATAAATAATAATAATAATAATAATAATATGGGCGGTTCTAGTGCCTTCAGGCTCAGTTGAGAGTATTACACATTTGTTGAGAGTTATATGACCATTGCTCAGGATTTCATAGCTGAGCAGGTGTGAGCCCTGGGGGCAAAAAAAAAAAAAAATCGGCTTCCATGATGCAACATACACCCACTCCGTTTAGTTCTAAGCAAATGGTGGAGGATGCGGGCATATGCCCAATTTGTTAGGGTGTCAGGTTCAGGTACTGGGGAATTATTTTTCAATATCCTAAAATACTTTTACATTAAAAAGCCCCATCTGGGGCTAATGCAAAAATTTAACAATGGCTAAAATGTGACCAATAGACCCCTTCACCAATCTTATAAAAACAAGTTATTTGCAGCTTCAGTTTGAATTAATATATTTATGCAATCTTCTCTGTTCATGGCTTATTTACCTTTATATCTCTAAAGAAGCTTTTCAGGAGAGATAGGGACAAGTTGCTGGCCAAGAATTCCAACTGATACAAATCCTTAGCTCAGCCCAATGGCTTAAATTCAGCAGCTCTCAACAAAAAGGGAAGCCCTCCCAAGGGGCAGAGGTCACACAAAATGAATAACCAAAGTATAATTGAGCTATATGGAACGCCAAACAATGTTTCTCCAAAAGTATTTGATTTCACAAGTGACCAAACAGAAAACAAAAAGGCAGCGAAGTTTGGGGCCCAATGAATCCCAACTTTATCAAGGCTTCTTTGCTTAAAACTGTGACTCAAAGTAAAGATCTTGGACTCATTAAATCAATGCCCATATTAATGGTAGAGCAGCAAGAGCGAGCCTATTGGTACCATAGGCATTCCATTAGATGAGGGTTAAAAAGCACTAAAACCCTGATTAATAGGGACTGTGTGGGCCTTGAAACGTGTTGGATGTTATTTCTTTTCCTTTTAGTCATTGGAATCAAATATTTTTGGACTTTGGAGTTCCTTCTGGCTTGATGATGAAGACAACTCTTAACTTTGAGTAAGGGGCGAGAGGACACCAGAGCGTGGATATTTGTTACCTGCTAACATAACAGACAATTATCAGAACGTTAACCAGTAGATAGGGCAGCAATTGTCAGGCTTCAAGTGACCTTTTAACTCTGACTCTTGGAGGACATAAGACCAGAAACAAATTCTCCTGCGCTCTAGGACCCAGGCGGGTGGTGGATGGATGGAACCAGAACTGGAGAAATCAACCACCAGTGCATGTAGAGTTGTGCAGCTCCAAACAAGGCTGGGGAAGCCCGACCAATACTGCAAAGCAACCAAAAAAAACGAGAAGCGCACCAACCTAGCGCATTACCTCAGTAACCAAAATGTATTAAATTATAAAATAATACTCACAAACAGTGAATAAAATCAGGCATGTAAGTCCTCAAAGGGACTTGAAAGATAAGGAGCCAGCGCAAATCCCATCATGGGGGTAGATACTCAGTACAGCTGATGCGTTTCGAAGGGCATCCCGTCTAGCAGCTCTGATGAAGAAGGGATGCCCTTCGAAATGCGTCAGCTGTACTGAGTATCTACCCCCATGACGGGATTTGCGCTGTCTCCTTATCTTTCAAGTCCCTCTGAGGACTTACATGCCTGATTTTATTTGCTGTTTGTGAGTATTATTTTCTAATTAATACATTTTGGTTACTGAGGTAATGCGCTAGGTTGGTGCGCTTCTTGTTTTTTTTGTCGCTTTGCAGTCTTGGAGGACATAAAGCTAACTAAGAGGACACGTATGAAGTAATAACTGACTAAAATTCAGATTCTTGGTTAAGATCAATTATAAATGTGAAGTGTACATACAGTTATAGACAACGCATTGTGACCTCCAACCCTCAGAATCAAATTTCTAAATGAACGGAGAGCATGAAAAAGCTGTGTCGCGGTCCTTTACCCAACCACAGAATGGTAAGAAGCTGGGCTTGGCCAAAGAGAATAATGGCAGTCCTGAGTACAGTACACAATAGCATGAATTTGGGAGTATAGAATCCAGGAACAAGCACACTTGTGCAGTGCATGCTTTAATTTCTGCCTATTGCAGCAACTCTGAGCTCAGCCATTACTGGTAAAGGCAGAAAGAGGGCATTCACTGCACATGCATGGCTTTTGAAAAGGTTAGGCTATAAAAAAAAAAATATCCCAAGCCTTGAATATCTCACAGAGCACTGTTCAATCCATCATCCAAAAATGAAATGCACACCACAAAACTGGCCTTTATGGAAGAGTGGCAAGAAGAAATCCATTGTTGAAAGAAAGCCATAAGAAGTCCCATTTGCAGTTTGCGAGAAGCCATGCTCTGGTCAGATGAGACCAAAATTGAACTTTCTGGCCTAAAAGCAAAACGCTGAAAACTAACACTGTACATCACCCTGAACACACCATCCCCACTGTGAAACATGGCGGTTGCAAAACATGTCTGCAAAAGACTTGAGCCTGGAGCAGAGGTTCACCTTCCAGCAGGACAACGACCCTAAACATACAGCCAGAGCTACAATGGAATGGTTTAGATCAAAGCATATTCATGTGTTAGAATGGCCAAGTCAAAGTCCAGACCTAAATCCAATTGAGAATCTGTGGCAAGACTTGAAAATTGATGTTCACAGACGCTCTGCATCCAATCTGACAGAGCTTGAGCTATTTTGCAAAGAAGAATGGGCAAAATTTTCACTCTCTAGATGTGCAAAGCTACAAAGTATTGACTCAGGGGGGCTGAATACAAATGCACACCACAATTTTCAGATATTCAATTGTAAAACATTTTGAAAAAAAAATGTATCATTTTCCTTCCACTTCACAATTATGTGCCACTTTGTTTTGGTTTATCACAAAAGAAATCCCAACAAAATACATTTATGTTTCTGGTTGTACTATGATAAAATGTGGAAAATTTCAAGGCGTATGAATACTTTGTCAAGGCACTGTATTTATTTAATATTTAAAGATGAACTTAGCCTTTAAACCTTTTGTTTTTTCAGCCCTTTCAGCAGCTGATGTAATCACTTACGGAGTATACAGCTTCTTTATCTTTTAAACCTTCAAATATAGACAATATTGGTCACTATGAATGATGTGTTCAAAATACCCCAATGTCCAACTATATATATAAATATTGAAAATCCTTCAGAATAAATCCATACACCCTAATAACGCCTTCTTATAGTCCACCAGTCTTAGTGTTCCGTCAATTCTCAATGTTCCTCAAACCAATACGTCCTCTTTAACTCTTAATACCTCAAAGCAATAAACTAAACATAGCGCATTATCCTTTAACACAGAGGATATTGGTGCGCACACATCAAAATAAGTGTCCCAGTGATCACATGTACATCCGGTGACTGGAGTTCCTACCCTTATCCAAAATAAGTAAAAAAAACTTCCTTGTGTGTTCCACACTCCTCCATACACTGTGAATATGTGCCACGCCACACATCAGCTAGTGCTCATACAGTGCAATCTATCGTGTGCCACCTGTCAATCTATATATCTTACCAAATGGACAGGTAGTGCAGGCTTAATAAAACCAACAAAATCTCATTCTCCAGTTCGTCGCCATCTTGGGGAAGGGAAGGATTCCCTTCTCCCATCTCTGAATGCAGATAGATATACTCAGCCACTCCTCAGAACCAGCTTCTATTGGGTATAGCGATTCTCCACACCTACTACTGACATCTTGTGGAAGAAAAAGATATCTTCACCCTAAGGAATGGCAGGAACCATACAAATTATACCCTGGACCACCAGGGGCCTTCAACGACAAGGAAGATAGAAGACATGTAAGAAAGGAACCAGAGGGGGGGGTGTAAAAAAAAAAAAAAAGAATTAGGAAAATGTATTTTTAATTTAGGCAATGTCACTTTAAGCAAGGAAGAATTACTTTGTACCAAGGTCTCAAATATGCACCTACCAAACAGTTAAACAAATTTGAGGTTCCTCTCTTACATGTCTTCCATCTCCCTTGTTGTTGAAGGCCCCTGGTGGTCCAGGGTGTAATTTGTATGGTTCCTGCCATTCCTTCCATTCCCCCCCCATAGTGAGAAAGGTTGGCATGGTTTATGGCAGTGGTTCTCAACCTGTGGGTCGCGACCCCTTTGGGGGTCAAATGACCTTTTCACAGGGGTCGCCTAAGACCATCGGAAAACACATATTTCAGATGGTCTTAGGAACCGAGACACCGCTCCTCTATCAGTCTCCAGGCAGGTCCGCCCACATGCAGATACGCCCACATACCAGTACCCGGCGTGATGACATCATCACGCCAACCCCATCACATACACCCTGTACAAGTAGAGGTGTATGTGACAGGGTTGGCGCCATAATTATTATTATTATACAGTATTTATATAGCTCTAAAAGGTTTGCTCAGCGCTGTACATTATAGTGGGGGACAGAACATGAGACAATACAGTAACAAAACAAAACACGAGGGGGTCAAGGGCCCTGCTCTTTCCATAATGTACTTATGTGGACCAGTCACACATGTGTAAAGAGCAGCTACTGTGTAGAAAGCAGCTGCTGTGTTTGAAAGCAGCTACTCTGTTAAAAGCAGCTACTGTGTTGAAAGCAGCAGTATTGGAGGTAAGATATTTACATTACGATTCATAATAGTAGCAAAATTACAGTTATGAAGTAGCAACAAAAATAATTTTATGGTTGGGGGTCACCACAACATGGGGAACTGTATTAAAGGGTCGTGGCATTAGGAAGGTTGAGAACCACTGGTTTATGGTGAGACATGGCCTGATCTATTTATCTGTCAAAGATATATTGATGATATATTGGTGATGTGGAAAGGCACATCACCTAGAAATTCACTAGAGAAGTTAATTTCCCATATTAATTCCAACAAATAGGGGATTAGGTTTACTGTGAATATCCAACAAAACAATATAGACTTTCTGGATCACACTCTTTTTAAACATAAGAATACTCTGGGGACCAAAACATTCTTTAAGAGCACGGATAGGAATGGCTATATACCAATTAAGAGTTGACACCCTAAATGTAAGAAAGCCATACCAAAAAGGCAGTTTATGAGGATAAAAAGGATCTGTTTGTTACAGGATGGATTATGTTAGACAAACTGATATCCTCATAGACAGGTTTAAAGAAAAGGGTTACAACTCAGAGGAGCTCTATGAAACACGAGAGGAGGTTGGTCTTCTTGATAGACAACATCTATTGCAAGAACAAACTAGTAAATCAACCAAAAGCGGGGAATTAGCCTATATTGCAGGGTTTAACAAACAGTACAAAGCAGTGGAGAAATACTTCAGGAATCACTAGCCAATCCTGTGCAAAGATCCTTCCAACCAATCCATTGTTTGTATACAGGAGAGCTCCTGCCCTTAGAACTAAGCTGGTACCTAATGTCCCCAACCCGCCCAAAAAAAAAAAAAAAAAACTCTCCTTTCAGGAAAGGGGTTTTTATAGATGTGGTAAATGTGATCCATGTAAACATACTAAAAAGATGCGTAAGAAAATTACCACCTTTATGTCTCTTCAGACCTATAAACAATATAACATCCAACTCTTTATCACCTGCCAGACTAAATTTGTCACCTATATGTTGCACTGCACTTGTGGGTACCAACATATAGGGAGGACCACCCGTAAACTCACTAAAAGGATTAGTGAACATATTGCTAACATTAAGAAAGGCTGCCCAAAACAAGCATATCAAATCACTTTAAGATGGTACACAAGAAGGATCCATCACATCTTTCCTTTTTCGCCATAGACAAAAGAGAGAGACACTGGAGAGGGTCACACATGGATAGAGAGATCTCTAAAAACGAAACAGTGGAATTATGAGCTCCAGACTTTGACGCCAGAAGGGTTAAATGTGGAGATAGATTTAAAAAAATTTTTGACTAATTTTTAAAAAGGTAGTAAGGATCAAGTTCCTTATTTTTATTAACATTGATTTTTCATATTAAATTATTTTATGTATCATTATTTAAATGTCATTTTTATGTCATGTATTGCAATTTTATGCATAGGTATTTATAGGGGACCTTTCCCCTTTTAAAGCGCCATTGTTCCATTTAATGAGACCTACTTTGTATGTTGCTCTTTAGTATTTTAATTTTAACATCAGTTTGTTAGCCCAGTTGTACCTGACAAATACTGATTGTACTCAGCAATGTTGCAACCTGATATAACTATACTCTAAGCTAAAACGAGTGACACAGCTGCAGTTTAGCTAAGCAATTTGCTGACTGACTACAGGGTATAACTACCTTCTCCAAAATGGCAGATTTTGCACTTCCTGAAGACAATCTGATCGAAACGTGTCAAGGTTTGCTGACGCAACTTTTGCCGACATCACTTCCGCCCTTTGAAACGTACGCCGCCTGGAGGATTACCCACCATAGTGGCGGCCATTTTTTCACCACCTAAGCAACAAAGCTGAATACACCAGGTGCCAGGTTATGGGCACTTCTTTTGTGAGTTTATTTCTTACAGTTATGTCCCTACTATTAAAGTAAAAGCGGTTTTACACTATGGAATGTCTTTTTTTTGTATTTTTACACATATTGAATACATGCTTATTTTGCCTGTGGAGGAGAGGAGAGAGATGGTTTTGACATTTCTGGAGGAACAACCGGTTACTATTATCAACATTGCATACTGGGAGAGTCTGAAAAGAGCAAATGACCACCCTAGAGATAGGTGGTCACGGGATGACGGTGAGTGTAAATCCACATGGGGCACCAGTCTGAGCACAGTGGAGCACCAGTTACTGTACAAGGAATTCACAATCAAGAATCACAGCACTTTACTTTCACTTATTGGGACTGAACAAGCAATATCAGTGTCAATATTGGTTTCTTAGATATTGTCACAGAGCACTTCCTATTTGCACTATATATGCACGGTCCATATGGTATTCATTGTTTTGTTGTTGTGTTTATTAGTTCACAATTAGGACTTCTGCAAACGGTTATTTGTCACTGTTGATTATATCCATAAGCGCAGCACTTTCATTAATTTCCTTAAAAACTTGACCATCTTCCAAATACAGTATCTTACTTTTGTTGCAGTATTAATCCGAAGCAGTCAGGTGGCTCTAGTACCGCCTTGCACACTGTAGGTGGTTAGATTATCTAGTAGGGGCATCGGCATCTGGGAACCAGGGAAAAAAAAAAAATCACAGAGGGTGCAGCCTACCACGTGACCCCCTCCCACCCATGACACTGCTGCCCAAGCACCTGCATATCCCTTGTCCCTGTCCTGCATCAGTGGAATCTGCTCAGGAGGTCAGATCTGTGGGAGTCGCTGGGAGACAAGCTTTCACTTATAAACAAAGAAGCCAGACTTAGCACAAGTTATAGTGGTGAGCAGAAGGCCTGAGGTGGCAGTACGGAGTTTCACGAAACTCCAGCTGAAAATAAATATTATAATAAACAAACATACCACGCAGGTATTATACACACACTATATATATATATATATATATATATATATATATATATATATATATATATATACATATATACAAACACACACAGGTGTATATACACAGGGATGTTCGATTCCTATTGCCCGTCACCCAGGACATGTAGTGCCGGGCAGGTAGTTTATTTCTACCTTTAGCCCTGCTGCAGACAAGCAGCGGGCTCACCTGTCAGGTGGAAGCATTCAGGCAGCGCTGCCACCCGATTGCTTCCACCCAGTGCCAGCCTCTCCCCCCGCGAGGTCTTCCGGGCTGGGCTTGGCCATCTGTGGGCCCAGGACTGGCTCACCACCATCGGCTAGAGGGGAAGGAGGAGAGCGGACACGTCCACTCCCCTTCTTGTCCCGAGCAGGAAATTATGTTATGATGTCACTTCCGGGTCCCCGTTGAGAGATTCTGGGCCATGGAAGCCAGGAAAGAATTTCATGCAGTGCGATGTGTACTGCATTACATTCAGTGGAGCACAGGGAAGACATGCAGGGTAAAAAATTAAAGTTACACCCAAGCACATACCATCACCCACAAAAAAAAAAATTGAAGATCCCCCCCACATATATACGCATGTACAAATGTAAAAGCACAGGCTGGGGCGTCTACGCATAAAAAGGTTGATTGCGACACACATGTCACATATTGCCACGCATGAATTCTAGCACCAGACCTCCTCCGTAACGCTAAACTGATGACCTATAAGGAGCTTTAAAAGTGTCAACCTATAGAAAATATAGAGTACTAAAGTTTAATGCCATTTCATGAGAACGCATACATTTAAAGGTTTGACAAGCTGGATATCTATTTACTCGGTTCAAAATCATCTTTTATATTTTACAAAAAATAGGTTAATTTATTGATTTTATGTGCCCTAAAATTAACTTTTTACTGAAATTTTGCGGTAATATCATGCGACATAAAAATTGGAACTACCGCTATTTCATTCTCTAGGGTCTCTGCTTTCAGAAAATACATAATGTTTGGGGGTTTTGTGTAATCTTCAAGCCTAAAATAATTTTTTAAATGTGTGCAAAAAAATGCAAAAATGGCTCTGACAGTGAAAGGGATAAAGGATAAGCGCGACACTCCCCTTTCCTGACGAACACCCAGTCGGTGCTCATTACACTGCAAGGTCTCCCCCCTCCCTGCTAGTCCCAAAGTGCGGTGCTGGAGACAGAAAGGGAGGGGAGGAGGAGATAAACAGAGCAATGTAACAAATATTAAACGTTTAAGGCACCATAAAGCCCCTTTTGTTTTGAAAAGCCCCAGACATTCCTAAAATCATTTTGGATTTAAATACAGTTTTGGCTAAAATGTATTTTCTTTTTATCTGGACAAGTAGATTGGGGCCCCGATTTAGTCCCTGGGCAAGTAGTTTTTTCAAAAATTTCCACACACCTGACATACATACATACATACATACATACACATGCACACACACAGCAATGATAGAACAGTCCATTTACCAGATTTAAACAGTGTGTGCCAACACAAGGATAGGACGGCATTGCTGTACGTGGAAGAAATAAAGAAGACGTCTGTTTCCATTTCCCCGGAGACCTGGCAATACTGCTCAGGACCATTAGAGAGCAGCACAGTACACTTGAATGGCCATGTCTGCAAGCCAGTCTGCTCCCTAAGGTTTAAGCTTTTCTCATTTCAAATATACACAAATAAACACACGGCTGATTCAGATTCAATTAGTGTAGCCTGCAACCTCCGGAAAAAAAAAAAAAGCCTAATTCAATTAGTGCATTGTCAAACTCTTCAGCATCTTCAAGCAGATGTTCCCAGCTCCCAGGATTTGGCTGTAAATGTAATAATACCTGTGATGGACTCTTGTGTGCCTGACCAGACTTCCACGAAGCCAAGACACTAACGTTACTTCTCTAACCTCATCCTAGGGAAAGCGCTATGATCAATAAATACTTCCCAGAAGCCACGGCTCCATTCTTCTCAGCAAACACTAGCGGTACCGACTGTCTTACTAACTTACTTGTTTTGATATTATAAAAAATAAAAATTTTTTTAAACATCTATGTAAAAAGGTGGAGAGACTAAACAGTAAAAAGGCCAAGAACATACAAGAACTCACAACAAGGAATTAAAGTGACAGTCAACTTTGATATAGAAAAAAAAAATCTATTCAAGTATGTATTCCTAAAACAAAAAAGTGCCTCCTATTGCTCTTAGCCTCCCTCAAATCTCCAAATTAAATTTTGTTTTTCCTATGAATATCTGAATTCATGTTAGATTGTGGCTAAGTTCACTCTCCACAGTGCCAAGGTATGTAGGAAGATAGTCACCCTCTCATGCTCACTCCTGATATGCCGTGGTAGTTCATTGAAAACTACAAGCCGACAGCCGCTAAGGCTGCCGAGACTTGTAGGCACTCATTCACAGAAGTCTGAATGAGTGACGCGGTCATGTGGGTGGAGCCTCGCATGACCACGCTGTTTTCAAATCGGACAGATAGTATGGGGAATCTTCTCCCTGAGGGAGGGGGAGCAGCAGGCGCAGCTGCAGGGAACATGTTACATGTTCCACCCTAAAAACGGGTGAAACATGTAACATGTTCCCAAAGGTGAACTTATCCTTTACTTCCTGCACACCACTTCTGATTACTCAGTATGTACTGAAGCAATCGCATTAGTATGACAGGATGGCAGCTAGGAGGATGCAATATGATATAAGTGCAGCGCTACAGAACATAAACAAAATGAAAACAATATACATGAAAAGCACAAATATAACACATCAATGTGCAACAGGAAAAAAACATACACTTGCATAGAGCTGACCCCTTGTGAAGAGGATCCTCAATTGAGGGATCAATAAGTGCAATCAGTGTGTGTATCCCTTGCTGGGAATAAATAGCATGCAACTAGGTGTATTAAAAGGATAAAATATGTGGAAACACCATGGGCAGCCAGATAATCAATAAATGTCCATAAAATGGAAAAAAAACACTCCTCATGCAGGTGTGAGCAAATTCGTGCCAATCCTCAGTGTCTGGGGTGCCCCCTCACCTTCCTGCCCAGGCCCCTCAGGACCAATGAGCCTATCCAGCAACACAGTATTCCTGCAGGGCGATAAAGTGTCTCCCTTCTCCTCTAATGGGTAGGCATCCAATGATAGGTGATATTGTTGGACAGGTGGTACTCCATACACGTCCCCTTTTTGTTCCTTTTCTTAACAAAACACCTTCATCATGTCCTGTCTTCTGGCAGGGCAAGGTTTGGTTCATTAACCCTAGGAGGAGACCAGTTGTGCCAACCTACTTCTTTGTGCACAAGTTAAAGTGTAACCAAAGGCAATACTTATTTTTTAGCTTTGGGAAGAGTAGAGGGATCAAAATACCTGTCAGGTTTTTATTGTTGTCTGTGTTTCCATCCGGGAGATTCATCCTGTTTCTTCTGACCCTACAAAAGTGAAGAAAAAAAAAAATCCAAAATTTTGGATTGATCACCAAAACAGTGACACTAGTTCTGGTGACAACCAGGGATTCTCTCACTTGGAAGGAATTTCCTCTCACTTCTTGTTTTGGCTATGGAGCAGGAAGTGAAATCTCCCCACACAGATGGCAAAAAATTAAAAAAAAAAAAAAAAAAACCACTTATAGGTGGTATAACCCTCCCTTACTCATGTTTTGCATTGTATTGGTATTGTTCTGTCACATGTTCTGCCCCCCTTTGTAATGTACAGCGCTGAGCGAACCATTGGCGCTTTATAAATACTGTATAATAATAATAATAAAAAATGAAAAATAAAATGTTCTTCATTTCTGCTTTAAGTTAGAAGAATCCTATGTTGATCCTTCCATCCACAACAGTTTAAAAGTCCAAAATAATTGAGACAGCAAGACAGACATAAAAAGGGGAGGTTTACGCTGGAGATTTATTTTGTCTGGTGACCAATCTCACCAAAGCCACAAGGCCAAGATGAGAAACCCAAAATCTGACGACTGTTACCAAAACAGTACAGTTGAAATCTCCTGAGGACATATGCTTCAGGGATAAATTGGAAGGGATTTCCCTTCAATAATCGACATGTCTCCTGGAAAATCTCCAAAGAAAACCCAACAAACACAACAATCACCTGGCAGGCCCTACTTTGTATAAAACTAAACACAAAAAATAAAAATAAATATGAAGAGCTACTTGTTTCAGTTTTTTATTCCATATAACAAAAATAAAGGCTACCTTCATCTTTAGGAGCATATTACATGTGACGTCCATATTTAGGGTGTAACATGATCCTTATACACCCACCTCCTGCCTCCAATGCTCCCCTCTCGGATAGTGGGTGGGGGATCCCCAGCACCTGCTGTCACAATTTGAAAACAGCAGGGCCATGCGGGGCTCCGCCCACGCATCCGATTCATTCATTCACAGTTTCCTGTGAATGAGCAGACTACAAGTACTGTTAGCTATTGAGGATGATGGCTTGTAGTTATAAATGATCTGCAAGGGCACTAGTAAGCACTCACATAATTCATTGATTCTTCCTGCCATCAGTAACTGTCTGCTCAAAAGGGAGGATGCAGCAATGTAAAAAAACAATAAAAACGCACATTTTTTTTATCTGCAAAAAGATCTGCATTTAGAATTTTGTTTATTTTACAATAGGTGCATTTAGCCTTTAAATTAAATTTACATGGAAGCAGCATAAGGACCCACATAATAGTATTTAGAC
Source organism: Staurois parvus (assembly GCF_062004578.1). NCBI lineage: Eukaryota > Metazoa > Chordata > Amphibia > Anura > Ranidae > Staurois > Staurois parvus. The sequence continues at coordinate 14,241,246 of NW_028318099.1, forward strand.
AGAACTCTAAAGCTTGCCATACACTGGTTAGATTTCTTTCGTTCAGCCCTGCAGGCTGAACGAGAGAAATCCCTTGATTTTTTTTTCCCATGCTAAACAGCATGGATGGAGGACTCTCCCCTGCATGATATTGTATTTAAGCATCTGCATACCTACCCAGACAGTGTGACAATATTTGATGCATGCACTGTTTCCCCAATTATTGTTCTACTTAGCTCCTTCAATTTTTTACACAAAGTTTGTTGAGTTGGGTGGTGCGGACAGGCCAAACCTAGGTTGAATTTTGGCGGATTCAACACAATGCTGTACATCTAACAGTATGAATGTCGTGCAGAAAAAAAGAGTAATGATGCTGCCCGAACATAGGCTCTGGCAAGACTTATGGGGACCATACACCCTTCAATAAATGGCTGGACTCTTTTCCGATTGATCTCCCCTGATATGAATAATCAAACTACCCATTGGATCAATATGCCACAAATGGGGAGGTGGATCTCAATCACTAGCTGGAAGATCTTAAGGGCATAACAACTTATTGAGCAAGTTTTTACCATGCAGTCTCATAATCTGATTGATTGACATACAATCAAATTAATGAACAAAGCATCTTAGCACTGCCGATCAGTGGAAAAAACTCTGTTAATCGAGTGTGATCAAATCTGCTCTAAACTCTGAGTTTAAATCGATCGTAAGTGGAAGTATATCTATTTAAATGTTTGTCCATTTAAAGTGGTTGTAAATGCTCAAGGTTTTTTACCTTCATGCATTCTATACATGAAGGTACAAAACCTGCAGAAATGTCTCCGAGTAAAAGATCTGGCGATGCTGGCTGGCACAGGTGCCTTTATGACACCAGTGACCAAATCACATTACAAATATTGTGTCAGGTGAGACAGTGTATTTCAATGAGGAGTTTTTCTTTAACCACTAGCCTACAGGGCACTTATACCCCCTTCCTGCCCAGGCCAATTTCCAGCTTTCAGTGCTGTCACACTTTGAATGACAATTGCGCGGTCATGCAACATTGTACCCATATGAAATTTTTATCAATTTTTTGAGACAGATAGAGCTTTCTTTTGGTGGTATTTAATCACCTCTGGGATTTTTATTTTTCTTAAACAAACCAAACAAACTTAAAAAAACATTTCTTAGTTTTCGTTATACAATTTTGTAAATAAGTGATTTTTCTCCTTCACTGATGTACGCTAATGAGGATGCAGTGATGGGCACTGATAGGCTGCACTGATGGACACCGATAGGTGGCACTGGTAGGTTGCACTGATGGGCATTGACAGGCATCACTGATGGGCACTGAAAGGCAGCACTGATACATGGCACTGATAGGCGGCACTGATTGGCATTGATAGGCGGCACTGACAGGTGGCACTGATTGGCATTGATAGGTGACATTGAAAGGCAGCTCAGATGGGCACTGATATGTGGCATTGATGTGCACTGGTATGCACTGATGGGCACTGGTACTGATGAGCACTGACAGGTGGCACTTTTGGGGCCACACTGATCATCAGGGCCCACTGATCATCAGTGCCCTGATGATCAGTGTACATGTCCCCTCCGCGGAAAGCCGATTACCGGCTCTCCTCTCCTCTCGAGCTGTCAGCGTGACAGCTCGAGAGGAGAGAAATGCCGATAACCGGCGTTTCCGTGTTTACATGTGATCAGCTGTGATTGGACACAGCTGATCACATGACCGAGCTGACATCTTCGGCTCTTTCCGTGATCCGCTGTGACCGGCAATTGCTTCGCTGCGCGCTCCCTGAGCCGCGCATGCGCAGTGAGAATGGTAGGACGTCATATGACGTCCTATCAGAACGAGAGAACCACCTTGCACCCGTCATTGTACTATAGGGCGGGCGGAAGGTGGTTAAAGAAGAACTCTGGGATAAGCGGAAAAAAAAAAAATCACCCATTAGTGCACCCTCCTATACAAAACACTAAACAGTTAATAGAATTTTGAAAATACTTAACCTTAACATTCTAATTGAATTTTCATGACCTCATCTCAGTAATTCAAAAGATAACAGCATCTGCTCTGCCAAGGAGGAGGTTTAACAGCAGGGATTGCATAATATGTTCTCTTTCTCTGCAGCAAAAGGAAACTACAGTACCCATCAACCACAGGGAATTGTAGTGAATGTGGGCGGGTACAGAAGGCCTGTACATGTTGAATGTGTCTGTGAATCTGTCCGCCCATCATTGCAAGTGGGGCTGAATTATATCACTGCTTCCTGGAGAAAGAACTACAGAAGGGATGTGCCAAGACCAGTGGCTTGGGGAATAGGAGCTATAGTAGCCACCAGTCTTACAAACAGGAAACCAAACAGAATTAACGGTTTGATCTGAAAATGAACAGCCTATTTAAGAGCAACTACTGAGTGAACCAGAAGATGAATGGCACATTCAGTGAAGGTAGAAAATCAGCAACAAGGACATGTAAAGAGGTTTTTGACTGGAGTTCTGCTTTAAGTGAATGTTCAGCAGCTTGTGTTCTGGCCCTTTCGAACAGACCTCCATATTTTGGGCAACCTGCCTCGTTGATTAGGTTCCTGTGACAAAGCTGCTCGCAAATGTCCAATGATTCTTTCTGGGTCCCAAATCTAATACTTGATTCTGGGCTTTCCTGCCTAAGTGTAGACAATCCTCAGAAGCATTTGTAATCCAGGTTTTATGGAAAAGCATACCAGGTGTTCATGCAATTAGAATAATTTGATATTTTAATCTGTGTGGAGGAAAGATGCTTTTGTTTACAATTTAGTTCTTTATGCAGCATGTAAGCATTTGATCCCTCCACATTATCATGATATACCTGTTCTCCTTTTATGCAGTCAGCATTTTGCTAAAATGGGATGAAAGCATCCGATGTAAATAAATGGTGGGTAATTGACTCCTTTAGGAATTAACATTTTCGAAAGGATTAGAGGAAGGACAGGTAATATAGGAAATTAGTGCCGTCTTCATCTACACCTGTCAGGCTTGGATATATTGGTATGTTTTTATTTAACTATTGTTTTGTAGTACTTAAAAAAAGGTTTATAAACATGATAAAATATTTCAGACTATATAACATGCCATTTAGAAAAGAGCTAAAACAATAATCAAAGGCCGATCCATGGAAACAGCTTTTAAAGCGACTCTATAACCAAAAAGTGTCCATACATTTAGCTCTCCAAACAGGCCACAGAGATTTGTGACCTTATCATGTAACAGAAAAACAGTCTAGTCTATTATGATACATACCCACTCCTGGGACTGGACTATACAATAATCATGCCTATAAACCAAATGTAATGGTGAATAATGTAGTCCCACTAGACTGGCTGTGCACACAACTACAAGTAATTTATGGTTCTCCTTGCAGGACTTATCACAGCCAATATGACAGGGTCCCATACACAGCTCATCTGAGGTCAAATTTTAATAAAAAAAGGAAAATCTGCAATTAAAATAAAAGGTTGGTAACTGCAACTAAAAGGATAGATGGTTTCTGTAATTCACAACCCACCTTCAAGTCCCACCAAAATTGGTTAACTTCAGATTGCAGATGGGGTAAACAGGATCTTAGAAATGTGATTGAGCTAAAAGTCTGTTTGGTAGAATGTTAGGTCATGTAGAGGAGATACTGGTCTGTGTTCTTGTCTACAGGCACTTGAAGAGAACAGCTAATGTCAGAAATGAAATTAATTTTCCCGTGCATGGTTATAAAGAATGCCAAGGCATAACCACATGGAAGCATGTTCCAGCCCTTGTGTCGTTCCATAAATATTTCACTAATTCAGAAGTCTTCATTCTAAAAATACAGATAACCCTGTCTTGTAAAGTCCTGGTAAGAATGATATTGCAGACAATATTTTACCAACGGCTGAACTAACCCCTACCACTCACTGGGTTTGGCAAGGCCAAGCTCTTTATGGACAAATTAAGGCAGTTGGACATGCAGGCATGAATCAACTACTGAAAACTTGTTGCAATTGCCACCCAACATATACTATATTGCCAAAAGTATTGGGACATCCCTCCAAATCATTGGATTTAGGTGTTCCAATCACCTCCATGACCACAGGTATACAAAATGGAGCACCTAAGCATGCAGACTGTTTCTACAAACATTTGTGAAAGAATGGGTCACTCTCAAGAGCTCAGTAAATTCAAGGAGAACGGTACTTGCCTTACTGCATTGTGCCAAGTGTAACGTTTGCTGGAAGGGGAATTGTGGTGTGGGGTTGTTTTTCAGGTGTTGGGCTTGGCCCCTTCATTCCAGTGAAGGGAACTCTTAAGGTGTCAGCATACCAAGACATTTTGGACAATTTCATGCTCCCAACTTTGTGGGAACAGTTTGGGGATGGCGCCTTCCTGTTAAAACATAACTGCACACCAGTGCACAAAGCAAAGGTCCATAAGGACATGGATGAGTGAGTTTGGGGTGGAGGAACTTGACTGGTCTGCACAGAGTCCAGACCTAAAGTTGATAGAACACCTTCGGGATGAATTGGAGAGGAGACTACGAGCCAGGCCTTCTCATCTGACATCAGTGCCTGACCTCACAAATGCGCTTCTGGAAGAATGGTCAAACATTCCCATAGACATTCCCATAGACACGCTCCTAAACCTTGTGGACAGCCTTCCCAGAAGAGTTGGAGCTGTTATAGCTGTAAAGGGCCAACTCAATATTGAACCCTACAGACTAAGACTGGGATGCCATTAAAAATTCATGTGCGTATAAAAGGCAGGCGTCCAAATACATTTGGCAATATAGTGTATATGCTCATATCCCTTATCATGATTCTGAATTGATTGTTGCGAACTGAATGTGTATAAGGCCAACTTTAGGAGTATCTATTCAATCATTAAACTATCCATTCACCCCCCTGAAATGGAGTTGTCCACCCTAACTGAAGGCGACTATAGATATATCTATGATCTTCTGATTTGACTTCTATGATCAGCTAACATTTAAACCTGAAATCCAGTCAAATGGCTAAATACGCAGTTGAAATGCATAAAAATGGAGACAGTTAAGCAAAACCTGACCAATCTCCCTGCCCTCCAGCCTGTAATTTGAGGATTATTGTGCAGCAAAAAGGATTAATGTGGTAATCTCTCTGCTGTACTATACCCTCTTATATGCATGTTCCTTGTCAGCAGGTGTAAATGATAGACTTCTGATCGACCGGAGTACTGCTCCTTCCTATCCTAGTCCGAGTGCTGCTGTACAGGTGATTCCAAGATGTTAACATTAAGTGAAATTCTGGTATTTAAACTGGTTGGCTCTAAAATACACTGTTACATATTTAAAAACTACCTAGCACCATTAATAAGGCTTTTTTATAGTTGCCTGGGGTTAATCTTTGAGGTTACCTTTAGTCTTCCTCTGGAACTTCAAATACTGACTTTATTCTAATGAGCTGTAGTTTTTTTTTTCTTCCACAGAAACACCCAGGCCCTGTAGATACTGGCAACATAGGAGGTCATACATTCCTCAGAAACTGGAAAGATCCCAGCACTCCAATACAAGATGAAACCTCTTTACAGCTGACTGGAAAAAACCTGTAGACCAGCTTTTCCCAACTAGGGTTCCTCTAGAAGTTGATAGAGGTTCTTTGAGTAATTCCTTCCACTCAGAGAAGTAACCATTGACACCAATGAAAATTTCTGAGCAAGGAATCGCTAAAAGGAAAGGTATTATTTCAAATGACATCACAGGCTGACAGATGCATGACTATGCCACTGATGATTATGCCACTGGTAATTTGTCAAAATTCCTAGCAGAAGTATTGCTAAGCGCCTACCCATTTGTCCTCAAGGATTTGCTGAGGCAACAGATATCGATTTCTTCACTAGCGATTGTGATCCTGCAGCTTTTGGGCCAGCGACAGAGACATTTTGCTCCATTTGACTACAGAGAGTGCAATTCCATAGGGCCAGACATGCCTCTTTCCTGATCTTGCCACTAGTAATTTGTCTCCAGCAATAGAATCACCCATCTGACATCAGCCTTAGAAAAGCACAGTCCATGAAGAGGCCATGGAGGCAGCACTGCTCTCTTCTACAAATGCTGAATGTACTTTTGAATTGGCCTTTAGTGGCTGTATATATGAGTCTTCAGAGATGATGTCATGTATTATTATTATTATTATTATTATTATACAGCATTTATAAAGCGCCAATACAGTCAGGTCCATAAATATTGGGACATCGACACAATTCTAACATTTTTGGCTCTATACACCACCACAATGGATTTGAAATGAAACGAACAAGATTTGCTTTAACTGCAGACTGTCAGCTTTAATTTGAGGGTATTTACATGCAAATCAGGTGAACGGTGTAGGAATTACAACAGTTTGCATATGTGCCTCCTACTTGTTAAGGGACCAAAAGTAATGGGACAATTGGCTTCTCAGCTGTTCCATGGCCAGGTGTGTGTTATTCCCTCATTATCCCAATTACAATGAGCAGATAAAAGGTCCAGAGTTCATTTCAAGTGTGCTATTTGCATTTGGAATCTGTTGCTGTCAACCTTCAAGATTAGATCCAAAGAGCTGTCACTATCAGTGAAGCAAGCCATCATTAGGCTGAAAAAACAAAACAAACCCATCAGAGAGATAGCAAAAACATTAGCCGTGGCCAAAACAACTGTTTGGAACATTCTTAAAAAGAAGGAACGCACCGGTGAGCTCAGTAACACCAAAAGCCCCGGAAGACCACGGAAAACAACTGTGGTGGATGACTGAAGAATTCTTTCCCTGGTGAAGAAAACACCCTTCACAACAGTTGGCCAGATCAAGAACACTCTCCAGGAGGTAGGTGTATGTGTGTCAAAGTCAACAATCAAGAGAAGACTTCACCAGAGTGAATACAGAGGGTTCACCACAAGATGTAAACCATTGGTGAACCTCAAAAACAGGAAGGCCAGATTAGAGTTTGCCAAACGACATCTAAAAAAGCCTTCACAGTTCTGAAACAACATTCTATGGACAAATGAGACCGAGATCAACTTGTACCAGAGTGATGAGGAGAGAAGAGTATGGAGAAGGAAAGGAACTGCTCATGATCCTAAGCATACCACCTCATCAGTGAAGCATGCTGGTGGTAGTGTCATGGCGTGGGCATGTATGGCTGCCAATGAAACTGGTTCTCTTGTATTTATTGATGATGTGACTGCTGACAAAAGCAGCAGGAAGAATTCTGAAGTGTTACGGGAATATTATCTGCTCATATTCAGCCAAATGCTTCACAACTCACTGGATGCCGCTTCACAGTGCAGATGGACAATGACCCAAAGCATACTGAAAAAGCAACCAAAGGGTTTTTTAAGGGAAAGAAGTGGAATGGTATGCAATGGCCAAGTCAATCACCTGACCTGAATCCGATTGAGCATGCATTTCACTTGCTGAAGACAAAACTGAAGGGAAAATGCCCCAAGAACAAGCAGGAACTGAAGACCGTTGCAGTAGAGGCCTGGCAGAGCATCACCAGGGATGAAACCCAGCGTCTGGTGATGTCTATGCATTCCAGACTTCATGCTGTAATTGACTGCAAAGGATTTGCAACCAAGTAATAAAAAGTGAAAGTTTGATTTATGATTATTATTCTGTCCCATTACTTTTGGTCCCTTAACAAGTGGGAGGCACACATGCAAACTGTTGTAATTCCTACACCGTTCACCTGATTTGGATGTAAATACCCTAAAAGTAAAGCTGACAGTCTGCAGTTAAAGCACATCTTGTTAGTTTCATTTCAAATCCATTGTGGTGGTGTATAGAGCCAAAAATGGTAGAATTGTGTCGATGTCCCAATATTTATGGACCTGACTGTAGTTCGCTCAGTGCTGTACATTACAATGGGGGACAGAACAATAACAATACAATACAATGCAAAACATGAGGGGATTGAGGGCCCTGCTCTTTCGAGCTTACAATCTAGGAGGGAGGGGATGGTGGCACAGGAGGAGAAAGCTGTGGGGGATGGAGTGGTAGGAAGAGTGGAGGAGGTCGGCAAGTTAGCAGGGGGTGGGGTAGGCTTCCCTGAAGAGGTGGGTTTTCAGGGTGCGCCTAAAGGAGAGGAGAGTAGGTGATAATCTGATGGGTTGGGGAAGGGAGTTCCAGAGGATAGGTGACACCCTGGAGAAGTCCCGGAGGCGGGCATGGGAGGAGACCACCAGGGAACTACAGAGAAGGAAGTCTTGTGTGGAGCGGAGTGTGCGTGCTGGGTGGTGCTTGGATATTAGGTCGGTGATGTAGTTCCAAGCAGTAGGGTGGACAGCTTTGTACATCAGTGTTAGGATTTTGAATTTGATCCGTTGCGCAATCGGAAGCCAGTGGAGGGATTGGCAGAGGGGGGGTGGCATAAACGGAGCGGTTGGAAAGGTGAATGAGTCTGGTAGCCGTATTCAGGATCGACTGAAGCGGGGATAGCCAGTGGCGAGGCAGGCCAGTGAGGAGGGAGTTGCAGTAGTCAAGTCGTGATATGATGAGGGAGTGGATGAGCTGTTTAGTGGTTTCTGGGGTTAGGAACGTGCATATTTTGGCGATGTTGCGGAGGTGGAGTCTGCATCAGGTTGGAGTCCAGAATGACACCAAGTACTCTGGCCTGTGGGGCGGGTTTGATGGTGGCGTTGTTGGACATGATGGAGAAGTCAATGGGGGGTGGTGTGCAGGCTAGGGGGGGAAGACAAGAAACTCAGTTTTGGAGAGGTTCAGTTTAAGGAAGTGGAGCGACATCCAGTCTGATATGTCGCTCAGTAGGTGTGTGATTCGGGAAGAGACCGAGGGGATGAGGTAGGGGGTTGAGAGATAGATTTGTGTGTCGTCGGCATATAGGTGGTAGTTGAAGCCGTGAGAGTGTATGATTTGGCCAAGGGAGGAGGTGTAGATGGAGAAGAGAAGGGGCCCGAGGACGGAGCCTTGAGGGACCCCAACAGAGAGGGGGAGTGAGGGGGAGGTGGTAGCATTATAGGTAACGCTGAAAGAGCGTTGTGACAGGTAGGATGAGATCCAGGAGAGAGCAGAATCTCTGAGGCCGAGGGAGTGTAGTTTTTTGAGGAGGAGGGGGTGGTCAACTGTATCGAAGGCTGCGGAGAGGTCAAGGAGTAGGAGCACTGAATAGTGGCCATTAGCTTTGGCGGTTAGCAGGTCGTTGGAGAGTTTGAGTAAGGCAGTTTCGCTGGAGTGTAGGAGACAGAAGCCGGACCGTAGGGAATCGAGGAGGTTGTTGTCGTTGAGGTGAGAGCTTAGGCGGGTGTAGACTAGGAGTCTGGATGTGAATGGGAGCAGGGAGATGGGTCTGAGGTTGTTCGGGTCATTGGGGTCCAGGGAGGGCTTTTTAAGTATGGGGGTGATGTGTGCATGCTTCAGAGGGGAGGGGAAAGTGCCGGAGGAGAGGGAGAGATTAAAGATGTGGGTGAGGGAGCATAGGATGGAGGGGGAAGGAGGTTGTAGGAGTTGTGAGGGGATAGGGTCGAGGGGGCAGGTGGTGAGCCGGGCATCAGAGAGGACCTTGGAGACTTCCTCGATGGTAGTAAGGTCAAAGGTGTGGAGTGTTGAGGGGGCTTCAGTATGAGAAATGTGGGGTGGGGTGGAAGTGGAGGTCAGAGCAGTGGTGGGGCCGTGGGAGACTGGTGATGAGGGGGTAGCTGAGTGAGGGGGAATGGGGTTGGAGGGAGTTTGAACAGTGACGAAGTCCTTGCGGGTTATGTCGAGGGAGAGGGGGGATGAGGGGGTAGCTGTGTGAGAGGGGACGGGTTGAGAGGGAGTGTGAGTTGCGGTGATGTCCTTGCGAATTGTGTCAATCTTGTTTTTGAAGTGATTGGCAATCTCAAGGGCGGTGAGTGAGGTGCTGGGTGGAGGTGGGGGTCGAGAGAGTAGAGAGTTGAAGGTGGAGAAGAGTCGGCGAGGATTGGAGGAGAGGGCCTTGATGAGGGTCAGGAAGTAGGCTTGTTTGGCTGCGTGGAGGGAGGAGGTGTAGGTGTGGAAGGCAGATTTGTAGCAGGTGAAGGCTTGTTGGGATTTGGTTTTGCGCCATAGTCGACTGTCGTTTGAGGGATTTGGTGTGATCAGTCTGTATGACTACAGCAACTACACTAATAAAAGGCTAAAGATTTATAGCTGCTGAAGTTCCTTTAAATATTTTGGTTAACAAGATCACATAGAGAGGACTGCCTTCACTAGTGACTACTGTTTAGATTGTCCACCAATGACCTGTCTAAAGTGGAAAACTCTTTTAACACTTCAAAAATGCGGAAAATGAGAGAAGCTCAGGAAAGGTCACTACTGTCCATATTAATAATAACTGTTACTAGAAATACTAAAATATCCAGCCTTCTCACATAGTCAACACCCTCCACTCTCCATATTGATCACTTCAGCTGTCTCTGTCCTCTTACAAGTTACAGATCATATTTTATGGACTTGAGTCCAAACTGTATTAGAAGGGTCATCATGCAAGTTAATTATGGGGAAAACAGATATTCGCACAAATTAGTCTGACATCAGTGGTACCCTTACTGAATTTACATAAGGACATACTTGGCTCTAACTCAAGAGCAGAGGGGCAGTAATACATTCCCCATGCTATCACAAAACAGTTCTCATTGGCTGCAAGGAACATGATCGTGAATCTCAAAACACTATTAGGCTGTCACTTTTTGCCTTGTTCTTTATTACAGTGCAACCATTTCAAATACTGAGAATGGGTTCTGATAGCTAGGTGTTCAACATACTTTGTTGGCTGAAGAATGATACTACATATTTGGGATCCACAACTTACATACACAGAGACAAAATAATTAATGACCAGGAACTAATTCCAAAAAAATATTCTAAGGCTCCATGCACACGGGGCGTTTTAATAACGCTGGTAACGCTAGCTGTGCAAAGTTATGTAAAAATGTGAGTTTCAGCATTTTTGTATTAGCGTTTAGAGGTGTTTTGTCATTTTTGTTTTGCGTTTGTGGTTTTTAAGAGGTTTTTTTTTTACTAAAAGAAAAAAAATTGGGGGGGGGGGTCAAAAACCGCCAGTTAGATGTGATTTACCGCGTTTCTCAGCGGTAGAGTGTTTTTACAGCTAAAAAACTCCTCTAGAAACCCATTAGTTCTGGGGGGGGGTTCCAGCAAAAAAAAAACGCCCTTGCCAAAAAAACATTGAATACAGTCTGTGTGTGCATGGACACATAGGATAACATGCTGTTTTAACCCAGTTCACTTTTATTTATTTTTTTTTTTTTAACGACTGCCTGAGTGATTTGAATCTTCACCAGTAACACTCAACATTAGGATTTATATTATATCCAACAGTGACAAGTCACACCTGAGCAAAGTGTCCCTTAGGCTCTATGTACACTGGGTGCTTTGATAACGCTGGTAATATTAGCTGTAGCTAAAAACGTGACTTTTTCAGCTTCTGTGGTTTTGCATTAAAGTTTAGTGGCATTTTACCATGTTTTTCTGCGTTTGCATTTTTTAGGTAAAAAAAAAAAGGCCAAAAACACCGGTTTGCGGCATTTTACTGTGTTTTTTAGCGTTTAGAATGTTTTTTACAGCTAAAAAACTCCTCTAGAAACCCACTAGTCCTGGGGTTTTTTTCCAGCCAAAAAAAACATCCCAGCCAAAAAAACATTGATTATGGTCTATGTGTGCATGGACACATAAATAAAATGCTGGGGGGTTTACTAGTTGTAGAAAAAACCGTCAAAAACCAAAAACAGCCGCTGTAAAAACATCCAGTGTGCATGAGAACTTAAAGCTTGTTGCTTGAAAAAGTACATGATCACCTTCTGGAGCAAACGCATGTGTTTGGCCCCTTTGGCCCCAAAACAAAAACAAAGATTTGTGCTGACTGGATAGATGCCAGAATTGATGTTATCAGCTGCAGTTGCTAAAAGACAAGTCTAGATATAATGTGAGGAGTAACCGCGATATATATTATATTTATTATACCACGTGATTTGTTAACTGGTAACTAGCTTCCTAGTGGCTAAGAGAAAAAAAAAAAAAAATCATTCAATCCTGAAATATGCAAACACACTTCTACAAACACTTGAAACAATGCCTGAAAAATGACCAAAAGACACTTAGCTCTGTGAGGCTGAACAAAAGAAAAATTGAATTCATACTATCCACACTAGAAAGCATGGATGGAGGAATCTCCCCAACTGGCTATTTATTTTGACAGCGAGTACCCATGCCAGACCGATTACCCAAACAGTGACTGTATCTGACTGGACGCAGGCACTGTTCAGCTGACAATTTTCCATCTGGCTCCCTTGATAAAAACCAATTGAACAATCAACTTATGAGCTGAATCATGCCAACAGCAGCACTCACAACACAAATTTCAGCTGAGTCGGCATGAATCAGCCAAAATTCAAGACATATATGGCAGCCTTATCTCCCTACTGTTCCCTGGAGAGATAAGCTGGTGCCTTAATTTAAGCTGCCCATAGACAGTGCGAAATCACTCGATTACCCCATTAACAGAGTCAGGGTTGATGGGGAAATCCCTCTACTGGGACCATTGTGTTCTCCCAGTGGGGGGACGGAGGGGGGAGCTGTCCCCACCAGGAGAACACAGCGATTACTGCTAGAGGATATAATAGTCGCATGTAAACTCCAACAGGCTGATTGTACCCAAGTTGGGTACATTCAGTCTGCTCATACATGGTCCCTGCTGAAGCAGCAGAGATTCAAACCGTCTATGGCAGACTAAGGTTTTCTCAGTATGTACATAGACGTTTTTTGTGCGTATTTAGGGCAGCCTGTTCATCTTAAATGCTCTACGCATTAAAAGTGCACAAAAAAGTGCAAGACGCTTTTTTTTTTTGATTCACGCCACACCAGAATGCATGATACTTTGTCAGTACGCATATGTGAATGTATGAACGCAAGTTAGGGAATTTGGATTGTAAACTCCTTGAGGGTTAGGGACTGATGTGAATGTACAATATATATGTAAAGTGCTGTGTAAAATGACGGTGCTATACAAGCACCTATGATGATAATAATAATAATTTCAAAAGAATTAATATCACCGCTGTCACATCGGCAGGATGTAGGGTAAAATCTCCCAAGCAGGGTCACAGGAAAAAATAAAAACCTAACAAATGTAAAGTGTGGATGCTCACAGATTTTCCTTGCAGTATGTATTTAAAAAGGTATATATGTGTGCTATACCTGTTGTATCTATATGTAACATAATACCCGCTGTATCTGTGACTATTCACTATTTGTGAGAGATGTGTTTTTACTTTGTATTTTATCGCACTAAAAAGATTAAAAAAATAAAAATGTAAAAAAGTATAAACTTTACTACTCTTGCTATGCTTGCACAGCCTTTAAAGACCAACACGAAGGAGGGGAGGAGGGGGGGGGGTGCAAGGGTTAAAGGGTTGTTAACTATAAGGAATGAGGTGTAATACTTACCTCACTCTGGCAGCCTCCAACCATCCCCCAAAGCCTTTTATATAAAAATGCCCTGGGCCATGGTTGCAGAATGATGTCATCAAGTACAACGCAGTGTCAATAAGCTCTGCATTGTATAGGAGGATGGCAAGGGACTGCCCACAAGCCAAAGTGGTGTTTTAGACTGAGATCAAACATACCAGAATCCATTGTAAACTGGAAAAATACTTCTGTGTGACATTTACCTTTTTTGCACTTTGATTGTGGTAGGAAGATCTGACTATAGAGGAATAGAGATAGGCCAAGAGAAAGATGAGAGACATGCGACCGAACAATGCAGAAGAGCTGAAGGCCGCTATTGAAGCATCCTTTTCTTCCATAACACCTCAGCAGTGCCACAGGCTGATAGCTTCCATGCCACGCCGCATTGAGGCAGTAATTGCTGCAAAAGGGGCCCAAACCAAGTACTGAGTACATATGCATGCTTATACTTTTCAGAGGTCCGATATTGTTCTATGTACAATCCTTGTTTTATTGATTGCATGTAATATTTTAATTTTCTGAGATTGTGGAATTGGGGGTTTTCATGAGCTGTAAGTCATAATCATCACAATGATGACAAATCACGGCTTGAACTATCTTGCTTTGCATGTAATGAGTCTATCTCATATATTAGTTTCACCTTTTAAGTTGCATTACTGAAATAAATGAACTTTTGCATGATATTCTAATTTTTCAAGTTTCACCTGTATATAGCTGAAGCAGTCTCCAGTGTGATCAAGAGCTTTGACTAATTGCTTCATTAACCCACGTTTTATGTGCAATGGGGGAAATACAATTCTATTCCTATCAACCAGAGGGTTATTCTTGATGTTCTTGCCACCAGGCATCAAACTGATTCTTGGTGGCCAGTTCTTTTTAACCCAGTGTTCTAATGTAGCCCTACTGTCCCAGTAGCACAGGAAACAATGGTATTTGGTGTGACCTCCTTACAGAAGGAAAATATAAAATAAATGTAGATATCTACATAAAATTATATTATAAACACACTATCCTAAAAATACAGCACCATATTTTAACACTATAGAAGTCACTGACTCGCAACAACTTGCAATCATAAGTGACAAAGAGTTAATTTAGGGTAAAAATCAATGAAAATGGAGTATGCCGATAGCATAAAAATGAGATAAGAGCAAACTGGAGATCAGATTTGGGATCAGCACCCTGAAATTAGTCTAAAACAGCTGCAAAAGTCCATGCCAGAATATTTTTATTTTTTTTTATTGACCAGTATAATTTTAGAGGGTGCCTTGAAATTGTCCATAATTTTAAAGGGTGCGTTGACTGAAAAAATGTTGAGTAACACTGATTTAAACCATGCCTAGTAAAGCGCTGTACAACAAGACACAGCTATATAAAACTATAACAATAAATACAATAACAGTTGGCTGCTTCTGTGTTTCACCACAACGTCTTGTTATGCATCCACTTCAGTGAACAGGCCATTCAAAAATAAATAAATAAATAAAAAGGAGGACTAGATTACCAGGGGTCACTCTCTTTGTAAAGAGCAAGAAATGAAAGTCTGGTGCTGAAACGTAAAATCTTTATTTTCTGCTTTGTCCGTTCTTCTTGCCGCGATGCCAAGGGGAACAGCAATCAGGCTAGAGATGTTCAGTGTGATAGAGGTCAGCACCAGTGGTGGAACCGCGCATCGGAAACATGACCCGCTTTATTTATTTATTTTTCGGATTATTGTTTACAGGCCACTTTGCTCGTGTACTGTGTGCTTCTTAGCTAAAAGATGAAATTACGGCTGGAAATGGAGTGTTCAAGGCATACAACCAATTTGTGTTTCGATCTCA
Source organism: Staurois parvus (assembly GCF_062004578.1). NCBI lineage: Eukaryota > Metazoa > Chordata > Amphibia > Anura > Ranidae > Staurois > Staurois parvus. The sequence goes on from NW_028318099.1 coordinate 14,256,526, forward strand.
GAAAACAAAAGGCTTCGGAGCCCCTCGGGCTGCCATTCAAACTTGGAGAAGCTGACATTTTTAACAGCGAGAACCAGGGACTCTGGCAGGAGGAATGATCTAATGCATTTCTGACTTGTCAATCAAAGAGCTCACCTCTTATGTCTGATAACCATTTGGGGCCCAACTGGCTGTGTTAATAAACCTACCGAACACAGAGTCAAAGGCGTTAGAGAGATCAAATGTGTGCATCGCTATTTCTCCTTTATTGAAGTGTAACGATTTTAATGAGGCAAATATTGCCCAATTCTCAACACAGAGAGAGGTTACAGGAAAAAAAGGAAATATTGCTGTGCACTATTGTGGGCTAACTATATGCTGAAGGAATAAAAGATTTGGCTGGTTTAACATAGGCGTATAGGGTACCTTTACATCAGGGATCTCTAAACTTTCTGAACAAAGGGTCAGTTTATAGTAATTCAGACTTTGGGGGGGGGGGGGGGGGGAGGTCATTTGGCCATTGGGAGTAGAAAATGTCCCAGCATCAGTGGAATAAACAATGCCTCAGGCTTAGTGGTCAGTGGAATTAAAACAATTACATAGCATTTGTAGTCAATAAGAGGAGGAATAATGCCCCAACAGTGGGAGGAATTATTCCCCATCACTGGAATAGTTGGAGGTATAGTGCCAACGTTGGCATCAGTGGGAGGGATAGTGCCGTGTCACTAGTATTAGGTGGAGGAATAATGCCCAAACATTGGTATTAGGTGGAGGAATAATGCCCAAACACTGGTATTAGGCAGAGGAAGAATGCCCAAACATTGGTATTAGGCGGAGGAAGAATGCCCAAACATTGGTATTAGGCGGAGGAAGAATGCCCAAACATTGGTATTAGGCGGAGGAAGAATGCCCAAACATTGGTATTAGGCGGAGGAAGAATGCCCAAACATTGGTATTAGGCGGAGGAAGAATGCCCAAACATTGGTATTAGGCGGAGGAATAATGCCCAAACATTGGTATTAGGCAGAGGAATAATGCCCAAACATTGGTATTAGGCGGAGGAATAATGCCCAAACATTGGTATTAGGCGGAGGAAGAATGCCCAAACATTGTTATTAGGCGGAGGAAGAATGCCCAAACATTGTTATTAGGCGGAGGAAGAATGCCCAAACATTGTTATTAGGCGGAGGAAGAATGCCCCATCAATGGTGTTAGTTGGAGGAATAGTTCCCCATTACTGGTATTAGTTGAAGGAATAGTTCCCTATCACTGGTATTATTAATCAGAGGAACAGTGCCCAAACATTGGTATCAGTGGGAGGGATAGTACCCCATCATTGGTATTAGTTGGAGGAAGAGTGCCCAATCATTGATATCAATGGGAGGGATAGTTCCCCATCGTTGGTGTCAGTGAGAGGAATTGGACCCCATTGTTGGTGTCCAGTGGGAAGAATAGTGCCTTAAGGGTCAGATAAAGGCAAGTAAGGACTATATCTAGCCCACAGTTTAGAAACCTATGACTAAGATATATTCACTACAGGTGAATGTAGGATGCTTCACCTATAGTGTATCTAAATCCAATAACATAAATGTAAAAATACTGCAGCTCACTAGTCCCGAGATGTGGCTGCTGTATTAGTTATTTTTTTTCCTAGGCCAAGTACATTTTCTACAAGAAAAACACCACTTGATCTTGCCAAAAATCCAATGTCCCTGTCACTTCTTGTGAACGGAGCTGAAATTTCAAGCGTTGTCACCCTAAAACAAGACTGGCAGGTTTAATGGGTGAAAAACAAGGAATAAAAACCAGAAAATAGCAAACAAATGCAGTCACCATAACTAAAGACTGGTAAGTTACGATATATTACATTTTAGTTTTCAGGTTTAGATATGCTTTAAAGCGAACTTGAGCTTTGCTCACGCAAGGTAAAAGAACAGGTTTACACTAATGCAGACCTCTTCAGATGCTAATACTTAGCTTTTTTTCACTTTCCATTGCTGCATTCAGTTGCTGGAAGTTACAGGAGAGCCTGCAATAAGTTATGAGGTGCCTGGGGGTCCGCAACACTCACACTCATGAGCATTGTTGATTTGAGCATAGTAGTTGTGTGTGCAGGGAGCTGTGAGTTACAGAGTATGGAGTCAGATGGCAACCCTCACAGAACAGCAGTGGTCCTGATCGCCAGACTGCCCCCCTCCCCTCCCAAAGTTTTTCATAAAAAATACTTGTGTTCACTTTTTTTTTTGGTTGAAGAATTTCTGTCCTGCTGATCAGCACCAGTAATGTTGCAGCCACTTTCTGCAAGAACATTGGCAATGGTTGCAGGACACTTCGTTAAAATATCTCTTGTAGCCTGTGTACCAATGTACAGTAGGTGACAATATAAGAACCCAGTATGGGTAACAGAGACAGAGAATGTTGTTACTCCATAACAGAAGCAACTGCTCAAAGACCTTCACAGCAAGATCACAATATATTATCTTAACCCTGTGCTGCTACTTGGTATTGGGTCTTAATGCCAGGAGGCGGCGGCCAGCTTCCTGATTATGTGACTGCTGTGATTTGCTAAACAAATGATCAAAAGCTCCCGATCATAAACAAAGACCTGAAGCTATCTATGACAGCTTGTAAACTGTGCTGGGATTGCACTGTTCCATATAAACAAGTGTGTTCTCTTGGTGTTAAGACCTACCTGCCTCTACATATACTGTATGCATCCGAAAGTGCTTAATGAAAGCTGCAGCTTTCAAAATATTGAAAAATTACTTGAGTAATATGTCCAAAATTCTAATAAGATTTTAGTGATTGGGTTTACATTAAAAAAAAAAAAAAAGACCTGAAATGTGAACCTGGTTTCCAAAAGTGATAAGCAGATAGAAAAGGCTCCCCAGAGTTGATTTTTCTCCCACTATTGTTCTGCATTGTGTCTCTGAGTAATGGCAACAATCTTGGTAAAGGCTTTTGTCACAAGTTAGCCTACAGTTTCTTGTTTGTGTATTCTTACCTCCTTGCTGCAGTGCTGTTCCTGATCCCTTTCACGTGTGTTTGTCTGCGCTCACCTATGGCCGTTGTTTGCTGTTCTCCGGGTTTTATTTCCTTCCCTTCCATCACTTCCTGGCCCGCCTCCTTGTTTGCCAGCCTATATAAAACATGCTCAATCTAGGCCACTTTGCCTGAGCAGCTTCCTAGTTGTCTGAGCTCCTGTGTGTTGCTATTGTCTGTATCCTGCATTGACTACTCGTGTACTGACCCCGGCTTCATTCTCTGACTGTGCTTGTTTTCCGCCCCTCCTGACCTTGGCTAGTCTATTGGATTTCCGTTTGTCTCCTCCCATTGTACTCTGCTCCTGTGAGCAGTCTCCTCATCCTCAGCTGGGCGTACCCAGGGGGCCGCGACCTGGTTCCAGCTTGCTGCAAGTCCATCTCCACCATCAGGGGCTCTGGTGAAGCAGGCTGGGGCTTAGACTCCGCTCCCTGGGGAACCCCAAGTTGACCATCTACAAGGGCTCACTACCACAGGTGCTGACAGCTTTGTTTCCTTATTTCAGAGACTAAATGCAAAATAAATGCTCTGCTATACAGGAGGAATTCCAGACAAAAAGGTAAATCTTTCAGAATACTGCTTAGGTACATTTAACATTTCTAGACGCGCCCTACAGGATAGCCAATATTATTATTATAATACAGGACTTATATAGCGCCAACAGTTTGCGCAGCGGTTTACAATATAAAGGGAGACACCACAGCTACAATACAACCAACACAAGGGGATTAAGAGGGCCTTACTCATAAGAGCTTACAATCTAATAGGGTGGAGCAAGTGGTAGAAAAGGTCATTACTGTGGGGGATGAGCTGATGGAAGTGATAAAGGTCTATTCAGAGGCATGATAGGCTTCTCTGAAGAGATGAGTTTTCAGGGATTGCCTAAAGGAAGCAGGAGTAGGAAATAGCCGGACAGATTGAGGTAGAGTTCCAGAAGATGGGAGAAGCTCTGGCAAAGTCCTGGAGACGAGCATGGGAGGAGGAGACAAGGGAGCTTGAGAACAGGAGTTCATGAGAGGAGTGGAAGGGACAATTTCGTGATACTTGGGAGTCAAGATTGGTGCTATAGCTCGAGGCAGAGCTGTGGATGACTTTGTATGTTGTTGTTAGTATTTTGAATTTAATTTGCTGGGCAACTGGAAGCCAGTGGAGGGATTGGCAGAGAGGGGTGGCAGACACTGAGCCATTGTTAAGGTAGATAATCCTGGCAGCAGCATCCATGATAGCCTGAAAAGGGGAAAGCCTATGGAGAGATAGGCCTATAAGAAGGGAGTTGCAGTAGTAAAGGCGAGCGATAAGGGCGTGAACGAGTAGCTTGCTGGTTTCATTGGTTAAAAAGGGGCAAATTTTAGAGAGGTTACAGAGGTGAAGTCTACAAGCTTTTTTACAGTGATTGAATTTGGGGCAAAAGGACAGGTTAGAGTCTAGGATTTCACCTAGTACCCTGGCTTGAGGGGAGGGATTGATAGTTGTATTATTGATCTTGATGGAAAAATAATTTAGGTGTGCACAAGGGAAGGGGGGGGGGGGGGGAAGTGTAGATAGAGAAGAGAAGGGGTCCAAGAACAGAGTGTTGGGGGACCACTACAGAAAGAGGAAGTGGAGAGCAGGAGACAGAGTTATAGGTAACACTGAAGGAGTGCTGTGACAGGTAGGAGGAGAACCAGGATAGAAATGAATCTCGGAGACCAAGGCAGTGGAGTCTATTGAGAAGGAGCGGTTGGTCAATAGTATCAAAGGCAGCACAGGTCTAGTGGTAAGAGTATGGAGTAGTGGTCATTGGTTTTAGCAGTTAAAAAGTAAATCGTTAGGGAGTTTTAGGTCAGTTTCTGTGAAGTACAACAAGCGAAAGCCAGACTGTAGGGGGTCAAAAAAAGTTTTTTTTCAGTGAGGTAGGAACTAAGATGATTGTGAACTAAGAGTTCTAGAAGTTTAGAGGTGAATGGGAGCAAGATGTGTCTTAAATTGTTCAGGTTGGTAGGGTCCAGTGAGGGCTTTTTAAGTATGGGAGTGATCTGTGCATACTTTAGGGGGGATGGGAAGGTGCCAGTAGAGAGGGAGCGATTGAAGATGATAGAAGAAGAGAGTGACCGTAGTAGTTGTGAGGGAAACAGGATCCAGGGGACAATTGGTTAGGTAGGCATCTGAAAACAGTTTGGCAACCTCTTCAGTAGTAGCTGAGTCAAAAGAGGAAAAGTGTTGACTGAGCTGTTGGACAAGGTATGTTAAGTGGGGAAGATATCTGTATAGTGGATATATGGTTTAAGTTCAGGTGCAATTAAACAGATACTGACAGAATGCCTAAAGACAGGAACATGTTTGCAAACATAGAATCATTTTTAAAAGCTATTATACATATTAAGGTGTTGAATTTGAAAAAATATATATATGTATACAATAAAAATGATATAAAATAAAAAGTGGCCTTTTAAAGCGGAAGCATGCATGAACATTTAATGTATTTTTGCACTAATACAAATATAGACTTCGCAATGACTTCTAGATAGCAGAATGCTGAAACACAAGCAAAGAATGTTGATAAGTTTGTCCTAATACTCCTGGCTCAGTAGGCAAGAGGTAACTGAATATTACACTTAATGGACTTTGAAAGAGATCCTAAAGCACAAGATATGAATTCAGTAGGAGGCAAGATCCTGTGATAAGTGCTTTCCAAAGTTTACATCCAAACCTTTAGTGGAGCCAACAACTAGCAGCCTACATGCTTAAAGTTGAACTTAAGGCAGGTACAAAACACATGAATGGATGTGGTCATAATAATTAAAGGCTAATTCCATGGTAAAACATGAAACAAGGTCACCACCTTAAAGTCCCTACCATTACCTCCTCCTCGCAGCATCCTATATTTTTGTTTTAATTTGGCGCAGACATGTGTGGCTGCACAACTACATCAACCTTTTACAAATCAATTGATAAATATATTTTCCTGTTAAAGTGGCTACTGAGCACATACGTATTTCAACTGCATATTTAGCCATTTGCCTGGAGTTCCAATTTAAGACTGGCAGACTGTATATTGCAGGACATTTTTAATGCTTAAAAAGCACCAGAAATGGTGTGTTTTACACAAGCTGTTCCTGATATGAATGTATTTTGGCAGCATGTACAACAAACATCATTTGGTATGTAATCTGCCTTTGTTTTTAGATTTTCTCATTTGCTGGAGATGAACAACTTTTTAGAAACCAAACTTATTAGTATCAACCATATGTGCTCTATAGCAGATTATGAGATGAGCTGCATCACGTCAATATAAATCAGATTTAGCTCCATTTTTTTTATATACATTACAACTGTTATTGACATTACAGCAAAGTCGGCCATCGTGGGCCAATACGTTTCAGATGACTTGGAACCTAGGTGAGCAGCCTCTGGGTACAGGCCCAAATGTCTGCAGCTCCCCAGATTGCTAGAAACAATTCATTCATATTTTTGGTTTCTCACTAGTAGTTCAGTACATAAATATTACAGATGGGGGCTCCTAAAACACCCTGTAACTCCCACACAAGGGGAGCAATAATACAGGCCAAGAGTCTTGGATTTACATAGTTACATAGTTGGTGAGGTTGACATCAGTCCATCCAGTTCAACCTGAATTTACAATGCGGGCTTCATAGAGAATGTATAAAATGGTAGTGGTCAGTACCCCGGCTCTACAAGTGGATGTAACAACAAGCCAGAAGATACATTCTTATGCCATCTATAAAAGTTATGGAGCAGAGATTTATGGAAACAAGCCTTAAAGTATATGTCATACAATATAAAGAGAAAAAATGAACGCACATTTCCCTACGTTTTATCCCTTTAACTAAAAGCTGCCAGTTTCTGTATTATGTAATGTGCATGATTGTCAATATGTTATGTAATATATCTTTCTGGTGCTGTAATCTTATGAAATGCTGAGTACGAGGTTGGCGCTATATAAATCAACACACTCCAGTGGAATGTCTCCAGTCACTAGACGGCAATGGAAAATCGTGAACCTCTAAATGTTTAAATTGATATGCAACCCTATAACAAAAAAAAAAAAAAATGGAACACAAGACGAAGTAGTAAAACTGTCACTATTACCCCCAAGAGGGATATATTGACAGCTGAAGCTCAGAACTCAATGCAGCTGCCCTTGCCATTAAAACCCTCATCCTGCCTTGTATCTAAACTTGCACACTCTATATCACAAATATAGAATATATAAGTGACCAGGCTGAACGAGATATCAGAGCCAGCTGCTGGCAGCTATTTCAGTCGATAGACCAACTCTTCGTTACCCTCTTTCATCAGACCCAAATGGTCCAGTTCAGGTTGCAAAGCTTCAGATTGGCCAAGAGTCTCACCTTTCTCCCATAACTTAAACATGGGAGGAATTTTATTCATGCATCATATGAAACATAAGCACTACGTGATCCATCAAAAGGTTAATGATGAAGTAGATTAAAGCAACCAAATAAACTTTTTCAATACGAACATGGAAGAGTTAGAAATTGAACACTTTGATTCTGGGCCAAACGGGAGTACAAAGGATGATCTTTGTTAAGTGACGCCTGGTAAAAAGCCAAACTAGCAACCTCTAACCAAAGTAACGGCCAAACACCACAGGCTACTTCAGTGACTCCTAAGCAACATGCGGTCACAAAGGCTCAAAATATATATGACACCCCCGTGTGTACTAAAGTACATCAAACCTTGTTTTTGTGTAGGTGTCCAAAAGGAGGCAAAAAAGATGAAAAATTATTTTGTGCCATTTCACAAAATGAGATAAAGCCAGCTTCTAAAATGTTGCAAATGGCCACATTAGATGTTGAGCAATGGGGGTTATTTACTAAAACTGGAGAGTGCAAAATCTGGTGCAACTCTGCATAGAAACCAATCAGCTTCCGCTTCCAGTTTTTATTGCCAAAGCTTAATTGAACAAGCTGAAGTTAGAATCTGGTGCAGCTGTGTATGGTAGCCAGTCAGCTTCTGATTTCATTTTCTTTTATTAAATGTCCCTCAATGTATTTGAGAAAGAAAAGACATATATATGGTGATAGAATGGCTGAGTAAGTACTGAAGGAAATATAGAGTACATGAGAAAGCAATGATGCTAAAAATCAGAATGGACTAACTGGGAACCGACGAAGGAAGGTCACTGCTATTTTTTGGGGAGAAATGTGATCGAACCACAGCATCAAGACATCAGGAGATTAACCACACACTTCTCAACTCGCTAGAGGTTTTTGGTCAAACCACTAGGCTTCATTTAGACACTAGTTTGGGGGGTGGCAAAAATGTGCAGTTGAGCAGAAATAAGCAGAGGTCAGGGGTATTTACATGCCTTGGTTGTGATGCTTCAATTCGCACCCACAACAAAGTTTACATGTGATGATCAGTGGGAAACAAGACCACAAAACGCTACACACTCAAGCAAATTGGGAAGCTTTGCAATAGGTTATTCCTTAAGATGTATAGTCAAAGGACAGAAATCTTGCATCAGGCTGGAAGATATCTGAGACTTTCGATATCAGATTTTGTATGATTTATCCATTTATTGCTAGACACACATAATTCTCTGACATTTCTTGAGATCTCAAAGTAAATCTACTCCAAGAAGGTTTTTACAATTTTTCTACAACATGCACTAAACAGCACATTTTATATATTCCACTTTTGATATCAATGTATAAATCTGACATATTGCAACTTGTGGCTGCCAATTTAGGAGATAAATCATTACTCGATATCTTCCTACAATCCATATAAAGCAAACCAGATCACCGAGGACCTAAATATATATTTAATGTGAATTCTTAGCACGAATATAATGGAGCTGCTTTGCAATTAGACCCTCCTATACTTTCAGCCACTTTGGTGCACATGTTGTGCAGTTTACGCACTAGAAATATGTGAGATGCTGTGAACAGGCAGAGTCACCTAACACGAGGGATGTGGCACTTACCCGTCTTAACATCATGTCCACTCAAATCCATAACAGGTGCACTCTCCAAACCTAAGAGAGGGGGTGCTGGCATGAGCCCAAGTAGGCAGTAATGCTGATATTTAACGGGAACTTGGACAAAGCGATCAAACATAGCTGTGTGAGAAAACTACTGTTCTTCCTTATGAACGTATTACTAAGTGACGTGGTATAAAAATAACACAAGAACAATATATTTCATTGACAACAAACAGGCGAAATGACAGAAGTGCCCGAGGGCACAAACTGAAATATACTCTGAGCGGATGACACTTTGACACTATGAAGCAATTCTGCCTTTAGCTTTTTTAGGTTTACCTTTTGCATCAATAAAAAGAATATATATGCAGGCTTTAGCAACTGGACATCTTTGCCACACGTGGTATATAGTTCACCAGTATAAAACCTTGTCAGCTTTAAAAATAGGATCTATCCAGGCCAACAGAAGCCAAAAACAGTATTAAAAAAAAAAAACTGGGTCTTCTGACCTTGACTTTTAGTACTCCAGCGTGCTGGAAACATAGGATGTGTCCTACAAGACCGCACAGCTCCACTATAGCAGCCATGGAGCTAAATTCCCATACACAAGTGAAATGTCAAGCAACATTTCATTCACATGCCAGGGTTCTGCTGACACCAGGCCAAATCCCTTCCCTCTAAACCCCATAAGTGGAGAAAGTATATGAACTGTCATGTGTGCTTATATGGGAGGGGAACAACCATCAGACATTGCTGACAAGAGCAGATTGTACATTGAGGAAAGCCAAGTGTGCCAAGTACAATTTTTTTTAAGAAGTGAAGGATAGATCTTTAAACATAAGACCTCTACTTAGAACTACTTATACAAAGCGAGCTTGCAAAACAACCCAGCTTTAATTCTGGAAAGAGATCATTTCTTCTGCAGTGGGCATGCATATGTGTTATCTTTTGGCTTCATCAACATTTTCTGTTAATGTATATAAAAAACACACTATACGTTTTCATAATAGCTTCAGAGTACATCTCCACTTTTGAAACAAAAAAAACAGCTGCTTCTCTGCCCATGCCCTCTCCATCCCATAGATATGCCCTATTACAGACCAATTGTGACCATTAATGGCTCCAGTTCTCTTCACTGAGCAGGCAAACTGCATGGTACAGCACATGCGTGACTATTTCTTCACAGGACTTAAAGTAGAACTATTAGGCAAAGGGAGAGTTAGAACCGCTCTCAGAATATTTTTTGCCACCTTTGTCCCATTGGAGAGATTCACCTTCACTTCCTGTCCCATACCCATAACAGGAGTTAGAAAAAATACCTGAAATATCTGCAAATTAAGGGAATTTCTTGGGGATCCCAGGTCACCAGAACTAGTGGGACAACCCAAAATTTGAGGTTTCTTTTACTTTCAATGACAATGGTAAACAGGACAAATAGAGAGGGGGGGGTCTCCATAATAGGGGCACAGACTGCACTAAAAACCTAACCAGGGGTTCTATCCCTCTCCACTCGATCCAAACCTAAAAATAAAAGTTTTGTCTTTAGTTATACTTTAAAGCTCAACTCCAGGCACAGTTTTTTTTGCTTTTTTTGTTTTTAACTGTAGAAGCTCTCGAAGATCCACTGAAAACTCCTAATATGCACAGTGGGAGCATATATGCCTCCCCATTGCATCAGAACAGGGTGTAAGAATGACACCAGTTCTGGTGTTGAGCCTTCCCCCACCATACTGCTTTGCCATTTACAAAGCACAGTACGGCAAAGGTGTTGTTCAAAGACCCTGTTCCGATGCAGCAGGGAACCAGAAATGCAGTTCCCGTTGTACACATTAGGAGCTCACAGCAGAGCTTAGAGATCTCCTGAAGTAGTAGACTTGCAGGCTTTCAAGCAAGCAGCCCCACCATAGTTCTCTCATTTTCAATTTTTTTTTTTCTTACATCTCGAAGGTTCCAAGGAAGCTGCTGCGTATTTAAAGGTCCATTCAGAGACTATTATGGTGCATTCACAGGATGCAAGTTTGTGCAAGGACATGTATCACATTACACATTCCAATAAATAAATTCAGAGTATACTAAAACACCTAAAAACACAAAAATAAGTGCATAGGATCAGTAATTTCTTTTTTTTTTTACTAAGATAGAATTTTGAACTCAAGTTAAGCCCCATTCTTAAGAATGTTGGAACTTAAATTCCTCACCAAAGAAATGGGGTGCAGCTGTCTTCCCTAAAAATCAAATTCCAAAAAGAAATGGATTAGGAAAAACGCAGTGTGCTACCTGCATCTCCCCCAAGTCATGTTCTGGTGACAGTTGTCCTGGCACTTGCAGTAAACATAAGATGCCAGTTATCACCTATAAAGGGACTTGCACCTACCCAACACTAAGTTGTATGCTGCCCATCCACCTTTCATGCGTTCTGTTATAACATTAGCAAGTTTTTATTCAAATTCACAGAAAAGGCAACAAAGCCTAAAAATAGTGCTAAAATGAAGGTCCACCAAAAAAACTTTCAATTATTTTCTGTATGATCTGTAATGTGAAGGAGATGTAAGCATTTCAAGTTGAAATGAAATACCCCTGCGGAACCACTATGAATTTCAACAAATATTATGTGAACCAATGTGTACATATACAGTATATGCTGCTGCCAGAATCTTAAGTGCTCCACACACCAATTGGCAAATATTTCAACAAAATAAATAGGCAAAAGTTCGTGATAAAGTGTCCCACGTCAAGTTTATCTCAATCTAAAGTCTTCAATCTACGTTTCACACCTATCTTCTATGAATAACACCCAGTGATGCACACGTTATGTTTTGACCCACAATGACCAAACTGCGCCTGTCCCTTTAAGGGAAAAACATTCCTCGGTATGATATGAAGCTGGGGTCATCTCACGATTACATTGGACTATGTATTAAAATCCAACAAGATTCCAAAGATAGTGCTTAAAGAAAAAAAAATTATATTTAAAGAAAAGTTTAGGAGGTTTTTTTTTTAGAAGTCATACTTACCTAGGTGGATGCAGCTCTGTCTCCGCTGCCTCTAAGACTTCTGTCTTGGCCAATGAAGAGGGAGAGTCCCCAGAGAGCTGAGGCTCTCGTGCATATTGCTGGATCGTAATGAGACTCAGATAAGTATTAGGTGGTGCTGCTGCTCACAGGTTTATTACCTTAATGTATAGAATGCATGAAGGTAAAAAACTGTGAGCCTTTACAACCACTTTACAGGGAACAGTGATAAGTATTAATTGCTGATAGATACCACAAGCTACAGCCTCCATCTACAGTGCCTCCATTGGTGTCTTGAGGCTAGCTTCACATCTAATTAAATCGGAAATTGCTAATGGACTTTTTAGGCACATAGAACTCAGTAAACAGAAGATAAAAGCAATTTTTACTTTATTAACATATCACATCTAAAATATAGATCTTTCATGTACCGTATCTAAAATTGCATTGCACATTAAATCACAGCATGTTTCCCCCCATCAATTAGAACATGTAAAGGTTTTTTTCATTGGAAGTTTGGTAAAGATGGTAGATACAATCCACTTCCTTCAAAAAGAAAAGGGAATTTCCAAGCTGTGTAGATGAAGCCCAACAGGTTTTGCCACTGAAGTCGCTTCTTCAGGAGCTACCAACGCATCAAAAAAATGAATACCAATGAATACCAGTACAACATGGATTCCACCTGCCAGGCACTTACATGGAAGGTAAATAGTGTGTATTGTGTGATAAAGGACTCCCCAATGCAGCAACAATGGTCCCCCCAGGCGGCCAAGGCAGAAACCCAACGGTGGGTGTGGGGGCACATCAATTGGACAATAGGCAAACAGATACCCAGGAATCACACATTCAGACACTGGAATCAGACATTCAGCAGGGAAGTAAAGAATCAGATGTATAGGGCAACATTAGGCATCATCATCGTAGTTAACCAGAGGGAAAGCCCGTCAGTTTAGAGGAGCCGCAAAGATGCCTGTGTGGGGGTTACAGGAGTTCGGAATGGGGGGGATGTCCAGACTCCGTCGCCCATGGTGTGAGGGTTGGTGGGCCTGTTCCGGACAGTAGTTAGTAGGTATAGTTGCCCCCCTTCAGTATTTGCAATGATGGGTACATGGTCTCTGGGGAGAATTTATCTGAGAGGGGAGTCTTTCAATCTGGGTTATTTCTTTGTTTTTTAGGCCATTCGGTCCTTATGCCTTACAGTGGAGGTGACCTATTCTGAATCTGTGGATTTGTTGCTTCATGGGAAGTGGTTGTCCACAAGTGCCCTTTTCAAGCCTATACAGTGGACGTGTTGTATCATTTATAGAGATATTTTTCTGAAAGTAATTTGAATTATTATGCAAATTATAGATGGGTTGCCTATTCCAAGGCACCATTAATTACTTTTTGTACTTTGGTCTTTTTATAGGCCTAATTTGCCCTTCATCATTATACTTCATTAGTCGGATAACTATGAAAGTATGCAGTGCAGGGGACTAGAAGTACTTACAAACTTCTGCAGTCTCGTTGGTGTGTTCCCACATTAGTATTGGACCACACCAAGTATTATTATACAGGATTTATATAGCGCTAACAGTTTGCTCAGCGCTTTACAATATAAAGGGAGACAATACAGCAACAATACAGTTCAATACAAGAGGGTTAGGAGGGCCCTGCTCCTTGGAGCTTACAATCTAAGAGGGAGGGGCTGGTGGTACAAAAAGGTAATAACTGTGGGGGATGGACTGGTAGGAGGAATAGAAAATTCCATTATTAGCTGAAGGCAGGATAGGCTCCCCTGAAGAGATAGGTTTTCAGAGATCACCTAAAAGTGGGGAGAGTAAGCGATAGTCTGATAGATCAAGGTAGAGAGTTCCACAGGATGGGGGAGGCTCTGGAGAGGAGCATGGGAGAAGGAGACAAGGGAGCTAGAGAGCAGGAGGTCATGCGAGGAGCAGAGAGGACAGTTTGGGTGATATTTGGAGACAAGATTGGTTATGTAATTTGGGGCAGAGTTATAAATGGTTTTATATGTTATTGTTAATGTTTTGAATTTTATTCGTTGGGCAATGGGAAGCCAGTAGAGGGATTGGCAGAGAGGGGTGGCATATATGGAATGGTTAGTAAGGTGGATGAGTCTGGCAGCAGCATTCATGATAGCCTGAAGAGGGGATAGCCTGCGATGAGGTAGGCCAATGAGGAGGGAGTTACAATAGTCAAGGTGAGAGATAACAAGGGAGTGAATAAGTTGCTTAGTAGCTTCCGGGGTTAACAACAGGTGTATCTTGGAGATGTTGCGGAGTTGAAGTCTACAAGATTTAGACAGTGGTTGGATTTGAGGCTGAAAGGACAGAAGGCAGTCTAGGATTACACCTAGTACCCTAGCATGAGGGGAGGGACTGATGGTTGTATTATTGATCTTGATGGAGAAGTCAGGGGAGGGGGCATGGGCTGGAGGGAATACTAAGAGCTCAGTTTTGGAAAGATTGAGTTTGAGGAAGTGGAGTGACATCCATGCCGATATGTCACTTAGTAGGTTAGTAATGTGAGAGGAGACTGAAGGGGTGAGATGAGGAGCAGAAAGATAGATTTGTGTGTCATCAGCATAGAGATGGTACTTAAAGCCATGGGAGTTTATCAAGTGACCAAGGGAGGAGGTGTAGATGGAGAAGAGAAGGGGTCCAAGGACAGAACCTTGAGTGACCCCTACAGAAAGAGGCAGTGGAGAGGAGGAGACAGAGTTAATTAAGTACTAAGTACCACTCAGGCTTCACATGGGACACCAAGTTATTATTTGACCATTACTGGAACAATGGCTACAAATCTACATAAACGACCTGAAGGAATCTGCGACAATTCAGGGGGTGGAAAGATAAGCACATATTTGATGAAGGGAGTACATATCCCCATCTTCTATCGATTATATATATTCTCGTTAGTGCAGGGCTAGTGGGAAGAAGTCTGTGATGTGTGTAACATCAACTGAGGTTATACAGTATAGAGTTGGAGACATGGTGGGAACTATGCAGATACTTTGTACTCAATATTTCATTAATGTGGATATCATTGCTACTAATTTCCTGACAATGTGGTGAACTTAAATGATCTAATAGCAGTTATTTAAAGGCATGAAAAGTACGAAATATACCTGTTCTGTTAGTGTAAATTGGGAAAGTAACTTTCAACATACACTAAACTATGGGGTCCCTGTATTAAGATTTGTAGATTTAAGATCTGTATGCTGCTATAGAAGGATTTACACTGGGATCCTTATACTGATCCTATATGTTAGCACATTATTAAGGGATGATTTATTAACAAGGATGCAGCCACAATAACTAATATGTCAGTGGTCCCAACTGTGGGGAAGGATTTTCAACAAAGCTGTCATTTTTTACATTTGGGTGAATAGTATATAGAATAGTATTTAAAGAGGTTGTAAAGGCTGAAGGTTTTTTTACCTTCATGCATTCTATGCATGAAGGTAGAAAACCTTCTGTGTGCAGCAGACCCCCCTAAAACTTGCCTGAGCCCCATCTCACTGGCTCCTGTTACTGTCAATCAGAGCCAGTGAGCAATGAGGAAAGAGCGGGGGTTGGGGCCGAGCTGTGCTGTGTGTGTGAATGGACAGACAGAGCAGTGGCTCGGGAGTGAGCCTGTTCAGGTGCCCCTATAACAAGCTGCATGCTAAGGGGGGGAACTAGGCAGCAGGAATGGCCAGGAGCGCCACCTGAGAAGAGGAGGATCGGGACTGCTCTATGCAAAACCACTGTACAGAGCTGGCAAGTATGATATTTTTAAAC
Source organism: Staurois parvus (assembly GCF_062004578.1). Taxonomy (NCBI): domain Eukaryota; kingdom Metazoa; phylum Chordata; class Amphibia; order Anura; family Ranidae; genus Staurois; species Staurois parvus. The sequence continues at coordinate 14,272,290 of NW_028318099.1, forward strand.
AAAAAGAAAAAAAAATCTGCCTTTAATTTCACTTTAATGTTTACGCATTTTTGAAGAATTGGCAATAAAGATGTTTTGGTACTTATACTGCATAAAGCCTGTAGTTAACACCTTTTGGAATCCTTCTTGGAAACAAATATATTGCTAATTGCAACAAGGATACAGGATATCATCCATTATATTGAATGAGTCAATTGTGTGTTAATAATTCATAAGGGTAACTCCAGAATTTGTATATATTTTTTCCCCTAAACCCTTCTGTTGAGGCTAAATGCCAGGCAAAGCTATATCCCACATATTCCTGCCGGAATCATTTATGTGTATGTTACCCTCAGTTTTAAATAAATCATTCATATATTATATATAATTTTTTTTGTGTGTGTTTGTCTTTTTATATCTAATAGTAATTGATTTCATTTTCAGTAACTACATTCACTAATCATGTGAAGCATAGAAGCGAGTTTGTGCTTGCATGGTCAGTTTGCATTCTAGACATAACCCCTCCTCACCATCTGTCAATTTCCCTCTGTACAGCAAACCACCACAGATCGCTCTTTAGAGGGCAAAGTTCATGTAAATGAACCCTTGGTACAATCGTCAACCACACTGCACGTTCTATAGATGAGAATGATTGTCCTTCCACCTCATGTCATGTTATTAGGCTTTCCGCCAATGTCTTACCATAGAGAGCACGCAAAAAGTAAATACATGGAAATCATTTCCTGTTTGCCCAGTACAGTGTACACTTTATATACACTGTTTCTTAATTAAATCTCAGTGTTATAGCTGCTCAAAAGATCCTTATATAAAAAAAATGCTCAAAGTTAAAAGACAATAACATTGATAATAAAAGAGGCTTTTAAACAAGTGATTACAGTTTAAAACAGACTTCACTTTGTAATTAAAAAAAGTTAATCTGGAAAAATGATGTACTGTACATGATAGCAATCTTCTACCTCCTGACTTTGATTTTTTTTTTTTCTGATTTCAAACTAAAGCTATATATACACAGGGAGGCTACAGGGCCCAACACTGTGCATTCTTGGACTGATCACCTAAAACACACAACTAACTACAACACCACCAACGCTGCACAAGGAAAAACAGAATCAGTGCAAGATAGTCATCAGTCCAATTCAGCTGATAAATACACGGCAGAAATACATATAAAACGGATCTGCCAAAGGATTTGTCTATCCATCCACTCCTAAGCTTTACACAGCTCTGCCACACAATAAAGCCCTGTTTGGCAGAGCAGAAGACCTGTCTTTACTCTGCTGCAGTTCCAACAAACCCCTTTTTTTCTTAGTTTTGGAAAGTGTAGGGAAGGGTTAGAATCTCTGTCCCAATTTTATTTCTGTAAAAAGTCACCTTTTTTAATCTAATGACAGGCTGACAGCGTCTGTCACTGTTTGCATGTAGACACACAAGGTGGTTACCTGTGGTGAAGGACAGATGTCCAAGCCTGTCATCCAGGCGTTCAGGCTCGAGCATCCGTCCCTAATCACAGGTAACTGCTCTGTGTGTGGTTACATGTCAATGGCGGCAGCTGCTGTCAGTCTGCCATTAGCTTAACCACTTCCCGTCCGGCCCATGTACAGAAACGGCTGGACGGGAGCAGTGCAGGAGCGGGTGCCCTTTTATAAATTGCCCCCCTATTAAATTCCTGTGCGCGCTACCTGGGAGCGTGCGGCACCACAAACACCGATCGCTGTACAGGACCTCTGTGTGAGGTCCCGATCATGTGCTCCCTGATTGGCCAATCAGTGATCACATGAATAGTAGTAAGCAAGATGTCACTTCCTGACATCATTGCTTACTACTTGTAAAATCTGTGCTGATCACAGAGGTCACATGGTACAAGGCTATTCACAACAGCCTTGTACCATGTGACAAGCTGTGACCAATCACAGCTCTCATTAGCTTAACCACTTCCCGTCCGGCCCATGTACATAAACGGCTGGACAGGAGCAGTGCAGGAGCGGGTGGCCATTTATAAATGGCCCCCCCATTAAATGCCTGTGCGAGCTAGCTGTGACCAATCACAGCTCTCACAGTATTTCTCAATGGCTGCAAGAATGCAGCCAGAGAGGAGGAGAAATTATTGCTTTTACACCCAAAAAGATAGCTGAATACACGTTGGCCAAGATTTATGAAGAAAGATTATTTATTTGCAAAATTTTATAAGAAAAACACTTTTTTTTTCAAAATGTTTGGACTTTTTCATTTATATAGCAAAAAAAAAAAATCCCAGTGGTGAATAAATACCACCAAAATAAAGTTTTATCTGTCTCAAAAAAATTAATATGGGTACAGTGTTGCATGACCGCACAATTGTCAATCAAAGTGTGATAGCGCTGAAAGCTGAAAATTGGCCTGGACAGGAAGGAGGCAAAAGTGTCCACTTGAAGTGGTTAAATAAGCTGAGTAGCCACTGTCATTTTTATGCCCCCATCATTCCAGCAGCAAAAATCCACCGACTCTCACTGCTGGAATCTGGTGGCTGCATGTAAACGGCCGTGTCAATGTGGCATAAAGGTCCCAACCCCACCCTGCGACTGAACAGTGAAAGAAGAACCAGCAGAATTATGAGCTCATCTCTCCGTCACTTTGCTCTCTCTCTCTATAATCATGCTCCCTACTCAACAGCCCAATCGATTGGTGCCTTGTGCTGCATCTCACTCCCCCAGTCTATGCTCTGCTGTACAAAGATAACAAAAGAATGACATCCATACAAATCCAGGTACTTACACTGCTAGCATTTAAAAAATGTAATTTAAGGACGTATTAACGAAGACAGAGCCCATGACTGTCTCTTTTATATCAGACTAGAATTAAGCTTTGACAAGGTTTTACTAATAAATTACAATTTCTTCAAATGCCCAACAGATACACTGTACATAGATCAATCAGTTCAATGACACTGGTCAGGAAATAATGTAAGCTGCCACTGCTGACCACCTTGTAAAATTGCTAGCTGCCTGGCTGTCATGCTGATCCTCTGGCTTTATTACCATGTATGCATGTCAGTAGCCTGGAACAGGTGTGAATCCAGTGAAGTCGCAGCGCCTGATCTCCATACTAGTCCTTTGTTAGCAAGAAAATACTGAAGCCTGACATATCGATCAGCAAAGGGTAAATCTCTGTACACAATGGGATCTGGTGAAAAGCTTCTTACACAGCGGATCAATTTTTCTTCTGACTCTAGGGCTATGCTCTGGTTTGTATTACATGCACTCTGCAGCTAATAATCCAAAATAAAGGTCAAGGCTTTTCAGATCAGCCTGGGCTTTTCATAGGAAATCACAAAACACAAATTCCTGGCTGGACTGATCATGGCCGACTATCTCAGTGGAGACTCTCCCATGCTGTACATGGATATATTCCCATCACACAGCTTCCTGGGTAAAAGGTGGGAGTATGGGGGGGTGTTAGCAATTTATTTATTACAGGTACTTATATAGCGCCGTCAATTTGCGCAGTGCTTTACATATATATATTGTACATTCATATCAGTCCCTAACCCTCAAGGGGCGTACAATCTAAGGTCCCTAACTCACATTCATACATACACCTAATAGGGCCAATTTAGACAGGATCCAATTAACATACCAGCATGTCTTTGGAGTGTGGAGACCAGATGTACATTATGGATCCATTTAAAAGTCCAAGAGGTGACTTGCGGACTCTGAAGACTAGGCATGGCAACCAATCAGCTTCTAGTTTTCATTTTCAAAGTTTAACTGAACAAGAAGAAACTATAAGCTGATTAGTTACAATATACAGCTGCCTGAGAAGTGATCACATCCCATCAAGTCCAATGTTCAGCCCTGGTCCACACTTAATCCCCTATCACACCGGTGCAACTTGTCATGCGATTCGCACCCTATTGTCCGCAATGGAAGCGGTCATATCAGTGTGATTTACTTGATGGAAATAAGATGAATTTAACATTTTACAAAGCTGAGCAGTTTTATCATACCTGCTGGGACCCCTTGACTGCATAGACTATTTTTGAAAACTTAGCCTAAGCCCATGATTGTAGACAAGCTTAGTCTATGGATGTGCTGTCTTGTATCTGTTATATGATTGGTTAAACTGAGTTTTCCCGCCATATTAAGAGCACATTCACACTAGTGCACTTATCCGCGTTGTAAGCTCCAAGGAGCAGGGTCCTCCTAACCCTCTTGTATTGAACTGTATTGTTGCTGTATTGTGTCCCGTCATGTTGTAAAGCGCTGAGCAAGCTGTTGGCGCTATATAAATCCTGTATAATAATAATATATAAATCCTGTATAATAATAATAATAACACAGCTGTAAAATGCAGGGGAGTGCAAAGACACCTAAAAAAGCAATTGTTTGCTATATGTCCTGTTCACATCACAACGTTACATTGACCTGCATTGCGCTGAAATGCAACGCATATGCATTTTAATGCAATGCAGGTCAATGCATGTAAAACGCATGTCAGTGAACCACAATGCAATACAAGAAAAAAAAAAAAAAGTTTGCTTTGTGATTTATTTTGTCCCTCATAAGCAACCATACCAGCAGCCATCTTTGGGGGATTGGAGAGCGTGAAATCCTGGTATAAGGTCCAAAACGGCCCTCTACTTCCACATTGTGACAGCAATGGATGTACCAAACAGCATCTTCTTGTTTGCCTCAATCTCCTCATACACCTCATACTATCACACTGATCAGGGCTGTTGTGCTAGACATCCTGTTTACCAAAAAAACCTACAGAAAAATGAAAAATGTCTTCACTCACATTCCTTCCCTACCCACAGGATGCGATGTCACAGGCAATACTGTAAGGGCTCGTTCTCACTTGACTGTTTTTCCAACTCTTGTTAAACGCCCCTATAGCATTTGACAAGCGCCAGTCTGGCGTTTGCGGAGCGTTTTTTAACGCTCCGCAAACACCGCATGCGCAGTTTGCAAGTTTGCGGCGGTTGCAAAGCATTAAAAAAACGCCCCATAAATGACTATAATGAAGTTTGAATGGTGTTACCGCTCCGCAAACGCGTCGCAACCACCGGCCGGGCGTTTGCGGAGCGGCACCATGGACTTGAATAGGAGGCTTCAACTCCTCCTGACTCGACCAGAGGCGTCCGTTTTGCCACGACGCTAACGCTCCCGTGTGAACAGCACCATGTGCTGCAATGTGCAGAATTTTCCCAGGCGTTTGGGAAGAAGTAAAAACGCTTCCCAAACGCCTGTCTGCCGCTTGCAAACAAGGCTAGTGTGAACGTAGCCTAAAAAGTGTTCTTAAAAATTGCCACTTTTAGGGCTTGTTCTCATGTGCATCAATACCCAGTGTTTAGATATTTTCAGCAAATTTAACCACTTGCCCTCCAGAGGATTTACCCCACCCCCACCCCCTTCCAGACCATATTTGTGTGATGCAGCACTGGGGGAGAGGCAGTGGAGTTTACTACTGGACAAGAAAAATTGGTGTGGCGCTAAGGCAAATAACACTAATCCCACATCTCATATAAAATATAATATATATACATAAACAGATGATTATATATAGTCATGCATAAAACCTCTAACATAACCCCCAACTGGGGCACGTGAATAGATGCTAGTGATGGTGACACAAAACACCATGCAAAGGAATGTAAAATTCCTACAAGTGACAGAGGTGCATAAATTACAGTCCACTACACACAAAGACTGTGATCCTTGAACAAGCGTGAAAGTGCCACTGGTGTCACTGGTGTCACAATCCAGAAATGGTAAGAGTGCCTCCTCACCTCCCCGCACTGACCACAAGGGCCAATACGCCTTTGCACCTTATAGGTGTAATCCTCGAGTGCCAGCCGGTAAGGTCCACACTGGATGCTACCTCAGACGCTGTAATCCCAAATGCCAACTCCAGCTGCTATATAGTGGTGGTATTAGACCACCAGATGATGCTCAGAGACATAAGAAGAGACTTGCCATAGCGTGATACCGCAATATTTATTGATAAGATTGTAAACAAATAGAATGCCCACTCACATGTCCATAATAAGAATACAGCCTTAAAATGATCCTCCTGTATCCTCGTGCTATGGGTGTACCCGGAGTCCCAATATGGCGCGTGCGTCGGAAGTGACGTCACCGCGTACCGGAAGTGTCGTCAGGGCGTACCAACGCGTTGCGTCACGAATACCACGTGACTTCATCAGGGTCAACAGAGTAAACAGTGTAAACAGTGGAGTTTACTACTGGTTTCATGCGTGTTGACGTGCATTGGACACACATTAAACCAGTACTAAATTGCCAGAAATAAAAAAAAATGGGTCCCTTGCAAGTGTAAGCCATAACGTGCTACTATTACTGCTAATGTCTTCCTTCTGGATTTCTGGGCTCAGGCTATCTGAACGGCCGAGCAGCAATGACATCACTCCTGCGCATGTGCGTGGGAGCACCGGCCCATCACTCTGCATTCAGCGGTGTACTGTGCGGCCTAACTGCAGAACGTCACTGTGCATGCGCGGGTGACATCATCTATCGTCCCTGTGAATATTCCTTTAAAGGTGCACATTTAGGAAATATTCATTGTACCTCCAGGTAAGCCTGATTGTAAGCTCACCTATCAGTACAAGTTGGAATAGAGACTTTACTACTGCGTTAAAACGCGTCTAAAATGAATAGAACTGTACATGTATACAAGTAGTGTGAATTCACCCTAAATATCAAATAAGCATGCTTGGTAAATACAGACAAAATGCCGTGTAGCTGACATGCTACATTTGCAGAAAACTGAAGTGTCATTTTGTGACACTGTAATAAAGTTTGAAAAAAGAAGAAATAAAAGACACTGCCTAGTATTGTAACATGTCAAAGCCCCACCCCTCCACAGTGAACACGAGCCTGCCTATAGTTAGGGGCGCTGCACACATCATGTGCAGTAAAATGCTGCACTTTACCATGCAGGAAGTGTTGGTTCTGGCCGGCGGTGCCTTGTGCTTTGGGCCCCATGCACACACAGCATTTGCTTTTCTCCTCTGAACGCCTGGCAGCAGAAAAGAGCACCTACAGACACGTACTGCATGTGTTTAGGCGCATCAAGAGTTTAAGATTTAATGGATTCGATCGGCTTGAATATTAATTTATTCTGGCCACTGGAATGCATTAAAGTGTTACTAAACCCACAACAGTAAAATCAGTCTGTATATGCAGTAGAGCATGCTCGTTATACTCACTGTGGAACCTAAGGGGGGTAATCCTCTGTATTGTGTAAAAAGGAGGTTTGATCCTATCTTCTCTGATCCTCCCCTTCTTCTACTGTGCTCAATCTATCTGCTGATAGAACAGAGCCTTAGGGGCTAGCTGCACATGCTCAGGTTGGTGTGTATTGCTAGAGAGGTTTTTTTTTTTTATCTTGGGAGAGCGCATGTGATCAGCACAGGGCCAATGAGCACTGTCCAGACAAGGTCAAGGGTTATGCAGCCTCATAGGAAAATCAGGGGAGAATGAAAACTCCTCCTCCAAGCTTTAACCATGCTCTGCTGGACACCGATAGAAGTCACAAGACTGCCCTAACTGATGGAGTGGCTGGAGCTGCTCTGTCCTAGTTCTCTATTACTTCCCAGTGCATTCTGGGATACAGGAACCTCCACTGCCTCTCCCCCAGTACCATACTGCAAAAAATGGCCTGGTCAGGAAGGGGTGGGGGGTAAGTCCTGTGGAGGGCAAGTGGTTAAATTTGCTGAATAAAACTAGCATAAACACTGGGTACTGACGCACATGAGAACAAGCCCCAACAGTAACAATTTTTAAGCTCAGCATGCATGAGACCCTAAAGCACAGAGCACTATTTACTTTTTTTGTAACTTTATTGAAATGCAACATTATGACATTTCATTTATTTTTATGCAGAGTGGTACAAAGAAATGAAGCTGTAGGTAAAATTCAGTGCAGGGAAGAAAAAATGCCGACATGTTGTAGGATGCATTCAAGTGTGAACAGGGCTCATAGAAAATGACTGTGTGCCTTTGTGAGGACCTGCACTTTTCTAGCAGAGAAAAACACTGATCTTCGCACAAGTGTGGATGAGCCCCTATAGTTTTATAGTTGAAACATGAAGAATTGCAGAAAATAATAATATTACAGATAAACTCCAGGAAAACAGCTGTATACATATGAGGGAGATCTCCTGTCAATGGATTTGTATTTCTGTCCATCCAGTCCTGAGATCTGCACACCTCTACCACCTGTCTGGCAGTGGAGGAGACCTGATTTTATTCTGCTACAGTTCAGTAACACTTACAGGTCTTATCCCTCTCCGGCCTGAGACTGGACAGTGAAATGAGAAGCAGCAGGCAGATGAGCCACCTCTCTGCCCTCTCCTTCTATCAGTATAATCCTTGCATTGCAGCACCACTGATTGGCTTCTTGTGCAGCCTCTCCCTTTCCCAGTCTTAGCTCTGCTGTATAGTAAACTAAAGGGGGGGTGCAGCGCTAATGAAATGCACAAAGATGATAAATAATTAAAAACAATAAATTCATATATGCATAATAGAGTGACACTGCAAATATATGTGCCACTGAAATATGTGGTTGGTATTGTGAGAAATATGTACTTAATCAAATTAAAGGTAAGTCCAAGGTAACAATGTGAGCGAGATCACAGATGAACTTCAGACGTCCAATGACTGAAAACGTGGATGAGGTGAGAAAATAAAGTATAGATTGCGCACTCACCAGATACGCAATCTTTATGCGCATTTGTATATCAAAAACATCGGATGTCCTCACATAGGTCTGATCAGATCTGATCATGTATCCTTCACTGCCTCATGGTTCCCACTCAGGGTTCGCACTCAGGGATGACCGCTCTGCAGATGTAGGCAGCTCCCACAGGAGCTCAAAAAACAGAGGAGGCCTTAGATAATCAAAAACACAGCATGTGGGGAACATATTGAAACATCAGTTGCAGTGGGTTGAGCCAGCAGCAAATATCCTATGCGGAACACAATAAGGGGTGCCTTGAGGTTCCTTCAACAGCAACACAATAAGGGGTGCCTTGAGGTTCCTTCAACAGCAACACTATAAGGGGTGCCTTGAGGTTCCTTCAATAGCAACAACACTTTTTGTTGGAAACAAAAAGTGTTGTTGCTGTTGAAGGAACCTCAAGGCACCCCTTATTGTGTTCCGCATAGGATATTTGCTGCTGGCTCAACCCACTGCAACTGATGTTTCAATACGTTCCCCACATGCTGTGTTTTTGATTATCTAAGGCCTCCTCTGTTTTTTTGAGCTCCTGTGGGAGCTGCCTACATCTGCAGAGCGGTCATCCCTGAGTGCGAACCCTGAGTGCGAACCATGAGGCAGTGAAGGATACATGACCAGATCTGACCAGACCTATGTGAGGACATCCGATGTTTTTGATATACAAATGCGCATAAAGATTGCGTATCTGGTGAGTTCGCAATCTATACTTTATTTTCTCACCTCATCCACGTTTTCAGTCATTGGACGTCTGAAGTTCATCTGTGATCTCACTCACATTGTTACCTTAGACTTACCTTTAATTTGATTAAGTACATCTTTCTCACAATACCAGCCACATACATTTGCACAGTGTCACTTTATTATGCATATATGAATTTATTGTTTTTAGTTATTTAATTATCATCTTTGTGCATTTCATTAGCGCTGCACCCCCCCCCTTTAGTTTACAGTTTATCTGGAGGTCTTATATGGTGCCTTTGCTGCATAGCCGCTGTTACATTACGTTATTATAGCACTCACTCATTCCATTTTTTCTGCTGTATAGTAGCCTTCAAGAGGCTAATACCAAGTCACATTCAGGCCTAATCACATTTAGTGAGGTAATAATGATTACAGAGAGGTATTGATTATGGTCTTTTATATCTTCCAGATGTTCCCTTTTAATTTTTACATTAACTGTGATATAGAGTATGTATAGTTGTACGCCTAAACTGTTGCTTCTGAAAAGCAATCCATGTTCATATCATTTTTCAGAAGCATTTGATGGTTTAGTGAGGTGATTTGGCACTGCCCGGTTTTTACTATCTTGCTGATCACATGCGCTCTCCCAAAATAATAAAAAAACTCTCTAGCAACACACACCAAACTGAGCATGTGCAGCTTGCCCCTAAGGCTCTGTTCTATCAGCAGATAGATTGGGGACAGTAGAAGAAGGAGAGGATCAAAGAAGACAGGATCAAACATCCTTTTTTACACAATACGGAGGATTACCCCCTTAGGTTTCGGCAGAGGAACTGCCTGCTAGATGCAACAGGAGAATCATTTGTGTCATGGACACAGAGCATCGCAGGTGCAGCATGTGTATATCCCTGATGCTGCCTTTGCAGCTTCTAGATCTTCACCTTAAAGGGCATGTTGGGCTGACCTGCCTCCTCCTCTTACAAATTGATTTTTTTTTCTCTGTAAGTGCTTTATTTGTGCTGCCCCTGCCGCAGTGTGTGCGCAGATCTGACGCAAGGCTCAGTTCCCCTGCGCAAATTTCCCTGGCCATGTGCCCCTGCTACCAGGAAATATCACCTGCACATACACAGATGTGCGGCCACACGTGACATAAAGATGGCGCCTGAGGATGGGGCAGGACCACCATCATAGACAGTCAAACATTTTTTTTTACCGCCCCCAACTACAAGTTGAAATGAGTCCAGAGAGTCACATCATCCAATACAAAAAGGCTCCAGCGACATCACATTTTTAAAGCATTTTTTGTGCATCTTTTTCCCCGCAACAGTGTAGGCCAGCCCACTAACTTGAATGTATCACCGGACGCCTGAAATACGCACCAACATGGCTCCCGTACCCTCTATTGCAGCCGACTTTGGTGCCTTTTTCTTTTTTAGCAAGTTTGGGGCATCATGAAGAAAAATGTCATCCTAACACGTGTTCTGCAATTGTATGCATTTTTTGGAAATGCACGCAGAAACACACGGATCCGCTACGTTAACGTGTATTAACAAACATTAATAATCAAGTACAATTGTGAGCTCTACAGCTACATTCCCATTGACAGAAAGAAAAAAAAAGATATATATGTGTGTATATACAAACATACATACATACACACACATCATACATACATATATATTGTATATGGTGAGAGGAGCAGTGTGTTGATGAGAGGGGTGGATGATCAGAGCTGTCAGTGCCCCCCTCATGTACTGTATGTACAGGATCTATACTGGCACACACCTACAGGGACAGATGTGGTCATTGTGAACACAGACAGTTCCCCTTCCCCCATCTACAGTCACCATCATGGTGACAGTAGATCCTGGCAGGTCATGGTGTCACTTGTAGTCCTCCAGCACCTGGAGGCCGCAGGCTGAATGGCAGGGAGAGCCAGGATGGGCCCCATCGGTTTGTAGATGGAGCCCCAAACCCTTCCCCTCCCTCCGTGGGCTCTCACACCCTGTCCCCCCATCGCCCCCCGCCATCCGATCCACTCCATTACCTTTTTATATGATGCCATCACCCCAGAACACCCTGATCACACAGCCACTTCCTCGTCACATGACGTCATAGTCACGTGCCGTCCTTAACCGAGACGTCTACGGCGACCCGCCAGGCTCAAACTTCCTGAGGAGGCGAAGCGGGCGGGAGGATGACATATCATTGTGAATAGCAGAGTGTATACAAAGAGAATGACACAGCATGGTGTAGAATAGACCTTTCATTACAGTGTCCATACCACACAACGCAGCTCACCAGTCCCTAGGCTCATTCACATCAGGTTTTTTGTGCATTTTTTGTCCTTTTATAGGAAAGCCCATTCCAGAAACATGCAAAAAACACGCCTCGTGCTCCTGATGCCAAAATGCTTTACAAAGGCACCAGAAGAAGCTCCTGTACCTTTTTGGGTGTATTTTTGCTGTGTGTTTTGGTGCCGCAATCAGAACGCGTATTTTTCTGATACGTTCCCGGATGCACAGGTGTGGGGCTCATTTCCACAGCCAATTGGGCCAGAATTAGGCCCCGACCGCTACAGCCCTGGCAAACAGACAATACCAGATGCCTCAAAAAACGTAGCCGTGCTCTTGAGAGTTTATGGCGTAAGACTAAGACCCAGCAAGACTTCGCCCAATATAAATCTGCCCTTCAAAAATACAATTCTTGTCTCCACACTGCCAACCAGACCTCTTTGATCACTCTCATCAACACCCTCTCACACAATCCCCATCAACTCTTTTCTACCTTTAACTCTCTACTTCGTCCTTCTTTACCTCCAACCTCTAACTCACTCACTGCCCAGGAGATTGCTAATCACTTTGTGACACAATTCGTGACGAGATCTCCACTGTACAGATATCTCCCTCACCATACACTCCTTGTCCACCTGCACAATCTATACTTCCCAGTTTACCCAGCTACTATAGAGGAGGTTTGTAAACTGTTTTCTAAAGCCCACCTAACCACCTGCCCCTGGACCCTGTTCCCTCACAAATACTACGGTCACCCTCTGGCTCTCTCCTTCATTCTTTAATTCATATCTTCAATCTCTCCCTTTCTACTGGCATCTTCCCCAACTCTCTAAAACATGCGCTAGTCGTCCCTATACTTAAAAAGCCCCACAGGTCCCCGCCAATCTTAGCAACCTAAGACCCATCTCCTTACTCCCTTTTTCCTCCAAACTCCTTGAACATCTAGACTACAACTGGCTGAGCTGCCACCTTATTGAAAATAACCTTCTCGATCCTCTTCAGTCTGGATTTCTCCCACAACACTCCACAGAAACTGCTCTCCTAAAACTCACAAATGACTTACTAAATGCTAAAACCAATGGCCACTATTTCGTACTCCTGCTCTTGGACCTCTCCACTGCCTTTGACACAGTTCACCACCCCCTCCTCCTCAAAAAACTCTATTTACTTGGTCTCCGTGACTATACTGTCCGTTGGTTCAAAACTTACCTATCTCACCGCACCTTCAGTGTCACTTACAACTCTACTTCCTCCTCTCCTACTCCTCTTACTGTCAGGGACCCCAAGGTTCTGTCCTTGGACCTCTCCTATTCTCAATCTACACTTCTTCCTTGGGTCAGCTGATAGCTTCCCATGGTTTCCAATACCATTTCTATGCTGATGACACACAAATGTATCTCTCTACTCCTCAGCTCACCCCAACAGTTTCGTCACGTATCACCGATTTACTAACAGACATATCAGACTGGATGTCACACCACTTTCTAAAACGCAATCTTTTCAAAACTGAGCTCATCATATTTCCTCCCACAGGTGCCTCTTCCCCTGATTTCTCAGTCAGGATCAATATCACCACTATCAACCCATGCCTGCATGTCAGGGTGCTAGGTGTAACCCTGGATTCTGAACTATCCTTTCAGGCCCACATCCAATCCCTGTCCAAATCATGCCGCCTCAACCCCCGCAACATCTCCAGAATATGCCCCTTTTTAACCAATGATACCACAAAGCTCCTAATTCCTTCCCTGGTTATCTCTCACCTCGGCTACTGCAACTCCCTCCTCATTGGCTTACCTTTACATAGGCTATCCCCCCTCCATCCATCATGAATACTGCAGCCAGGCTCATCCACCTTACCAACTGTTCAGTGTCTGCTACCCCTCTCTGCTAATCCCTCCACTGGCTTCCACTCGCCCAACGAATAAAATTCAAAATACTAACAACAACTTACAAAGCCATCCACAACTCTTCCCCCAGCTATATCACCAACCTGGTCTCAAAATATCAACCAAACCATTCTTGTCAATCCTCCCAAGACCTTCTGCTCTCTAGTTCCCATGTCACCTTCTCCTGAGCTTCTCCCATCCTATGGAACTCCCTACCCCAATCTGTCTGACTGACTCCTAATCTATCCACCTTTAGACGATCCCTGAAAACCTTTCTCTTTAAAGAAGCCTATCCTGCTTCTACCTAGTAAACCTCCATTTATTTCGTCCATCAGCTCATCCCCTACAGCCATTACCTTTTGTATCACTCAACCCTTCCTCCTAGATTGTAAACTCTAATCAGCAGGGCCCTCTGTTACCTCTTGTACAAAAATTATATTGTAACTGTAATGTCTACATTTATTTTGTAAAGCGCTGCACAAACTGTTGGCGCTATATAAATCATGTATAATAATAATACATCGCAGAGATCAGAGGATTTCTGTGCTAAGTGTTTCCGATCAGTGAACAAGAACAAGTCGATGGCAGGCTGTTAGCGGCAGCCACTGTTCACATGTAGGGAGGAGTTCAGGCGTGTTCGGATACTAGTGTGAACCCACCTCAGCTATCCCGCCAGGAGCCTGTCACTGCACAGCGCCAATCTTAAGGCACTCCCACCTTGCAGCTGTATACAAGGGGAATGCCTTGGCCATTTATGATTGGCGGTGTGCAGTGACAACTTCCTGGCAGGATAGTTGAAGTGGGTTTGGACTAGGATCGGAACACACCTGAGCTCATCCCTATACACGTTTTCACACATGGTTATGAACAAATGATTGGTCCTGAACACAGATGGTTTGCATCCAGAGCTACTCCTCTGTCCCCATCCACAGGTAATGACCCCATTGCCCACCAGAGGATTTACCCCCCTTTCCTGACCAGGCCATTTTTTGCGATACGGTGCTGTGTTTCTTTAACTGACAATTGCACATGCAAAATTGTACATGAATTAAATTTATGTCCTTTTTTCCCACAAATAGAGCTTTCTTTCAGTGGTATTTTTTTGCGCTATAAACAAACAATTCTGAAAAAAAACAATATTTTTGACGTTTTGCTATTGAACGTCCAATAAAAAAATTAAAAAAAAAATCTAATTTTGTCATAAATTTAGACCAAAATGTATTCTGCTACATGTCTTTGCTAAAAAAAATATCCCAATACGTGTAAAAGAATTGGTTTACATGAAAGTTATAGCCTCTATAAATGGCAGTATGTATGCTGGAATTTTTTTTTTTTTTTTTTTTTTTACTAGTAATAGCGGCGATCAGTGACTTATAGCGGGACTGCTGCAGGCATTCTGACACTGGGTGGGAACTGACTAACTGCCACTGACATCTCCAGAGTCACCAATACAGTGATCAGTGCTAATAAAAACCACTGACACTGTGCTAATGATACTGGGCAGGAAGGGGTTACATTATCATTTGGACCCAGTGATTGACATGCCAAGGAGCCAATAGCAGCGATGGTAGGGAGCGCATGCACACCCTTTACTCAGAAATACAAAATCATGTATACATACATGATTTTGCACATCCCTGCCGCCCTGTTGCAGTACTTCAGCTATAATGTGGTCGGAAAGCAGTTAAAGTGGAACTTCAGTCTTTCAGTCAACATTGACTTTTTTTAATCCTTATGCTGTTAGCATAAGTAAATAGAAAGTATATCACATTTACCTCTTTTAAACTTTTTTTTTACATTTCTTCAGTTACTACCCGGCTTCTGACCTAGGTAAATTATGTCATACAGTGGGGCAAAAAAGTATTTAGTCAGCCACCAATTGTGCAAGTTCTCCCACTTAAAAAGATGAGAGAGGCCTGTAATTGGCATCATAGGTAGACCTCAACTATGAGAGACAAAATAAGAAACAAATTCCAGACAATCACATTGGCTGATTTGAAAAGAATTTATTTGCAAATTATGGTGGAAAATAAGTATTTGGTCAATATGAAAAGTTCATCTCAATACTTTGTTATATATCCTTTGTTGGCAATGACGGAGGTCAAACGTTTCCTGTAAGTCTTCACAAGGTTGGCACACACTGTTGCTGGTATGTTGGCCCATTCCTCCATGCAGATCTCCTCTACAGCAGTGATGTTTTGGGGCTATCGCTGGGCAACACAAACTTTCAACTCCCTCCAAAGGTTTTCTATGGGGTTGGGATCTGGAGACTGGCTAGGCCACTCCAGGACCTTGAAATGCTTCTTACAAAGCCACTCCTTCATTGCCCGGGCGGTATGTTTGGGATCATTGTCATGTTTGCAGACCCAGCCACGTTTCATCTTCAATGCCCTTGCTGATGGAAGGAGGGTTGCACTCAAAATCTCACGATACATGGCCCCATTCATTCTGTCCTGTACATGGATCAGTCATCCTGGTCCCTTTGCGGAGAAACAGCCCCAAAGCATGATGTTGCCACCCCCATGCTTCACAGTAGGTTTGGTGTTCTTTGGATGCAACTCAGCATTCTCTCTGTTCCAAACACGACGAGTTGTGTTTCTACCAAACAGTTCTATTTTGGTTTCATCTGACCATATGACATTCTCCCAATCCTCTTCTGGATCATCCAAATGCTCTCTAGCAAACCTCAGACGGGCCTGAACATGTACTGGCTTAAGCAGGGGGACACGTCTGGCACTGCAGGATCTGAGTCCCTGGCAGTGTATTGTGTTACTATGGTAGCCTTTGTTACATTGGTTCCAGCTCTCTGCAAGTCATTCACTAGGTCCCCCCGTGTGGTCCTGGGATTTTTGCTCACCGTTCTTGTGATCATTTTGACCCCACGGGGTGAGATCTTGCGTGGAGCCCCAGATCGAGGGAGATTATCAGTGGTCTTGTATGTCTTCCATTTTCTAATTATTGCTCCCACAGTTGATTTGTTCACACAAAGCTGCTTGCCTATTGCAGATTCAGTCTTCCCAGCCTGGTTCAGGTCTACAATTCTGTTTCTGGTGTCCTTCGACAGCTCTTTGGTCTTCACCATAGTGGAATTTGGAGTGTGACTGTTTGAGGTTGTGGACAGGTGTCTTTTATACTGATAACAAGTTCAAACAGGTGCCATTGATACAAGTAATGAGTGCAGCACAGAGGAGCCTCTTAAAGAAGAAGGTACAGGTCTGTGAGAGCCAGAAATCTTGCTTGTTTGTAGGTGACCAAATACTTATTTTCCACCATAATTTGCAAATAAATTATTTCCAAATCAGCCAATGTGATTGTCTGGATTTTTTTTCTCATTTTGTCTCTCATAGTTGAGGTCTACCTATGATGCCAATTACAGGCCTCTCTCTTTTTTTAAATGGGAGAACTTGTACAATTGGTGGCTGACTAAATACTTTTTTGCCCCACCGTATACTGTGGGTGATCTTAAATTAATTAAACAGCAATTTTGATTTCTGGTGCTCAGATTTAGTGAAGTTCCAGTTTAAGGAGAGCCACAGCCACTGTCAGCCCTTCATTGATATGTACCAGGCTCACGACCACCACTGTTGCATACCCATATGATTCCAGTTACAAGAATCCTCTAAATGCCCTAGCCACCAGTGTGAGTAAAACCTTAGGGTGGCTTCACACTGCCCTGGTGCAGCCCCACTGCATTTTGGGGAAAGTGCAGCTAATGCACGCAGGTTAGCTGTGCTTTCCCATAGACGTTGCCATTTCACAGGCATGCACAATTTATAATCTTGACATGTTTGTTATCTAACTACTTGACACATAATCGCCTTTTACATTTTAACAAAAATAGTGTATTATATTGTGTTTGTATACACTACAAATTCATTAAAGTGTATTTTTTCCTAAACATATGCGTTTGTTAATGGCTGCACAAATATTGTGTGATAAAAGATGGCAACAACCATTTTATTTTCCAAGGCATCTGCTTTAAGGAAATATATAATGTTTGTGGCCTTTAGCTAATTTTCTAGCAAAAAAAAATTGATTTTAACATGTATGTGAAAACTGTCAAAATTGCCCTAAACAGCAAGTGGTGTGACTCGCATCTGTTCACCCCCTATGGACCAGAGCAATTTTTACTATGGACCTGTTTATTCAGCAATAACTTTGTCATTACTAAAGTTAACACATACCAAGGTTTTGTTTTCATGAAATTGTCTGTTAACAATGTGGGGTTTTTTTTCGCAATCCTTAACAATAGACAAAAAAAAGTAACCAAACAAAAACACACTTTTTTTAGTAGTTTTATTTAAAAAGTAAATAGTATTACTGCACATAAAATGTGTGCATTTTATTCTGTAATTTGTCCTGTTTTAGAGTGTAAAGGCATGAATCAGGTACAAAGCATTGCAAAGTTATTTACAAATAAAATAAAGTGTTTGTTTTCAATTTTTCATTTTTTACGTGAGAAATGTGTAACTATATGTTAAATGTGTAAAAATATTAGCAAACAAAAATAGAACAAAAAAAAGTATTAAAAGTTACTAGAAACTATAGAAACAAACAAAAAATCAGCAGGAAAATAATAGTTGACGAGAGGGGACTAATGAGTAAATTAGAGTTAATTAAAGTAAACTAAGGGTTATTAAGGGGGTAAACAGAGGAACATTTAAAAAAAAATGTTTTCGTTTACTTGTCAGGTTGCTTTAAATGACCTTCTTTGCAGATCTAAGTTCATCTCTTTTCTCTGCAGATGAAAGAACAGAAAGATACAAAAGTAACAATATGTAACTTTGTATCTTTATTGTGTCTGGAGAAGTGTTGTTTATATACACTGTCAGACTACTTTGACAGCTTGAGCTGACAGCTTCTCTGAGTATACTGTATGCTTAGTCATAGCTGAAATTGCTGTGTACAAAAGCAGGGCAGAAAGACAGGACATGCTATACACATGGGTGGAGCCGCACTTACTGATGTCACGCCGCTGTTACTGAAGGTTGGAACGGTGGCCATCTTGGTACTCCATATTAAGGATGGTATAAAGTGAGCGCTCCTAACCAAGCAGCTAGCACTAGAGGTAATCACAGTGTACCCGTAAACAACAGAATAGTAATAACAAAGTGCAGCGCTGAGAAATGAGTGTAAAAAGCAAATAGTCCGTGGTTATTAGCTAATATAAATATATAGTCCCAAGAAAAAGCTGATGAAGACCAGGAAGCAATGGAAAGAGTGCGCACTCACCGGACGCGCATGGAAAATGCGCATAAATGAATAACTCCTGGAATCCTAGAGTAGATGGAGAGGGTGAATTCCAATATGTGGATCAGTCAGCCTGGGAAGATATATCAGAGATCCGGAGGTCCCCTTAAGGTAGGTATGATTATCAGCCAGACTCCAAAAGCTCCGTCCCTCTGGTGGTGATAGGTGAGTACTACAGGGATCCTCTATCATCGTAATAGGTGTTGGGAACCTTGTTGCACAGTTTCTCATGTGAAGTTTAAATTGTACATCTCTATCAACAGCTGCAATTCATAGAGACGCTTCTTCACCGCAGCTCTTGCACGTCACGATGCGACACTGGCAGTGTAGTGTATGGGCGGAGTTTTTCAGATACGACTAACAGCAAAAGCACGCCCACCACTTTCGCCGTCCTCCTTCCCGTAGGCTGAGCATACACGATGCGACACTGGCAGTGTAGTGTATGGGCGGAGTTTTTCAGATACGACTAACAGCGAAAGCACGCCCACCACTTTCGCCGTCCTCCTTCCCGTAGGCTGAGCTATGCTCAGCCTACGGGAAGGAGGACGGCGAAAGTGGTGGGCGTGCTTTCGCTGTTAGTCGTATCTGAAAAACTCCGCCCATACACTACACTGCCAGTGTCGCATCGTGACGTGCAAGAGCTGCGGCGAAGAAGCGTCTGTATGAATTGCAGCTGTTGATAGAGATGTACAATTTAAACTTCACATGAGAAACTGTGCAACAAGGTTCCCAACACCTATTACGATGATAGAGGATCCCTGTAGTACTCACCTATCACCACCAGAGGGACGGAGCTTTTGGAGTCTGGCTGATAATCATACCTACCTTAAGGGGACCTCCGGATCTCTGATATATCTTCCCAGGCTGACTGATCCACATATTGGAATTCACCCTCTCCATCTACTCTAGGATTCCAGGAGTTATTCATTTATGCGCATTTTCCATGCGCGTCCGGTGAGTGCGCACTCTTTCCATTGCTTCCTGGTCTTCATCAGCTTTTTCTTGGGACTATATATTTATATTAGCTAATAACCACGGACTATTTGCTTTTTACACTCATTTCTCAGCGCTGCACTTTGTTATTACTATTCTGGTACTCCATATTACCTTCATTCTTACTTGTTTCCACATGGATTGTCTTTTATTCATTATTTAATAAATACTACACTATATACTACTTTTGGATCCTGTGGTGAGCTATTCCTCATAGGAGAGGGTCCATCTGCGTTTTTTGCCCTTGGCTGAGCATCCCTTGCAGAGGCTTCATTGCTGTTACCTGTACCCAGATGAGATGTGCTTGCATGTTGTTTACCAGTAGACATCTGGAGAGGGTCCACCTGCGTTTTTGCCCTCGGCTGAGCATCCTTTGCAGGGGCTTCATTGCTGTTACCTGTACCCAGATGAGTTGTGTTTACATGCTGTTTACCAGTAGATGTCTGGTGAGTGTACATCTTATCTGGTGGATTCCCTATTGGATCACTTTACAATATTTCACCATGATTGCTGTACTTATATCCTTAAGGACAATTTTATAGCTCTTACTCCACTGATATTTTATGGACTTTATATATTCTCACTTTTATGCTGCACTTTACTTTTTCACATTTATTGAATGATTTATTTTACATTGTTTATATTTGATTTTTATATGCTGCACTTGACTGTTCCGCTGAAAAATGTTCTTTTTTTTCCCTATATGTCAGATTGACATTGCACTTCATTTTCACTATAATATCATTCACCTATTTTAGCGGTGCACTTTCTATATATTTATCCATAAGCAGTTATTACCTATACCTTGGTGCTAACTGCTTTATAGTTCCAGCACTCGCCTACACTTGATATTTTTGCACATCCTGTGTACAATGATGAAAGAGAAAAAACACTGAACCTTTCTCCGGGCCGTGTGCAGCCACACAGAAAGTAAAACCCTGCCCACCACCAGGGAAGACAACGGAAGCAGTAATGTAATTGCTGTGCAGCCTGGGAAAGGACAGAACTTACTGATAGGATTGAGGAATTGTGGGAGATGTAGTCCTCAGAGAGACTATTCCTGGTGCTACAGAGTATTTTGGAATTACAGATGCCTGCACCAGAGCTCTGCAGAGGAAAAAAAGGAAGTACTATTCCTGGGCTTGGGGCAGCCATTGGGAGAACTTTGCAGAGCATACACAGTGCATAAGGCTGCTGATGGGACAGTTTGCTTTAGTGTAGGGGACACAGAGAGGAAAAGTCGCTGACATTGTCTGGTTCCTGGGAACACCACTATCGAGTCCAGTGTCATTGCCTGGTCAAGGGTAGGACATCACAGCAGCTGGAATCACTGAGCCCCGGCCAGAAAGTGAGAAGAGACAAGATGTCATCCTATGTGTCACTAAGAGGCCATATCCTGTGCACACTACTTAAAGAAACAGAATTGACACTTGGGACACCATTTAGGAACTTACACCCGGGTTTGTGGGACTCACATTTGAGCACTCCAAAGCTGACTTTGGGCCCCAATGTACTGGTCAGAGGGAGAGAGCTTGCCAGACCGCTATTTGTGCATTGTCACTTACTCAGGACCCCCCTTTGTGTAGGTAATAAGGGTAAGGCCATTGATCTGCTTCTTAGCAACTCAGACATTATTTTTCAACTGTTCCATATACTTGCTAATGTGTTTACTGCTTCTTTTCAATCTTCTGGTTGTTTCTTTACTGTGTGTTGCACAATAATTTTCTCTTCAGCTTTGGTGTTTCAGAGGGTGTGACAGTGCCAAGAAGGTTGTTGGCATCTGTAATCAGGGGTTCCAAACTTCAGCGACTCCTTTAGGGGTGAATGCTGCACTAGTTATAACATTGATGGATTCAGGTTAATAATTTTTAAATATTGTTTTAATTCAGGAGTTCTCAACCTTATGAAGGGTGAGATCCACTTAAGTGATTTGGTAGCCAATCGCGGTCAACAATGGAATCAAATGGTTCAGAATTTAGAATATTTTATTTTGAATAGCCAAATTAACATTTTCCTCCTGCAGCTGCTTAATGGGTGAGAGGGAAAGGAGGAGAAGCTGGCTTTCAACAGTTGCAGGAGGAAAATGGAGAGTATCAGTCCCTTTATATGCCACTCCCACCGCCCCTCCTGCACAAGTGTAAAGCAGAATATGACAGGGTGGCGAGAGCCCCTTATAAGGCTGCTTTCACATTGATGCCCTGTGGTTTACCTGCACTGTACCTGTGGCTTTCCTGCAAGATAGCTTCGCATTACCATAGACTTCTTTTAATCTTGCAGGTGTGGTGCACTTTCTAAAAGTGTACCAAAACCCCTGCATTCAGGAGTTTTGGTGTGCTATTATAAAGCGCACAAAACCTGCAGGATGTAATAGAAGTCCATAGCTCAGTGTGGCTAACCTGCAGTAAAGTCGCAGATGCGCTGACCTGTCGATCAGTGTGAAATCAGGCTAATAACCCTTTTTTTAAGTGTTAATATGCTCATTGCAAGACTATGTGATGTTTAATAAACTGACCTTTTTTTCCAGCTTCTGTTGACATCACTAGGCTGCTATAAAGGTCTCAGGCGAAGTGCACTTGGTATCACTCCACCTGGGACAGGAGCAGAAGAAGCATCAGCTTATGCTGCTCCTGTTCCCTTCACAGCTGCTTGTGTCTGTGGCTGCTGGCACAATTCAATGCACTCTAAAGCTCTGAGATGGCGAGCCGCCTCAGAAGGCTCCGCCAGCCACAGGTTAAGCACCCCTGTTTTAATATTAAAAAAATGAAAAACAAAAACAAAAAAAATATATATATATACATGCTCAAAAAAATTAAAGGAAAACTTTGAAAACACATCAGATCTCAATGGGGAAAAAAATCATGCTGCATATCTATACTGATATGGATGGGGTAATGTGTCAGAAATGTAAGGATGTCCCATCGTTTGATGGAAATGAAAATTATCAACCTATAGAGGACTGAATTCAAAGACACCTCGAAAATCAAAGTGAAAAAAATGATGCAGCAGTCTAATCCATTTTCGTAAAATTTCATTGCAGCAACTCAAGATGGTTCTCAGTAGTTTGTATGGCCCCCACATGCTTGTATGCATGTCTGACAACATCAGGCATGCTCCTAATGAGACAACGGATGGTGTCCCAGATCTGGACCAGGGCATCACTGAGCTCCTGGACAGTCTGAGGTGCAACCTGGCGGGGTCAGATGGACCGAAACATGATATCCCAGAGGTGTTCTATTGGATTTACGTAGGTCAGATGAGCATGGGGGCCATTCAATGGTATCAATTCCTTCATGCTCCAGGAACTGTCTGCATACTCTTGCTACATGAGGTCGGGCATTGTCTTGTACCAGGAGGAACCCAGGACTCACTGCAACAGTGTAAGGTCTGACAAGGGGTCCAAGGATTTCATTCCAATACCTAATGACAGTTAGGGTGCCATTTTCTAGCCTGTAGAGGTCTGTGCCTCCCTCCATGGATCTGCTTCCCCAGACCCTCACTGACCCACCACCAAACTGGTCATGCTGAATGATGTTACAGGCAGCATAACTTTCTCCATGGCTTCTCCAGATCCTTTCAGGTCTGTCACATATGTTCAGGGTGAACCTGCTCTCATCTGTGAAAAGCACAGGGAGCCAGTGGCAGACCTGCCAATTCTAGTGTTCAATGGCAAATGCCAATCAAGCTCTATGGTGCTGAGCAGTATGCAGGACGTCAGGCCCTCAGGCCACCCTCATAAAGTCTGTTTCTGATTGTTTGGTCAAAGACATTCATACCAGTGGCCTGCTGGAGGTCATTTTTTAGGGCTCTGGTAATGCTCATCCTGTTCTTGCTTGCACAAAGGAGCACATACCGGTCCTGCTGATGGGTTAAGGACCTTCTACGGCCCTGTCCAGCTCTCCTAGAGTAACTGCCTGTCTCCTGGAATCTCCTTCATGCTCTTGAGACTGTGCTGGGAGACACAGCAAACCTCCTGGCAATGGTACGTATTGATGTGCCATCCTGGAGGAGTTGGACTGCCTGTGCAACCTCTGTAGCATCCAGGTATCGCCTCATGTTACCAGTAGTGACACTGATCCTAGCCAAATGCAAAACTAGTGAAAAACAGTCATAAAAGATGTGTAGGGAAAAAAATGTCAGTGGCCTCAACCTGCAAAACCATTCCTGTTTTGGAGGTTGTCTCGTTGATGCCCATCTAGTGCACCTGTTTTAATTTAATTAACACCAAAGCAGATGAAACTGAATAACAACCCCCTCTGCTACTTAACTGACCAGATCAATATCCCAGGAGTTTAATTGACTTGATGCTAAACTCTGATTAAAAAGTGTTCCTTTCAATTTTTGTTATCAGTGTATGTATGTAATGTATTATAAAACAGACATAATAAAATGTGAAAGTGAAAATGACTTTATAGGAATTCCACCAGGTCTGGATTTAGGACAGACTTCAAGTTGCTTACAGAATAAGACCAATCTGATTTAGTAGCGCCACTGGTCCAAATAAATGACTATTAGCATTCTAATGTAGTTTGGAAGGTAAACCAAGAGCTACTGAGCAGCAATTTTATTGCACTTAAGCATGAACGCTTTGGCACCTGTCTCTGCCTGCTTTGTTTGACTCTGCTTGCTCATGAAACCCCATTGCTGACTCCGGCTTATGACTCGATCTTGTCTTCTGCCTGCTCTTCCGATACCTACTTTGCTAGCCTGATACTGACCTTGACCTGGCCATGACTCTACTTCTTTTTCCTGATTCTGAACTTCTGCTGCTCAGTTGTTGCCAAGTCCTGCTCACCTTACCACGCATCTGAGAGCCTTCACATCTTCACCTGCTACCGTGTCTCCTGGCCAGGATTACCTACAGGTACCCGTGCCACTCTGTGCCCTGCTATGCCCTGTCATGAACTCCAGGGGAAATGGAACAGGAGGTGTAAGTGAAGCCCTCTTGTCAACTCAGCCTCAACCAGCTACATGACACCTCTCAATGGGTGTTGCAGAACAGCACTACCCAATCAAAAGTTCTGAGAAGTGTGATATAAGTGTACTGCAGCATTTTATTATATTCCTGGGGACGCACCCATGATACCATCTATCCTAAATATATCTATTTTTACATTTGACAAGGTCTCACAATCCTACAGCCAACATGTTATTTAGCAAAATTACATTATGGTCTATTAGATATTAAGGATGACATATATTCCTGATGCACATTTCTCCTAAATGTGACTTATTAGCCTTTTGGACTTTGCAATATAGTAGTAGAAATACTGTTACAGGGCAGAAGGGCTGTGCAAAATAATGTGTATATGTACTTGATTTGCGTTTCCGGGATGTCAGTCACTGGGTCCTGGCCGGAGATTCCCCGCCAGCACCCGGCGATCGCTGAGAAACACTGACAGGAGAGAGACCTGTGTATAAACAACACAGGTCTCTCTTTTGCCAGCAAGAACATGCTGCTGTTTATTCCTCTATTGTCCTGCTTACCATTATCATTGAACGTAAAAAAAAAAAATTGGGTTGTCCCCAGAAACGTAATAAGGGAAATTTTCATATGGGGGCACTAGTTCTTGGTACATATACTTCAACAGACGGGGAGGAAAGGACAACTTTAACATTTTGGATTTCCCATCACTTTCTGCATCGGTGACTATGGATCACAAGACCAATAACAAGGGTAAATCTTCACAGCGGGGACACATACAGCAATTAAAACAAAGGCTTTAACACTTGCTCAGTATATCCAAAACTAAAATAAACATTTTGGCTTTGCATACACTTTAACCTTGTTTCTAGGGTTTGACAAACTACGATTTTATGGCTACGGCCTGCCAACCACCATTTCACTATCCACAAGATCAGTGGTTAATAAAGGCATTCTAATCTGCCTGCGGAATGGAATTTTGTGGGGCCTAAAGTAATTCTAAAGGCAATGTTTAAAAAAACTAACAAATATATTATACTTACCTACTCAGTAAAATGGCTTTGCACAAAGCAGCCCCAATCTTCTTCTTTTTGAGTCCCCCATCAGCGGTCCTGGCTCCTCCCCCCTGCTGAGTGTCCCCAATAGCAAGTCTCTTGCTATGCGGGCACCTGAGCAGGCTCACTCCCATGCCGTGCTCCTGTGAATGGACATTGTCCATTCACACACAGAGTGCTTCTCAGTCCACCCCCTGCTCTCTCCTCATTGGCTCTATGGCTGTGATTATCAACAGCAGGAGCCAATGGCTCCCGCTGCTGTGTGAGCCAATAAGAAGAGAGAGACACGGGAAAGCTCTCATGCACATCACTGGAAGATGAAAGCATTAAGGTAAAAAACCTTCTGCCTTTAGAACCACTTTAAGCCGGCCATAGATGGTTTAAATCTTGGCGGATTCATCAGGGATCATCTGAGATTTGAACCATCTATGGGCAGCCTGATTGTACCCAAATAATTTGTTGTATGACTTGGATACAACCAGCCTGTTGGATTTTCCATATGATTATTGCCAGTGGCTAAAGCCGCTAGCAATACTCACTGTGTTCTCCTAGCAGGGACAGCTACCCTTGCAACCTCCGCCCCCCCCGTCCCGGCCAGAAGATTTTCCCATTGTTGCAGGAAAGAAAATCCCATCATCTATGGCCAGCTTTAATCTTGAAACCAGGGAGCATCAGGTCCCAGTAATAAAGTGAAACTAAATCAGAGAGGGGCACGGAAGAGGCTTCTTGGTTGCTAAATGTAGTAACAGACATCTCGTTCTGTCTATTCTTATAATTAAGCACGCAATCACTTTAATTCTCATTATTGCCTGCAGTGTGACTTTTACAAAAGGCTAGGAAAGGTTCTTGTAAAGGCTGGTCCAAGTCAAATGATAGACATTTGCTTTTGTTGTGTGCATGTCACGAGTCCACTTTAAGAAGAGTTTGTGAAGTGTGTACAGAGGTGTATTTCTTCCAGCACACCTCCAGATATTTACAGGATTTATAGCTGTAATCCCAGCTCATTCTAAATAACAATTTAGAAGGCAGCCCATTTCACATACAGGCATAATTCAGTCAGGTGGGCCTATGCATAATTCACTGGAAATTATATGCACCCTGCTGATCACACAAACACAGCCAGATCAAGACATAACTTGGTCGCTGTCAGAACCCGACATTACTCACTCGGCCCATGCCAGATCTGACTGGATCCAGGCACATGTTTACTCAAAGGCTGCCAGGCATTGCTTGCATCCAAGCATAATTCACTCAAAACTATGCAGCAAAATGCCAAAGCAGAATATAATTTAAATGAATGCTAGCATTATAAAGTGAAATGGGATTCGCTCCTTCCAATGTAGCATCAAGTGAGTGAAAACTAATATTGATTAGCAATGATCAAAATAGCATATTTATTATTATGTATTGACAACAGAGGTTAGGGAAGCATTATTCTATATATACAATTTACAGTGCTCATATTTTAGGCACTGAAGCAATAATGCTTTCAAAGATCATGCAATAAATAGCTTTTATTATTCAAGAAACATTCAGGAAAGTGCAATTAACAAAAAAAAAAGTAAATCAATATTTGGTTTGACCTTTTTGCCTTTAACAGTATGTCACAACTTTCCTAAAAAGAAAAAGTTACACCTTTGAGCATAATGTATATGCTGTACAGTGTATAGGTGTAAGACCAGGGGCGGACTGACAACTCATGGGGCCCCCGGGCAATAGGGGATCATGGGGCCCCTGTGTCCTTGCCCAAACTCAAAAAAGCCTATGAAAAAGGTACCAGGGGCATCTCATGGGGCCCCCTACTGACCCCGGGCCCTCGGGCAGTGCCCGCGTTTCCAAATGGTCAGTCCGCCCCTGTGTAAGACACACCGCAGCCACACCCCAAGATATATTATTAGAATTAGGATATTATATATAGAATTATTAAGAGTTAGTAGGCAAAAAAAAAATGGTTTAAGTGACTGTCATGAGAGACATATGAGGCTGCCAATGTTGACCTCCTTTTGAAAATGTTAGTTGACTGGCTGTGTGTGACTTAAAGTGGGAGTCCAGTTAAACCTAACCAAATTTCGACCTGCTCCCACCCCCATTCTAAGCCCTATAATAACTATCCTGTAAAGAAAAGATGCTTATACTTACCTAATCTAATGGTGCTCCGGTCACATTATCCCCCCCCCAGCTTTTTTGGAGAGGGGAGAGCAGCGACAATGGCTTGCTATGGGGCATCTGTTATCGTCTGTTCCTCCTCGCCCTTCCCCTGAAGCCAATCACCAGAGTTCCTTTAGGTTAGGTAAGTATAAGCATCTTTCCTTTACAGGATAGTTAGTATAGGGCTTAGAATTGGGGTGAGAGCAGTTGTAAGCTTAGTTAGGTTTTGATCAGACTTCTACTTTCAAGAGTAAATTCACCTTTTCACAAATATAAGAAATTGCGAACTATCTAAAGATATCCTGGCCACCCTCTGCACATATCGACCATACTGCCCTGTGCTCCTGATATAGAGGTCTATACACTGTACACCTTCAAAATCCCCAGAGTGAGTATCCATCATAATGCTCACAATGGCAGTGCAGCTATTTGACCATGCTGACTAATGAGAAGTGCATCTAAACCTTCCAGAGTCCTGGAAGAAAGAAACACTTTTCATTGGTGGTTGTGGTCATGCTGACCAATGAGTGCTTGCTATGGCATGCAATATGATAAACACTGATAATGGGGCTGTCTTTTGTGGTGCACTGGCAGCACAGGGCATCATGGTCACTATATGCAATAGGGTCCAGCCAGGATATTTGGAGTTGGTTCACCTTTTCATTTTTTGCAAAAAGATTAATTCACCCTTTGAAACGGAACTAAAGTTGAAAAAGAAAAACACCCAGTCCCTGAGAATGTGTGCCCAGTAGGTGGATGAGGAACCCATCAGCAGTCTGAGGCCTGGAGTGGGGGCAATTTGGTCCTTGGTCCAGTCCTGCAGGAGGAGTCCATAGCCTGAGGGGGTTCCGCCACTAAGGGCAGTTTGTTCAGATGATGCCGTATGCTCAATGAGGTCCTGCTGTATCATAGCTGGGAGTCTTATTTGAAGGGGCTCCACCCACACGGTTGTGTCATTTATTCACAGAGTTCTGTGAATAAAGGAAATACAAGTACTCCCAGTCTTTGTAGCTGACGGCTTGTAGTTCTCAATGAACTACCAGGGTGTTATTGAGCACTCTAGGTAGTTCATTGAGTCTTTTTGTATTTTGTCATTTTGTAACTGGCCCACCAAAATTATATTCATTAATCAAGGAAAACAGGTCAATTAAAACAGCTCTGACCAGTATGGAAAAGTTCTTAAGCATCCATATATGGGGGAGACCAATGTGCAGCTTGTAGTTGTAAAAGATGTTAGCCTATAAAGTAATGGAATATAGTACAAATAACTGATATATGGCCAACAAATACAAATAATATTGGGATCAAAGGAAGACAAAAATAGGCCACTGACAGTATTATGCAAGCACATAAGTGCGAGTCTCCTGCACAACAGATCTCCCCAGAGTAGACTGACCAGAGCAGAGGCCAAAAGGGTATAGGTGACCAATTATATTGGGCTTCCCATTAAACAATAACAAGATCAATAACAGCTGTGGAGGGGGGCACCCAGCAAATCAATGTGCGCCCAAAATGGTGAATGCAGTATGCGCCATACAGTATAACTTCAGTCTGCAGCATGCCTCATGGTGCAGACAAACATTTCTAGACTTCACAACAGTTTTAAGATGTAAATTGAAAGGCGTGTCAGGTGTAGTAGTCCTGAGCAGGCCTTGCAAAGAAAAGTTGGCTTTTTATAGATACTTATAGTGCAAAGTATATTTATTATTTAACTTATCTACACTAAATAGCAGAATGGGCCTGCACAAATATTCTTCAATCAGGGGCGGACTGACAACTCATGGGGCCCCCGGGCAATAGGGGATCATGGGGCCCCTATATCCTTGCCCACACTCAAAAAAAGCCTATAAAAGGTACCAGGGGCATTTCAGTTCATGGGGCCCCCTACTGACCCTGGACCCTCGGTCAGTGCCCGAGTTCTAGAATGGTCTGTCCACCCCTGCCTTCAATGGAATAGGAGCTTCAAGCAATACAGTCTGAGAATTACACAGCCAAGTGAATGTAAGCAAACCCCATGGAAATGATCTTTTTTCAATACATTTTAAAAGACAAACTTTATATTTTAAGATAAAAGTCAAATAGTTGAATAAAAACACAAGGAAACTTTGTATTTTAATCATTTATTTATGTGCCATTACAAAATAGATGTAATGGTGCACTTTGAAAAAAGAAAGCACATCCTTGGCTTTTGAAGCTCGAAAGTAGTTGTGACGGTAGGTACAGGGTTTTTTTTAAAACTATGTTTCTTTAT